>NW_020172779.1:15791507-15858266 GCF_003031525.2 Neophocaena asiaeorientalis asiaeorientalis
TGCCGGCTGAACCGCACAGTAGTTCTAACAAGGCTGGGATGCCCTCCTAGCTCTCTGCATAGCCTCCTGCCATATGACTGTTGGTGAAATGACCGAGTTAACGGTAATATCAGCACTTCTAATATAGAGCTGCCATGACCGTCGTCCACGGGGTCCTCACGTCATCTGGGTGAAGTGAGCCATCATGCTTATTTCCCTGAGAGGAGAAACTGAGGTTCAGAGAAGGCAAGAGACTTGTCCAAGGTCACACAGCGAGATGGTGGCAAAGCCAGCACTTTGCTCCAGGCTCCTGCCTCCTCCTGGGCTGTCCTCTGTAGACACAGCTAATTGTTCTACTTCATCAGGACTTGCTCTCATTTTCATTTCCTTTCTTGTCATTTCTTTGGGTTTGTAACCTGTCATCTTTTCAGCTTCCTGAGATGGATACTACCTTGTCCATCCTCTCTTCTGCTGTGTCTAATCTGTTTAAATTATATACTATATTCATTTCAGTTGTATTTTTCAGTTCTAGAATTTCCATCTGAGTAATTTTTAAAAATAAGTTCTAGTTTTCAGGTGAAAATCTGCACCTTGTCATCTATCTTCCTCCAATGATCCATCACAGTTATTCAGTTATTTAAAGACCGTCTCACCCTCATGACATTTGGAGGAGATGTGGGTCTATTTCTGTTGTCGATTTTCTCTCCTTATCTCTCTTTGGTCATTTGGCTGTCTCCTGGAATGCCTGGCAACGGTGGATACCACATGTGCTGGAAGTGTAGCAGTTGAGGATAAGGCTGTCCTTATTCAGGGAGGAATCTGTTTGCTCCTGGAGCTAGGTAGAGCACGGGCACATTACCTTGCTCCAATTGGTGACCAGGATGATTGGGGCCGCACTTTGTCTTCATGATGACTAGTTATTTCTGGCTTGCCCTTACTTACAGGGCATAGCCCTTCTTAAAGGAAAGCTAGGAGGCCTACCAAGAGACCTCTTCCTTGCACGTTCTCACTTCCAATTCCTGTCTCCCCTACACTGTGAGATTGTCAAAGGCTCAGTCTAGCTTCTCAACCTCTCAGCTTCCAGCTTGTTTCCTTAGGCTCTGGTCCCACGCCACTGAAATTCCAGCAAATGCCTTGAAAGGAAAAAGAGGTGCGGAATAATGGCTCTGCCTGTGGTTTCTGTTGCCCTAGGTTCTTGGCCCCTTGATTTTAGCTGACTTGGTAGTCCCGCACTACACTTTTATTTCATTTCTTTACTGTTATTTTTTATGTCCAGCCTCGTGAGACTGCTCAACACTGAGCTGCTTCTCTCCGTCTGTCCTCTGGAGCCTCCCACGAGCCAGTGCATCCCTTGGGCAGGCGGGCGGCAGGAAGCGTCAGGCTCACCCCCGCCCATTTCTCTCCTTCCAGGGGTCTTCGTCCCTCAAGTCCTGGCTGCCTGGTTGTTCTCTAAAACCTTCGAAGAGCTGAATTTCTATCTTACCCAGCTCTTACAGTCCTTGGTGGGATAAGTGGTCTGACACAAGCTTCAGCCACAGCCAGACGTGGAAGGCACGGAATCTTTTCTCTGCCACTCTGTGTGCTTGGCGTGGCGTCCCGCACATGATGAGGGCTTGGTGAATCCGGAGAAGGGGGAGGGGCAGAGAGTCCCCAGAGGTGCCAGGGCAAAGCTCCTTGCACCGGCTGAGTGAGCGGACCGTGGGAGGGAAGGAAACAAACCAACAGGCAGAGGGCTGCAGCTGCAGCCTCTCGTCTGCCACCACTTCCCTGTCCCCGAAGAGGCCCAGCCCCATCTGCTTTCACTCTGCTTCCTCACACAGCAGCTTTGGGACACACAGCGAGGTGACTGGCTGGCTCAACCATCCTGAGAACGTGAGGAGCAGTGGTGGGGAATTAGCATCTGTGGACCTGCTGATCACGGAAAACTGGATCCCACCACGTCCCGGCCTTTGGGGTCCTGGCTGGCTTTACGTGAAGGCACAGGGTGGCATGAAATCAGAACTGACTGGTGAAGGGCCCCCAAACCTTCCATCAGAGAAGAACAACTCTGGGGGAGTGGCCAAGATGGTGGAGTAGGAAGCCCTTAAGTCCACCTCCTCCCATGGGCCAAATAAAATTACAACTATTTACAGAATAACTATTGACGAGAAAGTCCAGAATCTAGCAGAAAAGATCTTCTACAACTAAAGACATAAAGAAGGAACCACAATGAGACGGATGGGGGGGCAGACTTACGTTATATTCAGGACCTCAGGTAGGCAACCCACACACGGGAGGGTTATTACAGCTGCAGAGATCCTCCCCAAGGAGTGAGGGGTCTGAGGCCACACTGGCCTCCCCAGCCTGGGGGTCCTGAACCGGGAAGACGAGCCCTCAAAACGTCTGGCTTCGAAGGCCAGCAGGGCTTGCTTTGGGGAGAGCCAGAGGACTGTAGAAAATAGAGCCTCCGCTCTCGAAGGGCACATACAAAACCTCATACTCTCCGGGACCCAGGGCGGAAGCAGTAACTTGAAAGGAGCCTGGGTCAGACCCTAATGCTGATCTTGGAGAGGCTCCCAGAGAGGCAGGAGGCGACTGGAGCTCACCCTGGGGACACAGACACTAGACACAGCCTTTTTGGGAAGCTCGTTCTACCACAAGGATGCTGGTGCTGGCAGCACCATTTTGGAATCCTCTCTATAGCTTATTAGCACCAGGACCCAGCCCTGCTCAACAGTCTTTGGGCACCACTACTGGGATGCCTCCGGCCAAACAACTAACGGGGCAAGGTCACAGCCCCACCCACCAGCAGGCCAACACACTAACTCTGAGACCCCCAGGGCCCTGCAGCCAGAGACCCTGGAACTCAGCTCTGCACATCAGCAGACTGACACTAGCCCCAGGGGGCCTTGGGCCCCAGCCCAGCCCACCAGCAGGCCAACACCAGACCCAGGAACCTTCCTCCCACCCACTACCGAGCCCCAGCCCTACTCACCCGTAGGGCAGGCCAACACCAGCTCCAAGACACTTTAGACACCTCAGCTAGCTGCCCTGGGATCCAGCCCCACTTACCAGCTGGCTGACACCAGCTTTGGGACACCCTGGACCCTGCAGCTAGCCATGTCAGGATCTGACCCTGGCCACAGCAGGATAACACGAGATGCAGGAACCTCGGACCTGCAACCACTCACCCTGGAACCCAGCTCCATCTACCAGTGGGCCAGCACTAGCCCTGGGGTCCCCTAGGGACCCATGGCTAGGGGCCTCATTACCCAACCACTCCCACCAGTGGCTGGCATACTCCATACAGTGCAGGGCCTGGCAATCCCCCAGACTGGGGGCCAGCCACACCTACCAGGCCACCCACAGTAGTCAGCCTGCCACAACAGAGAGACCCACACATCCCACATAGGGGGCACTCCTAGAACATACAGCTCTGGTGATGAGAGGGGAGTGTGCTGCTAGGACCCATAGGATGTCTCCTACATATGGCCACTTTTCCAAGGTCAGAAAAAACAACCAACCTACCAAATAGACAGAAATAAAATTAGCACATTAGGCAAAATGAGGCAGCAGAGGAATATATTCCAAACAAAGGAACAAGACAAAACCCCAGAAGAAGAACTAAGTGAAGCAGAGATAAACAATCTACCTGATAAAAAGTTCTGGGTAATGATCATAAAGATGGTCAAAGAACTTGAGAGAAGATTGGATGTACAAAGTGAGCCTTTAGAAGTTTTTTAACAAAGAGATAGAAAATATAAAGAAGAACCAAACAGAGAAGAAGATACAATAACTGATTAAAATAAAAAACACTAGAAGGAATCAACTGCAGATTAGATTATACAGAGGAAAGGATCAGCGCACTGGAAGACGGAGTTGTGGAAATCACTGAAGCTGAACAGGAATAATAACAAATACATATGTTGCCTACAAGAGACTCACTTCAGAGCTAAAGGCACACACACTGAAAGTGAGGGGATGAAAGAAGGTACTCCACGCAAGTGGAAATGAAAAGAAAGCCAGGTTTGCAATACTTGTATCAGACAAACTAATCTTTAAAATAAAGAATGTAACAAGAGACAAAGATGGACATTACATAATGATCAATGAATCAATCCAAGAAGAAAATATATCAATTGTAAATATATATGCACCCCATAGGCACACCTAAATACACAAAACAAATCTTAACAAAAATAAAGGAAGAAATTGTAATAGTAATAGAAATCTAATCAATAAAACCAGAAATGAAAAAGAAGTTACAACAAAAATACAAAGGATCGTAAGAGATTACTATGAATAATTATACACCAATAAAACAGACAACCTAGAAGAAATGGATAAATTCTTAGAAATGTTCCATCTCCCAAGACTAAATCAGGAATAAATATAAAATATGAAGAGACCAATGACCAGTAATGAAATTGAATCAGTAAGAAAACAAACAAACACACAAAAACCTCCCAACAATCAAAAGCCCAGGATCAGACTGCTTCACAGATAAACTCTACCAAACATTCTGAAAAGAGTTAACACCCTTCCTTCTCAAGCTATACGAAAATATTGCAGAGGAAGGAACACTTCTGAGCTCATTCTATGAGGCCAGCATGAAACCAAAACCAGACAAAGATATCACACACAAAAATATTACAGGCCAAATATCACTGATGAACATAGATGTAAAAATCCTCGGGACTTCCCTGGTGGCCCAGTGGTTAAGAATCCGCCTGCCAATGCAGGGGACACGGGTTCAAGCCTTGGTCTGGGAAGATCCCACATGCCGCGAAGCAACTAAGCCCGTGTGCCATGACTACCGAGCCTGCGCTCTAGAGCTCGTGAGCCACAACTACTGAAGCCCACGCACCACAACTACTGAAGCCCACGCACAACTACTGAAGCCCACGCGCCACAACTACTGAAGCCCACGCACAACTACTGAAGCCCACGTGCCACAACTACGAAGCCCACGCACCACAACTACTGAAGCCCATGCACCCAGAGCCCAAGCTCCGCAACAAGAGAAGCCACTGCAATGAGGAGCCTGCGCACCGCAACGAAGAGTAGCCCCCGCTCGCTGCAACTAGAGAAAGCCCGTACACAGCAACAAAGACCCAACACAGCCGAAAATAAATAAACAAATTAATTTTAAAATCCGCAACAAAATATTAGTAAACAATTCAACAATACATTAAAAGAACATATACCATGATCAAGCGGGATTTCTCCCAAAAATGGAAGGATAGTTCAATATCCACAAATCAATCAATATAATATATGACGTTAGCAAACTGAAGAGTACAAATCACATGATCATCTCAATAGATGCAGAAAAAGCTTTTGACAAAATTCAACATCCATTTATGACAAAAACTCTCCACAATGTGGGTATAGAGAGAACATATCTCAACATAATAAACACCATATATGACAAACCTACAGCTAACACCATACTCAATGGTGAAAAGATAAAAGCATTTCCTCTAAGATCAGGAAAAATACAAGGATGCCCACTCTCACCAGCTTTATTCAACATAGTACTGGAGGTCTTAGCCACAGCACTCAGACAAGAAAAAGAAAAAAAAAAATAATAAAAGGAATAAAAATTCCTTTATTAGGAAGGAAGAAGTAAAACTCACTGTTTGCAGAGGACATGATACTATACATAGAAAATTCTAAAGACACCTCCAGAAACCTAAATCAATTCATAATGAACTCAGTAAAGTTGCAGGATACAAAATTAATATACAGAAATCTGTTCCATATCCATACACTAACAGCAAACTATCAGAAATAGAAACTAAGAAAACAATCTCACTTACAATTACTTCAGAAAGAATAAAATACCTACGTATAAATCTAACTAAGGAGGTAAAAGACCTATAATTGAAATTATCAATGAAACAAAAAGGCTGCCTACTGAATGAGAAGATATTTACAAATGATATAGCTGATAAAGGATTAATATCCAAAACGTACAAAGAACTCATACAACTCAACATCAAAAACATAACCCAATTAAAAAATGGGCAGAAGACCTGAATATATGTTCTTCCAACAACGACGTACAGATGGCTGACAGGCACATGAAAAGATGCCTAACATCACTAGTCATCAGGCAAATGCAAATCAAAACCACAATGATATCACCCCATGCTTGTCAGAAAAGCTATTATCAAAAAAGTACCACAGGGCTTCCTTGGGGGCACAGTGGTTGGGAATCCAGTTGCCAATGCAGGGGACACGGGTTCGAGCCCTGGTCCGGGAGGACCCCACATGCTGCGGAGCAACCAAGCCCATGCGCCACAACTAATGAGCCTGCGCTCTAGAGCCCGTGCGCCACAACTACCGAGCCCACACGCCACAACTACTGAAGCCTGCGCACCTAGAGCCCGTGCTCTGCAACAAGACAAGCCACTGCAGTAAGAAGCCCACGCACCGCAACGAATGAGTAGCCCCCGCTCACCGCAACTAGAGAAAGCCCACGCAGGAACGAAGACCCAACGCATCCAAAAATAAATAACTAAAGTAAATACATTTTTAAAAAAAGTATCACAAATAACAAGTGTTGGTGAGGATGTGGAGAAAAGGGAACCACTGTGCACTGTCAGTGAGGATGTAAATTGGTGCAGTCACTATCGAAAATAATATGGAGAGTCCTAAAAAAATTTAAAATAGAACTACCGTACGATCCAGCAATTCCACTTCTGGGTATTTATCCAAAGAAAACAAAAACATTAGTTACAAAATATATACGCAGCCCTATGTTCACTGCAGCATAATTTACAACAGCCAAGATACGGAAGCAATCTGAGAGCCCATCAACAGACGAGTGGATAAGGAAGATGTGCATAAATAACTCTGCCATAAAGCAGATTTGCAATAGCATGGATGGACATGGAGGGTATCATGCTTAGTGAAGTTAGAAAGAGAAAGACAAATACTGTATGGTATCGATTACATGTGGAATCTAAACAACAACAAATGAACAAACATAAAACACAAATAGTCACAGACACAGAGAGCAAACAGGTGGGTGCCAGAGGGTAGGGGAGTGAGGGAAGAAAGAAATAGCGAAAGCAGATTAAGAGGTATAAACTTCCAGCTGCAAAATAAATGAGTCACAGGGGAAAGAAAATATACAGTGTGGGGAATATACAGTGTGGGGAATACAGTCAATAACTTGGTAATATCTTTGTATGGTGACATATCACAACTAGAATTATTATGGTGATCCCTTTGAAATGTATAGAAATATGGAATCGCTATGTTGTGTAACAGGAACTAACATAGTGTTGTAGGTCAATTATAGTTCAAAGACAAACAAATAAACCAACTCACAGAAAAAGAGATCAGATTTGTGGGCTTCCCTGGTGGCGCAGTGGTTGAGAGTCCGCCTGCCGATGCAGGGGACACGGGTTCGTGCCCCGGTCCGGGAAGATCCCACATGCCGTGGAGCGGCTGGGCCCGTGAGCCACGGCCGCTGAGCCTGCGCGTCCGGAGCCTGTGCTCCGCAGCAGGAGAGGCCACAGCAGTGAGAGGCCCGCGTACAGAAAAAAAAAAAAAAAAAAAGAGATCAGAGTTGTGGTTACCAGTTCCCACTCCTCCCACCCTCTCTGGTAGGAGGAGTGCGAACAGGATGTAGGCGGTCAAAAGGTACAAACTTCCGGTTATAAGATAAAGAAGTGCTAGGGATGTGATGTACTACACAATAAAGACAAGGAACACTGTTGTGTGTTACATAGGAAAGTTGTGAAGAGAGCAAACCCTAAGCGTTTTCACCACAAGAAACGTTTTTTCCTACTTCTTTTATTTTGTGCCTATATGAGATGTTGGATGCTCACTAAACCTACTGTGGTCATCATTTCATGATGTATGTTAAGTCTAATCATTATGCTGTACACCTTAAACAGTGCTGTATGTCAATTATATCTCAATAAAACTGGAAGAAAAAATCTCCAAAGAGCTCCAAATGACCAATAGAACATAAATTAAAAAAAGAAGAACAGTCTTTCCTGCACTGTTCTGCAGCCCCTGGTCACTGGACACTAGGAATCCATCTGTTCTGGTTCTGTGCCAGTGGATCATGGCCAATGGTTGTTGGAATAAAAGATGGCCCAGACATACCTGGGTTCAAATCCCAACTCTTCCCATTCCCAGTTTTGTTCTCATGGGCAAAGCACTGCCTCTCTCTAATACTCGTTTTCTGAATCCACAAGGTGGGACTAATAATGCCCAAATGGAGGGTTGCTGTAGGATAAAAATTATTTGCAAAAAAGTGACCAGCTTGGTTTCGGGACACAGAGAGGATACATTATAAATGTCAGTTCTCTTCCCTCCCTAAGTTTCAGGCTCCTCATTTGTAAAAAGTCCAACGGAGTCCCTGGCTTGCCCTACTGACAGGGTTACATAAAAGACCAAACAAAATCAGGCATGAAAGAACCAACCGGGGGAATTATGAAAATTATGATTCCGACCCGCTTCATTAGTTGCTTCCATTCCTCAAGGGACGGGACAACCAGTACTTCATTGCTCTCTGCTCTACCTCTGAGAACCTGCAGGGGTCCCAAAGTAGTCAATGGGCTAGAGGCATAAGGGGTATCTGTAATTCACATGGCCCAGATTCTCTCTTCAAACGGTTAATTCTCAGTGCATCAACCCGTGTGCCTGTGAGGGCTTTGGGGGCATCCTGATCCCTTCTGTTTGCAGGGTCCCCCTGCTGGTTAGTGTCTATGGGACTGGGGATTCTTTCCTCCCTCTGTGCTCTCGGCCCTGTGCTGCAGGGGCTGGATGTCTAGAAACTCTATTTCCCAGCTTCCGCTGACCGGAGGGCTCTGGATGCAGTTGAGAAATCGGCCAATAAGAGAAGGATAAACACTGCAGGTTGTCCTCCCTCCCGCAGGGGCGGAGGCCGCTGTGTGGCCTGAGCATTGGACCCAGGCCCTCTGCCTCCCTCTACCCCCTAGTCTGCAGGGCAGCCTCCGATTCTGTGCTGGCTTCCTGGCCTCTGGGCCCCAGCCTGCAGCATCAGGACCAATATGCCCCCCATCACCTTTCCAACAACTTTATAAGCACTAGATCCCCTGAACCAAATCCTTTTGCATGAAGCCTCTGCCTCAGTGAAGCGTCATCTACCACGTGGGGATAAGGTAGTGTCCAGCTCACAGCGTGGGGCCGAGAAAGACTCGAGTCAGTGCAGGTAAAGCTCATAGGTCTGTGCATGGCACACAGCGACTGCTCCCTGAATATTAGGTTTGATTACTGGCGTTCCCCCTGCGGTTTCCTGCGGGGAACGCCAGCTAACACTCCCACCTGCCCCCTCTCATTTCTGCCCCACTTCATTTAACAGCTGTGGAGGCTGAGCTCAGAAAGGGCAAGTGACTCATCCAATGACACACAGCAACGTCCAGAGCTCAGATGGGAACCAGGCTCCCAACTCCAGGATGGGCATGGCCCCTTATAAGGAACCGGCTGTATTCACGCAGCTGCCCTAGCGTGGCTGTTTCTACACCTCCCAGGGCAGGAGCTCAGAGGGCGTCATGGGCCCAGATGGAGCCATCAGGGGTTGAGATGGAGAGGTCAGAGGTCAGGAGTTAGTCTAGCTGCTGCAGCCAGGGGTGGGACCCTGCCGGAAAATCCTAAAAGCACCGAGCCCTTTGCGGTATAACCCAGGGGCATTACAGCCGCTGCCTGAGCTTCAAGTGCCTAATGTAGAAAGTGGGGTTAAAAACCATCCCTGCCTCTGAGGGGGCCGCACGGGGCACGAATTAATCTATTATCAGGGGCCACCTTCCATTCATGGAGGGTCTCTCCTTGCAGACCCTGGTTTCAAGTATGGTACTGGACAGTCACACGGCACTGGTACCAGCTCCATTCTTTCAGAGGTGGGAACAGAGGCCCACAGCTGTCAATCGACTTGCCCAAGGAGCCGGGATTCTGGGCAAGGGAAAGCCCAGCGGGTGGTGGCCCAGCCCTGAGCCCTGCGACATCTGGGCTGAGAGAGAGGGCCAGTGACAATCTGCACTCCATGGTGGCAGCCCGAGCACTGAACAGGGTTTGCGTGCGGCCAGTTCAGGGCCTGGCAGGCAGCGGATGTGAACCCTCCCTTCCCGGTTTTGTTTTCTCCCTGGTCAGCTCCTCCAGCCCATCCCCACCCTCTGAGTCACACACGAAATTGGCAGCCAGGCCCCCCCACCCCCGGCCCGTCCTGGGCCAGCTCCTGTGCCGTCTCCTGCCCCCGCTCAGGAAGGACCAGCCTTGGCTGCAGTCAGACCCAGGTCCCTCTAGAAAACATCATCCAACAGAAGCCCGGCCTGGTGCGGTGAGGCCTGAGAGATGGCCCCAGCCAGGGAGAGGCAAACAGGCCGTGACACAAAGTAACATAGAAATCCTGCCTGACTTGCCAGCCTCCCGGCTTGCCCTACAGATTTCACACGCTTAAGACCAAGACATCAGCTCTTGCCTAGTCTCTGGCCTGCAGGTCTGCCATCCAGATTTTGACTTTGCGAGCCCCACCCGCAAAGCGTGAGCCGATTCCTAAAAATTCATCTCTGCATATACACATACAGCTATCGTACTACATGTACTACATGTTTCCCATGGAGAACCAAATGACACGGCCTCCTTCAGGGCGATGGGGGATAGAGCACGGGATGAGCCGGCGGGCATCCCGAGAAAGCGGTAGTGGCCGGAGGACTGCAGGATGGGCCGGTAACTAGGCAGAGAGCAAGGGTCCCCAGGCAAAGGAAACTGCAGGTGCAAAGGCCTGTCAGGAGAGCAGGTGAGGCCAAAGGAAATGAAAGAGACGTCAAGTCAAGCGGAAACCCAGAGAGGAAGATGCAGGATGGGGCTGGGAGCGGGCAGGCGAGGTCTGGTGGCCCCCTAAGGGCTGGAGCCACACCCCAGGCACCATGGGAAGCCCCTGCAGGGTTTGAAGCCGTGGGGTCTCCTGATCAGGCTCAGGGAGGTCGAGACTTGCCTAAGTCACACCAGTTGGAGGAAAACCAGGAGTGACAGCACAGCACCTCCTGCAGTGCCACCCCTTGTCCCTGCCCTGCCTGCCAGGGAGGGCCGAATGTGTGCAGCCAGGCCTTCCGGGGTCTCGGGAGGTGAGCCGGGCACCCTGACTTCCCTTCCAGATGGTCCCTCCACCTCTCGCACCCTGCTCTGTGCCCAAGGGCTGCACGCACGGGTTCCCACGCTGGTGGGCTCCCTGGGGGCTTTGGGCCATAGGGACGCAGAAAGGAGACTGGAGGGAGAAAGGGGGCTGAGGGCAGGTGCTTAGGGCCCTGGCCCCCTCCCTGGGGGGCAGCCAGGACCTGGTGGCCTCTGGCTCCTGTCAAGCGGCCCTCTCCACGCAATGGCTCTGCTTGGGGGTCTCTGTCCTTGTCCTCTTGCCTCTTCAGCCCCAAGGTTAGAAACACCCCAATGTTTTCACTCCCAGGGACCACACTGTCCTGGTGTTTCCCTATCCCAGACCACGCCCTTGAGAATCACCCTGGCATTAACCTGCCCTCAGTGGCCCACTCTGAGTTCCCCATCTGCATCCTGCAAGCAGTACCACCTGGAGGTTTGGCCCACAGGGAGCCCTGCCTCCCCACCACTCCTCTCCCCAGAGAAACAAGCTGCTCTGAGAACAGCCCTGGCAGCTCAGAGGATGTGCAGGAAGAGCTGGCGCAGGCCAGCTGGATCCCCCTGTGCCCCGGCTCCCCTCCCTCCTCCTGTGCTTTCTGGAATCCTCCCAACCATGCTGCTCCCAACGCTGCCTGGGACTCACCCTTCGGGAGGCCTGCTCGTCCTCCTCATGCCATGGAGACAGCCTGGGGCAGGGAGAGAACTGGGGGCAGGGAGGCTCCCTGTGGGCACCACTCAAGTTCCAGGCTCACCACATTCCAGTTCCCACTAGGGGGCGTGCTAACAAGCCCTGCCTCCAGGCTCCCTGGGGACACCCACCAGCCATCTCTCAACACTGCCTCCCACTGGATCGCAGGGGAATCACAGGGCAAGGCCCCTTTAGCCCTTGGCCGCTCTGGGCAGTGACTGGAGCCTGAACCCCACCCACTCCTGAGCCCCGCTCTGTGACCGTTTCACCTGCTCTCTCTCCCACTTGTCAACTCTCTGACTTCTGCTGGACTTAAATATCTAGATATCAGAGAGAATCCTCATTGTTTTTCCTGCAGACTAAGGCCCCTAGAACATCTCTAACCAGGTCTGGTGGCCACTGATAGTGTCTCCTTCATCCTGTCTCTGGATTAGGCAGCTGCCACCGTCTCCCCATTTATCCATGCAATCCGCCCATCTGGCAGTGACAGCATCTGACTCTTTATGTGCCAGACACCTGGCAAGGCACCCAGAGGATCTCCAGGGAAGGTTCCATTCAAGGCTATGTAGCTTCCTAGGGACCAGGCAGGATGGGAACGAGACAGTTGCAGGTCGTGCGGGGAAGGTAGTGTTATCTTACAGAGAGGGAGCTGGGGTCACACGACTACCGACGGCTGGGGTGGATTCCCAGGCCTGCTCTTCAGTGCCACCCTGCCTGGCTTCTCACCTGGGCATGCGAGAACCCCGTAACACCTCACTGAGTACACCGGCCACGCCTCTCCTCACCGCTAGATGGTGAAGCCAGCCTGGGCCGCTCCAGGATCGTGCACACGGCGGCTCGTACATATAACTCTCTGCTCGTGAGGGACCAGCGTTTCCAAGGAGGGAATGCCAAGGGCCCCAGGGATGCGGGAGTGGCGTGTTGGTGATAACCGAAGGGAGAAGGGAGACAACCTCTGTGGAGGGGGTGGCCATGGAGCCCGGCTTTGAACACAGGGGGCCTCTGGCACTGATGGAGGAGAACGGAGAGGGTGGGGTAAGCCAGGCAGCCCCCAAAAAGTGCACGGTGGAGGCAGCGGTGATGGGGGCACTTGGCACAGTTATGGAAAACAGGGTGCCCTTAGGGGTGACTTTGGCGGGCAGGGGCCTGGTCATGGAAGTCTTAAGAAATATGGACTTTGGGATGAAGGAAATGGGGAGCCAATGATGCTTTGTGAGCAGCAGACAGTAGTGACACAATTAGCATATGGAGTCTGGACTGGAGAGGGTGCACACAGCGCCCCCTAGAGTCTGGAGAGCAGCCCTGCCTCTGTCTCGGCGCCTTGGGAAGCCTGTTTGGGAGGGCTGTCTCCCCACTCCTGCACTAACTTGACCGTTTGCCCATTTCCCCCACACCCAAGAAGTGCGGCAGGCTGGGAGAACCCTCCCCAGGGCTTGCAGATCCTCCTCCCCTCACCCTAGTACCTCTTGCCTGCTGCTTTGCGGGGGAGCGCTGGAGGAAAACGCAGAGGTTCCCGGAAGCACAAGCAGTGCTTCAGCAGGTGTTTTGGAGAAGCACCCCTGAGAAACATGATTAACCAGGATTAGGGTCATATGAGAAGGAGCTGGATACATTTTCCTATTGTGAGCCACGCAAAAGGAATTTAAATCCACAAATCTTCTTACGTGTGTAGACTGAAGGGTGCTCAATTCGGAGTCCAAAGACATCCGCACAACATCCAAAGCGTGTAACGTGGTCAGGAATTTAAGGAGCTGCCCTGTATCGGCAGCACATCAGGAGGACATTGGTCCCCAGAAGAAAGAGGGGTTTCCCTGATTTGGGTGGCACAAAAGTCATGACAAAGAAAAGCCGATTGGGAACTCTGAATCCCCACCCCAGGCCCCGCCTCCGGGGTTGGCCCCTGACTCCAAAGAGCTTTGCAGAAGTGAATGGCTGGAGTCCTGACTGGTCTTAAAGAGATAACTTCCTCCCAGGCCCCCTAACTTCATGGGGAGATTTGCACTCTAATGATTAACAAGGGGCTTCCAGAAGGCTCCTGAAGGCGTTGGGGGTCGATCTCTGGTGATGCCCAGAACGGGGATTCGGAGTGCCTCATAAACCCAGCAGCCAAAGTGGCGAGGAGCCCGGCACCTCCCGCCCCCCGTGTTCTGGGATGGGCGGGGACCCCAGACAAGCACGTGTCTGGCACAAACCATCCCCGGAAAACAAGGGTAAGAGGGGTATCATAGTATCCAGTGGGGCCGCTGGGATAAAACTACCCTGGCCCAGGGGACCTCCCTGGCGGTCCGGTGGTTACGACTTTGCCTCCAATGCAGGGGGTGCGGGTTCGATCCCTGGTCGGGGAGCTAAGATCCCACATGCCCCGTGGGCAAAAACCACATAAAACAGAAACAATATTGTAACAAATTCAATAAAGACTTTAAAACTGGTCCACATCAAAAGAAAAAACTTTAAAAAAGCCAAAAACTGCCCGGGCCCAGCTTCCCTCCCCATCCCCCAGCCGAGCCCCACTCGGGAAGAAAGGAAGGGCAGCTCAGCCCATTCAACCCCACAGCACTCGGGGCCCAAGCCACCTGCATGGGACTCCCTCCCGAGCCCGGAACTTGGGAAAGGAGGGAGACCAAAGGAGGGAGACCTTGCCCCCTTGACAAGGGATGATGCGACAGTCCAGTGGGAGGACCGAGAATAAGGGTGCCTGGAGCAGGTGCGCGAGGATGGTGTCATGGGAGCCAGGGAGTTTCCAGGGCAGCTGAGACCAGGAAGCCCGGGAAAGCCTAGGGCAGGAAGTTTGAGAGAACACGGGCCAGCCTGTGGCAGCAGGATCCCGGCAAGCAGGGCAAGAGCAGAGGCCAGGGATGACCTGGCACACGGTGGGAGGATGTGGCAGATGTCCCCAGAGCCCAGCGTAGCTAAGGGGGGCAGGAGGTCTCGGAGCCACAGAAGAGACGGAGATGCCCGGGTTGCTATCTCTCCGTTTGCACCCACAGCTGGAGAGTCCTGAAGAAATCTGTGCTACTGTGTGTCGGGGACCTGTCCCTAACATCAACAACTGTGAGCCGGGCACAGAGCTGGGCACTTCTCCCAGGGCATAAGGGGCGATGCTGCCTCTGTCATAGCCAACGCTGAGGGCACTTGTGCAAGGGCACATGGCCAGGGAGGGACGTGAGATTCAACCCAGAGTCAAAGCTGCACTGCAGCCACTGTGCCTACTGGGAGGCCCTGACCTGCAGGTATTTGTATCTTATTCCCAGTTGGGAGATGTTAGGGACTCTGGGCAACACCCAGATGACCCTCTCCCGCTGCTGGAGCTCCGGCCCCTCGGTCTCCCTTCTCACATCTGTAACTAACGAATATTATCTAGTAAGTGCTCATAAATGCTCATCATCTAAGCATTTATTTGACCAAAGGGGCTCAGGCAGGTTAAAGGACCTGCTCACCGTCACCCATCGGGGCAAGCAGTGGATGGAGACAGACAACTCAGGCCAGCATCCGTTTCCTGTGGGGGAAGTGGAAAGAGGACGGGGGCTGCAGTTCCAAAGCCTGATTAGCTGTGTGACCTTGGACGAGCCACCTGACCACACTGGGCCATACCCAGCCCTTGTGTACAAAACTGAAACAGTAAAGACCCATGCCTTAGGAGTCCTAAAGGAACGGAAAGAGACAAGGACAAGCTTTGGCCTCCATCCAGGCCAGTAGCCTATCTGATCCGTCCTCTGTATTAATCCGATTAAGAGCAGACGTATCCTGTGCCCTGACTTTGGGCTGAGTGCAGCTCTTAGAGCTGGTCTAAGAGCTTTATTCCTGCGAACTTGCTGAATCTATTAATACACCCATTTTACAGATGAAAAAATGGAGGCTCAGGGAGGTTAAGCCATTTGGCCCAGGGCTGTACATTTTGTAGAATGACACTAAAAGGTGATCCAAGCCATCTGGACCCAAGTGCCCGGGCTCTGCACCAAAGTGCCCTGCAGCCTGACCTGCTTCCACAGCTGGAGTCCTGGCTGGAGCCCATCACCTCCCCTGTGGGCGCATCCATGCCAACTAGACCCCACTCAGGACTATTCCCACCCCCACCCCTCCCCGCAAAGTACTCACAGCCACTACTTATCCTCTATGCAATGGAAGAGGCAAGTCAAGCAGGAGAGAGGGAAAGAGCGAGCTACGCTGACCCCCAGATGGCGAATGCCCCCCTTGTGGTCAGGTGTGCCCCAGGGACAGAGCTGTTCTGCCCCAGCTCCCGAGGGCTGCGGGCAGGAGACTTCAGGGTTTGTCCCCTGCTGGCCATCAAAGGGCCTCCAACTTGGGGAACACAGCACTTTCAGAATCTCTCATTCTGCCTAATTTGCTTTAAAACACACAGGCGTCCTTTCATCTTCTCCTAAAATGCCTGTGGTGAGAGGCGGGCTTTGAAGAGGCTGGCTGCTCTCCTGGGGTCTCAGAGGCTGGCCAGGGTGGCAAGTCCAGGCATGTCTCAGGGTCTGGCGGAGCACACCTGACACCAGTCAGGGTCTCCACCTGAGAGTCCCAGAGCTTCTATCTTGCCAGCTAGGTGACCTCGCCCAGCCACGGGGCGGTATCCCGGGGTTGACACAGGGACCGCTGGAGTTTGAGGGAGGGACATGGGGGTAACTACAGCTCTCTCCAGATGTACAGCACGGGGTGGGAGTGAGGGACGATGAAATCAAATTCATATTTTATGGCCACTCAAGAAAAATTTAAACACAAAAGTTTTCTTTGCCCCTTTGGACCTCCTCCTTCCCTTTAGTATGTGTTGTGTATCTGCATCCAGACCTCCTTGGAAGATAACATTCCTCCTTAATCTCATAAAGGGTCACAATTCCTTAGGAGATAACCTTTCCTCTTAATCCGGTAAGGGGTCGCGATGACCCATGACCCATTACTTGCTCTGGACGTGTAGACCTGGATTGTGTACACTGCCCGTAATACGTCATTTGATGTCCAACCCTTTGTGTCCAAAACTTGTATACCTGTGCTCTGACCTTTAACGGGAGGAAGAGTCCTCAGAGCTTTCTGAAAGACTGTCTCCTGGGTTATAATCGTCAGGTTAGCTCGAATAAGATTTTCCATTTCTTTCTTAGACGGACTATTGATTCGTTTTTTTTCATCCATAGGAACGTGCTCTGAAGAAGCGCTTTTCTCTGGCTCTATTCTTTTGCTCTCTGGGAACCTGACCCTTTTCACCTTCACATCCTTCCCTCTCCCAGTGAATGACCAACATCTTTATCAAGGAAGATACTGGCAGGTGAATTCTACATGGGTGTCTGCGTGTGTGCTGTGAACTAGAGCTGCACATCAAACAGTTTCAATCTCAGTTAAAAAAAGGAATCTAAAACCTAGAAGGCTGAATTTTTAGAATGAGTTTGCATCCTCATGTTAATGCAAATAATAAGTACATGGTCTTCAGATTCAACTTATATTCACGAGGCCTCCACAATATGCCCAGATGCCAATTTCCTTCCTATTTTATCAGTAGATAAGCAGGCTTAGAGAATAAGTGCCTTCCGGCAAGCCATGACCCGGAATTGGCCCCAAGAACGTTCACTCCCTTTTGTTTCCTGAGCTCAGCCTCTGAAAGCACTGACTGAGCTAAAATCGTCCCTACGATTTAGAAGAATTCACCCTGAGCTCAGGCTCCAGGCATGAAAGGAGTGGGGTCTCTCCCACCTCATACCAGTCTCTCTTCTCTGACCCAGGACTCCCCTGTCTTCTGCCAGCATCCCTGAAACACTAACAAGCTAGCTTATTAGCTTGTTAGTGGAATAAAATCAAACCCCAGACCTTACACCCATGCTTTTCTACTTTCCATATCTTAAAGTATTCTGTTATCAACCAAACGTCCTTGTTGATGGAGTGACTTTCTGTCTCCTGTCGCCTCCCAGCTGGTGAATTTCATGTCTCCAGCATCATCTTCCCCCCGAATTTCCCTGGTTCCCTCTCTTCCCCTTTTCCCCAGAATTCATATGAGACTGGGATGTATTGGATGGAACAGACCAGAAGAAAATTTGATTTGATTAAAGCAAAGAGAGACATTAGCTCTAGTTAGTAAACATAGAACGTGTTTCGCCAATGAATTGGGGGCTGACATTGTGGAAAACAGAAAACGTAGAGAAGTGAAAGTTTCTGAACATTTATATTTTTGTGACCTTGAGAGCGAGCTCAGTCATGGAGTCTCTAGAGTTTGACCAAATGTAGAAAACGGTCAGGTTGAGCCTGAACTGCCCTTGAGAGCACAGACTGTGTCTTATTTAGTTCTGTGTCTCTGGTGCTGTGCCCTTGGCCCTGGCCCCTCATGGGGGCCTGTTAATGGACAGATGGACAGGCAGATAGCCCAATGATGCTGATGGGCTTGCTGGTCGACCACCAGGCTCCCTGGTCCTTGGGGAGGAAGCAGGGAGGGCTGAGCCTCATGGTACATGAGCTTTTTGCCCCTTTCTCATGGGAAACTTTCAAGGAACTCATGGTAACCAGGCAGAACTGCTTTCTGATTATTATTTTTCCAGTTGAATGAGATTAAGTTCACAGAAGACTTAATAAGTCCTTTTGGGCCCTGAGGAAAGATACACATTCCTTTGCTCCCGGAAATGAGTTTCTGGCTCTGCAGACCCAGGTCTCAGATCAGGGAGAGGTGAGGACTATTTGAAGCCCTTTACGTGAACGCCTGAGGCAGGACTGCCAAGGTCGTGCCCCCTTCATTGGGCCCCTCCCTGCCAAGAGCCCCATGTCTACAGAATCAAAGGGAAGCTGCCGAAACTCTCTGTCCCTGGGCCTGACTACTGCCTGCTTTGAGGCAAAGGCTCGTGGCATTTCAGGATCGCAGAGGGTCATAGGCAGCATCACACATTTCTGCTTTTTTTTTTTTTTTCCAGGTGCAGAAACTAAGGCTCCGGGGTGGCGGGGAGAGGATGTGACTTGTCCAAAGTTGTAAATGAGAATATGTGGTGGCAGCAAGATTCGAAGCTGGGGTCCCTCACTCCCAAAGTATGTCCCTTCTGGCACACCTGGCCCATGAGCTGCTCCAGCAAGAGCCAGACAACATCAGTACCGACACAGATACAGAGCAAACGGAGCCCCAGATGGGACGGGCCTGCCCGAGGTCACAGCCTGCTAACGGCCATGCCCCCGTCCCCACCCCAGGCTCTGTGGGCTGGAGCCCCCTCTCCTGCGCTCAGCTTGAGGTCAGCAGTGCAGGTCCAACCTACCTTCTTGCTCTGTTTCTGGGATTTTGGAATACAGATTCCTGCCCTGCTTGGAAGCACGGGCCTGAGATGGTACATTACAGTGCATGGAAAACCCACAGTCTTGGTTTAAACACACATTTTGAGAATAAATGCAAAGCAAGAATGTGAAACCATTTCAAATGTCACCCAAGAGTGAACTGTGCAAAGAGGATGAAGAAATGAGACAAGCGGTTTCCTGTTAGAGATATACCTTCTCTCTGCCCCATTCAATTCTGTTTGATGTTTCTTGCTACACAACTGCTACTCCCTGCTGCACCCCTAGACACTTGGAGGTGACAGATGGAGGGAACAATGGAGATGATTAGGAACTGTGTTGCTGGAAGGTGGGGAGGCAAGCACATAGAGAATCAGAATCCAAGGGTGCAAAGGTACAATAAGCCCACGCCCTGCCCCAGGGCCTTTGCACGTACCCCTCCCTCTACCTAGAACATGTTCTCAAGGTGGAACCCACAGGGCTTGCTCCTTCACTGCATTCATTCTTCTTCCCAGCTGCCCTCCTAGGAGAGGCCTTCCCTGATCACCCCAAGACAGTCTCGCTGTCACTATCCCTTTGCTCAGCTGCATTTTCCTTCACAGCCTTAATCAGAAAAATGACACTCCATTGTATACTGAATTCCTTCTTTGTCTGTCTCCTCCCCACCAGGAGGGCAGGAACTTCACCTGTGTCCCTCACTGCTGTGTTCCCCCCTGCTGAGAACAGCGTTAGGGTCTCAACAAATATGTGTGGACTGACGGCAGAGAGAAAAGTGCTCCAAGCTCAGGGAGCAGAGGTTCATTCTGGTGTGGGCACAGTGAAAATGAGGGAACTTGGTCATTTCCGGGCCTCAGTGTTCTCATATGGTGAATGGGATGATTCCCATGACAACCTCAACCAGCCTGGCCCATGAACGGCCGGCCACAGTACCCTGCTCAGAGCAGGTGCCCTCCGAACTCTGGACCTTGTGTCTTGAGGTTTCCTCTTCTAGCTGAGCTCTGCTTGTCCCCGCCCGAGCAGATCAGCCATCCTCAGGGAGAGGAAGTCAGGGCCCAGCCTACAGATTTCCTTTGGCTTCTGCAAAAACAGCGAAACCAAAAATACTACAAAACCACACTGTGTATCTGTACAGGGCTCAGAGCCGTGGCCAGCAGGTGTGAGTCCTGCCTGCTGGGCTCCTCTGTGGCAGGAACAGAACGCAGAGCACATAGCTCGTGAGCAGGAGCCTGGCCCCACTGTGGGGTCCACAGGTCTGGTTCCCAAGATCCTGGAGCCTCCGTCTGACCTCCCTGGAACAGTAGGATGGCCTCTGTCGGCCACGGGAGGCTCATTCCTGAACCCACGTGTGCATCTGGCTCTGGGTTTGTCCTGACCAGGGTATGCATGGAGGATAGGGTGGTTTTTATCAAATGCCACCCCCTTCTCAGTCCTCTGCCCCCATGGCTCTTCCCTGTCAAGCAGGAACCTGCACGAGCATCATCAAAGGCTCACCGATGCCCCAGCTGGGAAACCACAGCCAAGGGTCAGCCTTGGCTGCACTTGGTCCATAACCCACTGTACAGATGGGCAAACTGAGGCCCCGTGAAGAGGAGGGCCTTGGCAAAGTCCACACAGTGTGATGTCGCAGAACCAGACCTAGAACCAGCTTTCCGGACTCCTCGACGAGGACAATGGCCGTTAGATTGTGGTTTTCATATTTTCTTTAAACTGAATCTCACCCAGGCAACAAGTAGCTACTGAAACTCAGCTTTTCCGGTTGATCCAAGGGTGGGGACTCCTGGCCCAGCTGCTGGGCCGCCTCACCACCCCTAAGGGGGTTTTAAAACCAAAGCCCTTCACAGACCACACCCACTGTCCACTCTAGTAGCCTGTGAATGACACACTCACTTCCACCCCGACTCCAGGGTTTTCTTTGAGGACTTTGGAGACCAAATCAGGTAGTTTATTTGTGGTCATGTTACTAAATGGGGCTTGTTCATTCTCAAAGGTTTTTCAAAACTGAGTTCTAGGAAATCTTCTGAAAAGGAAGAGAGAAGGTTTGGAAGAAAGGATGAGAAAGAGGAGATGGAAGAAAGGATGAGAAAGAGGAGATGGAAGAAAGGATGAGAAAGAGGAGATGGAAGAAAGGGGATGTGAGGAGCAGCAAGACGAGGAGAAAGTGGACACGGTCGGAGCCACAGTGAGGATGCAGGAGAGAGGCTGGTGGAGAGCATTAGCACCCAGTGGGTGCCTATCTGCATGTGGGGTGGAGGTGCTGGGGGCCTCCAGGCTGGACCCACCTCCACGCCTGCCCTGCTTTCCTTCCCACCACCAAGTCAAGGGTCCTGCTTTTGGAATCACAAAGAAAGACCCATTCATCTTCAAAATAGTCTATAGATACAGTCTGTGCATAGAGTATCTGCTCTGTATAACGGGGTTATAACGCATTTCTTATTTGCACGTTTTGGCTACTTGCTGATGCACTTGAATGTGGCAAAAGGGGGCAACACTTAGTTAACCAAGACTTTTCTATGATTAGACACACATCCTTATCCCTGAACACTGCACGACCGCGTGAGATTAGAAAGGACTGCCTTCTAATCACCCTGTAGATACAGAGAGCCTACTGTGCTCTGGATGCTGTAGAAGGCATCGGAAGAAATATGATAATAACCAAGTCACAGGCCTCCCACGCTTGGGTGGAGGAGGACGGTCATTTCAGCATGGTTTAAGGCACAGAAAACAAGGCGACTAAGAGTACAGATTCTGGTGTCAAAGAGAGCTGGGTTCAAATCCCAGCTCTGCAACTTACCGGCTGTGTGACCTCTGGGGAGTTCCTTAACCTCTCTGAGCCTCAGTTTCTGCATCTGAAAAATAGAAGAAAATACTCAGTCTTAAGGAGAGGGAGTGAAGATCTAACGAGAGTGCCTGCCTTCTACTCAGCTCAGACACAGAGTAAATATTGACTGCTGATGAGAAAAGGCATGCCGCGGTGTGGGGAGGGAACAGCGGTCACCTACAGAGCCCTGCAGGGAGTCAGGGGACCTGAATGTGGAGGCTTTCTGCTCCAAACTGTAAATGAAAGCTCCGTGCTGCCTGATCACCATGACCGCTTCCTGCTCTAGACAGAAGACAGAGGAGGGCGTATTCTGATCCTGAGACCGCTGTGTGCCCCACACTGAGCTAAGGTTCTTCACATGTGGTTTTAACCTCCCAGCCTCCGATAGGACAGAGGAGGAAACTGGGGCTCATCAGGTGGAGCCCAGTGGGGTCACAGCGGGGCTGGAAACCTGTCTGTCGGGTCGAAGCCCTTCTCTACCCAGAGGACAGAGGGCGGACATGAGCAGGTAGCACCTGCAGCTGAATTCGTGGCAAGTCCCAGGTCACACGTGGGGTGGGAGGGGGTCTGACTCGGGAATATTCCAACTGGCAGCAAACAGCTGTGCGTTTTGCATTTGCGAAGGGAGAGAGAACTTGAATCTGAGAATTAGGAGGTGTCATTGCTATTTTAGCACTTTTCCCTAAACGTGGAGTAGGGGAAGGGCCCTCCGTAAACAACAAGGACGACATGCTATGGTATTATTATTATTGATAAGCCTGCGGGCTTGCAGCTGCTTCAGCCACATGCTGTCTTAGCTCTTGTCCCCTGCGAGGTGTGCAAAATGCTCCTGCCCCTGGGGGTGGCGATGAAAACGACTTTCTGAATCGTCAAGACCTCCGGGTCCTCTTTCTCTCCCCCTCATCTGAGCACACCCGCGACCGTGGACCTGAGCTGGCTGACCTCTGCCCGTCAATAATGGATGACCTGTGGACATTAGTATCACATAGCACCCGCCCCGGCCAGCAGGAGGGAGTTGCTGCCCAGGATGTGCCCAACCTGCCTCTGACTCTCCATGGAAACAACAGGAAAGGAGGAATTTTTTTGTTTTTTTATTGAAGTATATCTGATTTACAGTGTTGTGTTAGTTTCAGGTGTACAGCACAGTGATTCAGTGATATATACATATTCTTTTCCAGCTTCTTTTCCCTTATAGATTATTACAAAATACTGAGTATAGTCCCCTGTGCTATATAGTAGGTCCTTGTTGGATATCTATTTTATATATATTAGTGCATATATGTTAATCCCAAACTCCTAATTTATCCCTCCCCCCTTCCCTTTTGGTAACCATAAGTTTGCTTTCTAGGTCTGTGGGTCTATTTCTGTTTTGCAAATAAGTTCATTTGTATCTTTTTTTTTTAGATTCCGCATGTAAGCATATCATATGATATTTGTCTTTCTCACTTACTTCACTTAGTGTGGTGATAATCTCTAAGTCCATCCATGTTGCTGCAAATGGCATTATTTTATTCTTTTTCATGGCTGAGTAATATTCCACTGTGTGTGTGTGTGTGTGTGTAAAAATAACATGTAAAAATAACTTCTTTATCCATTCATCTGTTGACGGACATTTAGGTTGCTTCAGTGTCTTGGCTATCGTCAATAGAGCTGCTATGAACTTTGGGGTGCATGTATCTTTTCAAATTACAATTTTCTCTGGATATACATCCAGAAAGGAGGAATTTTTAAAAATCATCAAATATTTTAATTAAAAGTAATTACTTTCCAGAACAAGCAGCATGTATTGCTTGTACCCCTTCTCCCACCACATGCAGGGAGCTATGGGAGACACAGTCCATAAATAACGTCAGGTGAGCCTCAAGGCCATACATGCAGTGGCAAGGGGCATGGGCTGTGAAGCCAGACTGCCAGCTCTGTCACTGCTGGCTGTGCCTCCTTCAGTGAGTCACTTACCCTCAGTTTCCTCATCTGTAAACTAGGAACATTGAGACTGCCTACCTCCTAGGGTTGCTGAGAAGATTAAGAAGGTCAATGTATATACAGTGACAAGGAGAAAGTGCTCTCTAAGGACCAAACTACCATCATCATCACCATGATGTCATCATCACCATATCATCATCATAATTATATCATCATCATCACCATCATCATCACCATCACCATCATCACCTCATCCTCATCGTCTGCTCTTGGCCAGATGCTGCACATCACATGAGAAGTGTCACTGCTCCCATTTCCCAGATGAGGAAACTGAGCCTGAGATAAGATAGCACCCAGTGAATTATTCATCATGCCAATAATTAATTAGCAATGAGCTGGGAGGAGGCCCAGAACTTTCACATGGTACTCTCTTCTCCATGACACTGCTGGCCTGAGCACATCAGGCAGAGGGCTTGGAAAGGCCGGCTGTCCCCGTGTCCTTTAACCTTTTTATCCCCAGGCAATAGCGCCATCTGCTAAATAAACATCCTCAGATACAGTCCTTCCTAAGCAAGGCCAGAAGTGGGAAAGGTAACATGAATGAGGAAAGAGAAACGAGCACAGGGTTTTTGAGTGTTGCCATGGAACCCCAAGAGGTCATTCCAAGCTCGTGGTTCTCTGTCAGAAACTTCCCCGGACCCAAAGCAGCGAGAATAAGTTCTCCTGCTGCCCATCCATGCCCAGCCCTGTCACATTACGGTGCTTTGCCGGTGGGGGACAGTATCTGTGGGAGGGAGTTTAGAGAATTATGGCCACCTTGGAGTTTATAACAACATCGTCGTAAAAAAGGATCTCTCTGAGTCTACCCTGGCTCTGAACATTGCCTAACTACTTTGGTATAAGCACAAAGGCCACGAGAAATCTGCTGAGATTTTGCTGACAAACCCGCTCTGTCTAATGTGAGGGATCCTGGTTGGCCTGAGACCGTCACTTGTCCACACAGCAGGCTCACAGCACAGCCAGGAGCACAGCCCAGGGCCTCCTAACCCTGGGTGGCTCCTGTCAGCTACCTCAGGCTTCACGGTAGGATCCCCACAATATATTTTCTGAGCACCTAGTGTGTGCCAGGAATTGGGACAGAGGCCAACGATATAAAGATAAATGGAATGAGAGATCATCTACACAGGGGAATGCCCAAAACGTGGGACAAACTACCACCAAGTACTCCCAACAGCCCTGCACCTATTCAGTGCTCCCAAGCCAGACGTCCTAAGTGCCTGGCCCATCACACTCACAACAGCCCTACAGAATAAGGCACTGAGTGGCATCTTCCCACCAAATACATATGCTAAAGCCCTAACCTCCAATGTGACTGAATTTGGAGACAGGGCCTTTAGAGAGGGAATTAAGGTTAAGTGAGGTCATAAAGGTGGGACCCTAAGCTGACAGGACTGGTGTCCTTATAAGACGTGCACGCACAGAAGGAAGGCTGTGTGAGAACACCATGAGAAGGTGGCCAGAAAGAGAGGCCTCGCCAGAAACCAACCCTGGCAGCACCTTGATCTTGGACTCTGAGCCTCCAAGACTGGGAAAAAAAATACATTTCTTTCACGTAAGCCACCCGGTTTGTGATACTCTGTTACGGCAGCCCTTGGAGGCTAATCCAGGGCTATAACTGTCATCCCATTTTGCAGATGAGGAAGCTGAGGCACAAGGAGGTGACGGACCATACTGAAGGCCACACAACTACTAAGAGGTAGCCAGACCCACGCATCTGGCTGCAGAGCCCGATGGTTTACGGCCAACTGTATTATGCACACATCGTTCCCCTCTCTTTGCCCCCAACCCCTCACCGTGGGGGACTCTAACTCCCTGCTCCACCGACGCTGGGTTTGGCCACGTCCCTTGCTTTGGCCAACAGAGTGTGATCAGACGTGCTCTGTGTGCCACCTCTAAGCAGAAGGTTTTAAATTTGATTGTGTGGCTCGCTCCGTTCTGGCGTGAGCACAGCGTGTCCTAGATGGTGACCACCTTCAGCCTGGGCCTCTGACCGACAGAACTCAAGGAACACGGCTGAGCCGCAGTCACCCTGCCATTGATCACAGTCTGCCTGTGATGTGAACAGGAAATAAGCACGTGTTGTACGTCACTGAGGTTCGGGGACTCTTTGTTATGCAGCACCATACATGGCTCCTTTTGCAATTATCCAGACTCCTTCCAACAAACATTCCATTTGGAAGGACTGAGTAGGTGGTCTGGAGACTTCCAACCCAGGCTCTGCCATTCACCAGCTTTGTGGCTTTGGATAAGCCACTTCACTTCTCCGAGCCTCTGTTTTCTCATCTACAAAATGGGCATAATAACAGCAACCCCCCCCCCCCAGACTCAGTGAGAGACGATAGAAAGTTCTCAGCACGGCGTCTGACATAGTAGGTGCTCGGTACGGTTGGTAAGCGGGATGGTGGTGTGATGTGTTAAGTCGGAAGGTGGACGGGACTGGATTAGAATCAAGTGGTCCTCTTTTCAGCACATCTTTACAGCAAGGCCTCCCTCCATGTCAATCGGGTGGAAGTCTGCGTTCTACAGGAGGGGGCGGGGCCGGTCCCACTCAAGAAGGCAGCAGGAAGCAGGCTGCGGGAGGAACCAGGAGGCACTTGGTTCTTGCAAAGGCAAAGCTGGGCTCTCCCCAGCCCAGAGTCAAGAAAGCCTGGACAGGAAGGAAGGCTGGGAAAGCACTTTGAGGGTCTGGCTCCTCTTCTCCCCCCTCCAGTCCCACTTCACAGATGTGAAACTGAACCTGGGAAGGGGGAGTGTCTTCCCCAGGGTCACACAGCCACTTAACATCGGAACTTGGAATAGAACCTTGGTCTCCTGAGATGAGCGTCATTCCTCCGCCTCCTGCTCTTTTACGAGGAAACGTGGCTCATTCCTTCTGCTGGCTCGGAAGGCAAATGTCAAGTTTCTCTATCTCCGTGGGTGGATTTACCAAAACTCAACATAACTCAACAAGCTTTTCTCTGAGTCACTTCAAAATATCTCCCTTGTCTTTCAGGGAGAGTCGATCTCATTCACATGCTCCATGGATCCTGGAATGGGAAGTGGGGTAGTCAACTGTGAATTCAACGCAGGGCATAAAGGAGGAGTTGGTGGGCACTGGATTTGGTTTTGGGGTCTTTGTTTGTTGGTCTGCTTTCCCCCAAGCCTTGCGATTGGCAGTGGGGGGAAGAGTGGGTGCGGGAAGGTACAGAATCCGCTCTTCAGAGCTGCTGGTCCAGAGTATGTGAGACAGGATGCTGTACGTTAGAGAAGAGACAGGAAAGGTGAGCACAGGCTGTGCTCGACAGGGAAGGCTTCAGGGAAGAGCTGAGCCTGGCACTGGTTCTAGAAAGACAGGGAGAATAAGACAAGGTAGAGGAGAAAAAGAATTCCAGAGTCTTGTGGGGTCAAGTTTTGAAAGAGAGCAAGGAGGACAAACATCCCACTTTTATGTTTTTCTTTTTCTTCACAGGGCCGGGGGCAGAGCTGATAATGAGTAATAGGTAGAATCCATGATCTGAACATTCAGGGAGCATCACTGGAGTGTGTCTCAGTTTATCCATCTGCAAAATGGGGAAACTGCAGCCAACTGTATAGGCTTCTGGAGGGTAGTGAAGGATGAAGCCCATGTGGGACATCCCAGAGGAGGCCCTGCCACGTAGTCCAGAGTTACACCACCCAGCACAGCAGTCGCTGCTGAAAGGCAATTCTTCATGGGTCTTCTGCACGTCTATGTGTCTTTGGGGCAGAAGCACCGACAGCTTCTGCTCTGGCCTGTCTTTTCAAGGATGCAGAGGGAATGGAAGATAGAGGTAGTGTGCCCTCTGGAGCAGAGTCCAGGTCTGCTTACCATCCAGTATTATGATAAAGACTATTTTTTATTAGTAATAAAGTTGGGTAGGTTTGCTTGCAGACCATTATAAAAGATCATGGATCTTCATCTACAAAGCAAAGCCGTGGGACTTGGGAAGCAAAGAAATGATACAAACTGAAGCTCAGACTGCCTTCTGTGTGTGCTATGAGTAATTCAGTCCTTCGTATCTGATCCAGGAAGCTCACGTCTTCTGCCAGCATCTGCCAACAGGCTGATTTGTTAGCTTACAAGTAGAATAACATCTCAAGGTTTTCAGTTCTTCGCAGCCACCGGCCACACGTGGCTATTTTTAATTAAAATGAAATAAAATGTAAAATACATTTCTTCAGTTGCGACAACCATATTTCAAGCACTTAACAGCTTCGTATGGTTAGCAGTGACTGGACAGGACAGATGGGGGCCATTCCCATCACTGGGAAAGCTCTATGAAGAGCGCTGATCTAATACATAAGGGCACAGGGTATGGGGCCGGACCAGCTTGGGTTCAGTCCTTGCTTCTACAATTTCTGGCTCTGAGACTTTCAGCAAGTTATTTCAGCTGAGCTCCCTTTCCTTGTCTGTAAGGCAAGAAAAACAGGGCTGACCTAAGGGTTCTTATGAGGATTCCGCAAGACAACACGTACAAAGTGTGCAGTCCGGCCTGCTGAGGGGGTCCCTAAACAGGAACGAATAATTCAGATATTGAGCAAATGCCACTTCCCCGTCACACTACAGTGGCAGGTGGTGGCAGGCAACACTGAGTGGTGCGAATGAACAGGAAGCAAGGTGACAAACACAGACAGGCCTAGGAAGTCAAGCCCAAAGGTTTAGCCTGAGGGCAAGTGGGAGCCTCAGAAGACTGTAGGCAGAGGGAGGCCTCTTCTCTGCCCACCCAAGCTCATGGAGGCAGTGTGGGAGGGGAAAGGTCACAGGCTTTGGTCTAGAAGACACGGCTGGGATTCTGACACTGTCCCTCTCGAGCTGTGAGGCCCTGGGCAAGTATTTTATCTCAAGAGCCGTGGCTTTCACCTTGCAGACGCTGGCATTGTAAGCCCCACCTCGTGGGGTTGGTGGGAGAGGTAAATGAGATAATACACTTAAAGCTTCTAGAACAGTTCCTGGCGCATAGCAGGCACACTAAGACAGGAAAATCCATTACTTTCTTCTCTGGGCTGGCCGAGAGGCCAGGCAGGAAACCTGAGTGGCCTGGAGGGGCAGGGGGTGGTAACCAGGAGCTGCTGGCCTTTCCTCGGGTAGCAGATTACTCGCAGTGACCCTCAGAGACACCTCACCTGGAAAGGCAGGTCGCAGGTTTGAATTCCCTCAGCTGGGGTCAGGCTACGTGGAAGGGGCCGCCAGGTCCCTGGAGAGTGGCTGCCCTTGGCGCCCAGTCCAGAGAGGCTTTTCTGAGCCGCTAACACCCCTCAGCTGTTGTGTCTCTTGGCTGCTAGCAGCTGCCCCTTCCTCCAGAGGACTGCCCTGGCCAGACAGGAGCTGTCTCGCCCAGGAGGTGACCACCTCTGGCCCCTGCCACCCTGGGCTGCCCCCAGACTATGACAGAGGGAATCGGGGCCGCACGAAGCTGACCCCCTTTGCCTCCACATGGAACCAGCCCTGTGGTGGGTGCCCTGTATGCTCCGGGGTCCCGTGGGGTCAGGCTGAGGGTTGGCTCCAGCTGAGATACCTCCTTACCCAGCCTCTCTCCTCCCCCTGCCCTGTCCAGCCTCTCTCACCACCTTCTGGAAGCCACAGGCACCAAAACCCTGCCTCAGGCTCTGCTGGGAGGGAACTGGGCCCCCTGCATGAGGCTGGTCTGAGCAGTGACCGTCAGGAAGAGAAAGCCTCAAAGTGAAGCACTCGCTCTCAAGTTCAGAGAGCTTCTTCCAGAGTACGGAGGCTCCCCGACCACTGTCTGGTCTAAACTCTTGGCTTTATACCAAGCAGCAGAAGCCATTGGTCACTTAGCAAAGACTGACTGGGGCCCAGAATGTGCTAGGCTCTGTTCTGGTGCTGGTGACACCACGGTGAACAAGGAAACAGCCTCCTCCTCTGCAAGGTTAGGCATCAAATCAAACAGAGCAGATCACGGCAAACACCAGCAGCAAAGTCGAGGGGGTGGCGTGACAGTGGATGACAAGGAAGGTGCCACTGGGGTAAACTCCAAGCTGAGCTCCTGAACGAGTCGGCCGTGCAAAGGCAGGGGCGAGGAGACCAGAGTTCAGGCGGAGGGGAGAGTCCGTGCAAGGCGGTACAGCAGAAACGAGCTATGCATATTCAGCCCAAAGGCCAGCGCGGTGCAAGCACACTGGCTAAGGGATAATTTTACAGGATGGGGTCAGAGAGGGAAGCAGGGCCTGATCGTGCGGCCCCGGGAGGGCAGTGGCTTGTCACCCAGCAAATTAGCAGAGGCAAGAGACTCTTCACGACCCCCTTCCTAGTCACCCGCTCTGGGTGAGCTCTGTCCTTGGAAACCAGTGGCACACCAGTCCCACTGGGGTTCCCCAGGCCGAGCCCGTCTTTCACGTCGAATATTTCAAAACCAGAGGTTAAGACTCGTGAGTAAACCAGTTAGCGGCATTTAGAACATCACCTCCACTTTCCAAAGTGTTTCTCTGGGCTTTCATGTGAAGGCGCCCAGCAGACACGAGACTGATAAATATTTCATCGTCCTTCATTTCCTCTCACATCAAATGAAGGGGCGGCGGAAGGCGCGGGGAGGACCTGCTGGAGAGATGAGTCAGGGCAGAGCATGGATGGGCTTTTGGAGTGGGGACAGCTGCATGTCCTTCCTGCTGCTCGCTTGCTGGGCAACCTGCAGCCAGTGCTGAAAGCATCCGGCGCCTCCGTGTCCTCCTCTGGAAAATAAGAGTGCTAGGAACCGTGAGAGAGTGGACTGAAGGCGGCTCACATGCTGGGCACACGCTGAGGACAGGTGACCGGTCTTCAGCACTGACAGTCACGTGACTGCACTCAGGTCCTCCTCTACCCAGGGCGCCCACCCCAGCTGGGAGCAGCACGGGGACACGGGGAAATGTCCATCATGGGGAAAGGACAGGGCATGGAGTAGAAATCTGAGGACGCCTGTCTCCAGTGCATCCTTCCTGAGTCCTCACACTGTGTGATTCACGCAAATAACCTCTGACCTTTTCAAACAAGGTTTTAAGTGATAAACGGAAGTGCTTGTTGCCACAGCAGATAGAGGGCAAAGAAAGGAAATCCTTGCCATTTCCCTCTTTAAGTCTCCAGCCTTATTATCCAACGCCTGAATTAAATCCCTCTGATATACTTGTACATTTTGGCAGTAAATACTCATCTCAGGGGTTTTAAAAGATCAACAAACACATTGTGAAAATTCTCATCAAGCCGCAGCTTGCTAAGGATGGAAAAGCAAGGTTATCTGGGCTTAGAACATTCGTTAAGAGTGTATGGAGACGTAGATACGCATGAAATCTGCAGTCTCTGTGCAAGATTAACATATGGAATTGTTCTGGAGCGTCTAATAACACAGAAGCGTGACTGTCTTTAATGAGCACCTACTATCTGCCCGGCACTTTACATACAACAGAACATTCACTAACTACTTGGATGTGCACTGTTTCAAACAGTTTATGTGGATAAAGCCATTCAATCTTCCAAACAGCCTAGTATTAGGTACCTTATTGTCACCCCACGTTTAGGCTAGCACAGAGAGGTGAAGTCACTCATGCAAAGGTCACACAGCGAGTAGATGGTAGAGTCGGTACCAGAATCCAGATTGCCGGGCTCCGGAGCTGACGCCAACAGTGACAAACTATCCTAAGGTATGTCCCCTCCTCTTAGCTACAGACCTTGACAGTGACATATCATCATTTCCATTCTTAAGGGAAGTCCAACAAGTTGCAGAAGAAGGGCTTTTCCCAGGTCACAGGCCAGATATGAGTCAACTCAGGGACAGTCCAGGTCCCAAGCCTCATTTCTGCAGTGTGTCCCGAGGCCAACCAAGTCAGGGGTGGGTGGGAAGTGAGCTGGGAGGAAAGGAAGACAAAGCCATTTGGCCTCTTCAAATTCAGAGAACCAAACGCATCTCCCTATTTGCCCTTTGCCAAACCAGTTTGGGTTTTCAAGTGAATAATTAAGATTCTTAACAGGAAATCTGTATCTTAGGCACAGCACTGGGTATGAGGACATCTTCGAAATAGGACCTGAAGAAAAGCGTGGAGGAGTCTCCTTTCGCTTAGTATAAAAGTCGCACGTGATTCTTTAAGATCAGGCTGACAACCCAGTCCATGGAAGGGTCCAGACTGGGGGGAAGGGACTGGTGGCTTCTGCGGAAGTAGGGGCTCCTCACTTGGGGTCCTATTGCCAAGGACTGGCTGGTGGACTGGACAGGTCTCTCAGGACTTGATGGGCCCAGTAACCCCTGAGAACACAGTTTTCAAGGTCAGGGAGAAGCACAGAACGAGGACAGCGCTGTCCCCACTTCGGCCACCCCTGCTCGGAGGTCCCACCAGGCCCCCAGGCTCTGGCTTTGCCTCTGCCTGCATCAGTGCCCCGCCCACCTCTCCTGCTGGGGACCAAAGACTGACCAAGATGCAGGTCGATGCCAGCACGTCCAGGATGCCTCATCCAGAACCACCCGTTTATACCACTTTTTAGTACTTTTTTCTTCTTTTTTTTGTTTGTTTTTGCATTTTATCTTGGAATGGAGAAGGTCCATGCTTAGTGTAAAACTCCATATTTACATCAAGGAAAAGGCTGAACACACAAGAAATGTGAACTTCTCTAAGGCAAGGGGTGGTAAACTATAGCCTGCAGGCTGGCCACCTGCTTTTATAAATAAAGTTTTATTGGAACACCATTGTGCACATTCATTTCCGTATTGTCGATGGCTGCTTTTGTGCTCCGAGGGCAGAGAGTTGAGGAGTTGGAACAGAGACTGTATGGCTCTCAAAGCCTAAAATGTTTACTACCTGTCCCTTTATATGAAAAGATGGCTTTTTTTTTTTTTTTGATCCCTGACCTATGGGACCAGATGCCTTGAACTTTTTTTTTTTAAGGGGAAAGGACATAAAAGGCAAATCAGCACAAAAGGAAGGCAGGTGACCCATCAACTATCAAGAACATTTCAACTTCACTACTAACCGAAGTCATTCAAACAGCAAAGAGACGTCATTTCTTACATATCAGAATCTCAAGGATGCCGATCCCTGACCCCTAGTTCCCTCTTTGCATGACCCCTCCTGCCCTGCACAACACACTCCCAGGCAACTCACAGTTGACTCACTGTGGTTTCGGGCTCACACACATGCTCAGAGCGGACCAGCGCTGCCTGCACTGGCTCGCATCACGTTGGGAGCACGAGGCACAGAGTGGATGCGCCCCCCGAGCTGTGGGAGAGGAATGAAGGGGCGGCATCAGGAGGTATAAGAGCCACCTGGTCGCTTTCCTCCCTTCCAGCTGCTGCCCAGTCTCCTTCTGGTGAGTCCCTCTCCTCCGCGAGCCCTCCATGGGATGGTCAACACCACGACATGAGCACAGGGGTCCCTGGAGACTCCTCAGGCTTCTGCATTCTCAGGCAGTGAGATTCACTCCTGGGGCCCTGACCTCTGAGCACACGAGCGAGGCTGGAAGGAATGGGGGGGGCAAAGTTCTGAATTCCTGGGGCACTAGGTGGAGACATGGGGTCCAGACCTCACGTGGGTTTGCCTGCTAAGACCCTGCCTTTCTAGTCCAGGGCTCAGGGCCTTCTCTTCAATCCTGCGGCTCACCCACAGTTTCATAGAGAGAGGGAGGCCACGCTGCTCATTTCCACACCGGCCCCTCCGCCAATCCAAAGCCCTACTGGCAAAATCCATCTCCCTCTCACTATGCAGCTAACCCTACTCACGCCTCACAGCCCAGATGTCCCTTCCTTAACGTTTTTCAGGGTGATCCAGCCTCCTCCTCCCCACGGTCCTCTTCATTTTCTGGACCTCTCGTCCCCCCACCCACAGTCCTGGCCTCACTAGAAGGGCCTGTCTCAGAGAGTGAGCTCCTTGCCACGATCTTGGGGGAGAACATCATGAAAGGGCAGGCAGCTCGTCCTCCTCCTGAGACCCACACCCACTCCTGGAGTCCTCGGCCATCTCTCTCTGCTTCACCCTCACGTGTTCACCCCTGCCCTCTCTGTTCCCATCCTGCTAACCCAATATCTGTGCTTGAACTCTCCAAGTTCATTCTGCCTCAGGGCCTTTGCACTTGCTGACTGTACTAACTCCTTCTCCTCCTTCCTTTCCCAGCTCAAATGCCACCCTCTGGGGAGAAGGAATAGAAGGGAAAAAGTAGTTCACGTTTCTCTAGCCTTTTCGTTGGCAATTTAGATCCATCCACTTGATTACACTCTCATAATAGCTCTGTGCCAGCGTCAGGGCCACGGTGATGAACACGGGCAGCCCAGTGTCAGAGCTGGGTCATCGTGAACTGGACTGCCATTCACTCTCAACTCCAAGCTCGGGTTCATTTCCCTAAGCCATGTGTCTGACCACAAACGAGAGAAGACACCCCCACTCCGCCTGAGACTTCACAGGCAGACTCTAAGGATGCCAGTTCAAGGGCAGTCAGACTCCAGGCATTCAGTCGAAGAGACCCTTTACAAAGAGGCCAGAGCTGTTCTCTGCGCCCTCACAGCTGAAAGTGTTAGCTCAGCAAATGCACAAACAGCTCTCCTGCCAGCAGGGGCGCCCTGGCATTCGTGCCCCACTGCGTGCCAACCGTTTCCTGCCGAATGACAAGTCAGAATTTGCCCTGTGCCACACTCCTGGTCAGGCTTTCACCGAAACCATTCCAGGGTTGTTTTTGCCAACACAGTCACTGGACAATCCCATGGAGGAGGGCCCAGAAGCCCGGCCCTACCCCAGACTCTGCCATTACCAGCTGTGTGACTTAGAGCTGGTCCCTTTCCTTCCCTGGGCTTCGGTTCCTGCTTTGGCAAAAGGTGGGGTTAGGAGACCACTGGGACGTTGGACTACGCTTTACGTCCCTCGGGGTCACTACCTCCCCAGGAACCTTTGGCAAGTTCCCAAACTCTGAACCTCAGTTTCCCAATCAGTCAAATGTTGCACTAAATCAGAAGACACGGCAACAGCTGTTTTACAAACCGATTCTGTCTGTGCCATACAGCCATTCACAAAACTTTGAATTAGCTATAATTGTCAAAAATCAGAAAGCTTTACATAAAAATCTGGACCTCAAGCTTCTTTTGCTAAAGAAGGGGAAAAGCCAGGAACCCTGGGCTCCCATTCCCCAATCCCCACGGCTGAGCAGCAGCCATCTCCTTTGGTCAGAACCTGGTCGGTTTTCTAGTTTGTTGCAGGCCCCACTATTCCCTATTGTCTTACTAGGTCTCTTTATCTGTTCATATCACCCACCTGGTCCCTATGAACCTAGGGGACTGTGACTCCTGGACTGGAGGTCCTAAAGGTCTCCGCTGCTCCTGCTACCCTGCCATACCCTGGGGTAGAGAGTGGAGGGCCGCCCAGCTTGAGGCTGAGACCTCCAGGGCTTCCTCTCACTGCCCGGCTGAAGGGAGAGGCCCTGCCTCTGTCAGGATTCCGATGCCCGGGTCAGCGGAAAGATGATAGCCTCTGGAACGCACCTACCAGCCATCCATCAGGCCATGTGGAGCTCCCTGCGGCCACTGCAGCCTCCTATAATTACCTGCAGTGTGTAATAAAGCCCCATTTAGAAACCTGAGAAAGGACCCCACAAGGAGAACTGTTTCCTGGATAATTTCCTGATCACAGAATTTCGGGGTTGCAAAGCGACTTTAAAAAAGCATCTAGACCCACCATCTGATGCTTAAATCTCCTCCAGAGAGGCTGACAAGATTCATTCCAGGTCTTACTATTTGCCTGGCACCGTCAGGAGCTGAAAATATAAAAAAGCAGCAAATGCAGCCTCAACTGCGAGTCCTCCCAGGCTGTGGAGGCCAGTCTGGCAAACAGACAATGAGGACGCAGGATGGCACGGGCTTTCACACCCAACAGCTACCAGGAACTCGGCCATACTATCTGTCAAACACTGCATAAATAATCTCAGCTACTTCTCAAGAAAACTCTCCCAGGAGGTGCTATTCTTTTTTTATTTCCTCAACTTTTTGTTTTACTCACAATATAACTACAACACGCGCCACACACTGACATTTTCTCCATCACGTTCTTAAGCCTATAGACAATCAACAAAACGAAAATCAGACTATGATTCGCGCAGGTTTGTCAGTTTCCATATGAAAATATTCCCATTACGGCCGATTTCAAGCTACAGGGAATTGGGAAGAGATATACAGTAGACAACGTTATATAGCGCTTACACAGACAGTAAAACAGACCTAAGTAACCCAGTAGCATAGATATTACTCATATGTACTAAAGCAATAACAAAGTGATGAATTTCAAGTATTTATTCAGGAGGTGCTATCCTTAACCTCTCGTTTGCAGGTGAGGACTCTGAGGCTCAGAGAGGTTAAGGCCCTTGGTCAAGGTTGCACAGCCTATAGGTGTTGGAGCAGGCTTTGATCCCAGCGATCTGAGACTCCAGAACTGGGTTTGTAAACACAACCTTAGTCTGCTATTCTGAAGGGCAGCCTGGGGAGCAGAGAGGAGAGACTGGGGAGCAGCCCCTGCTGAGGGGACAAAAGTCTGTCCTGAATCCTGAAGGACACGCAGAAGACAGAGTGAGCCCGAGGTGGACGAAGGGCCAGGCTGAGGGCTGGGCCGGTGCAGAGGTCTGGGGCCTCATTAGTAATCAGAGAAATGCCAATAAAAACAGGATGAGACATCACTTGACACCTATTAGCTTGGCAAAAATCATCAGGTGCTGCGATGCCAACTGTCGGCGGGTGGCTGCAGACGTGAGAACTCACGCCCTGCTGATAGGAAGGTGGACTCGGCAGCCGTCCTAGGACACCACCTGGCAGTACCGGGGCAAGTTACACATAGGCATCCTCTATGCCCCAGCAATTCCACTCCCACCTATCTGAAGTGTTAAGGAATCTATCAAGCAAATTTTGGAATGTTCTTATGTATGTTAAAGGAAGATAAATTCTGGTTCACAAAGAATTTTTAAAGACATGGGGAAATGTTTCTGTTGTAAGGCCAAGGAGGCAGGAGGCGGGAAATACACGAGCTGAGAACAGAGCCACCTTGTAGGGTAACCCGGGAAGTGTCCGAGATTACATGCCAGGCATATTTAATTCAATAAATCAATGTGCTCAGGTCCTGTTACCTCTGACAGTCAGGTTCTGGGGAGCTTTGATCTGATCTTTACATTTTCCCCCATTCATTCATTCGTCCATTCATTCGTTCAATATTTATTTACTAAACACCTGTTAAATGTCAGGTAATGTGTCAAGAGGGAACAAAATGGATGAAGGGAGCTTAAGTTTTAGGCGCAAGAGAGAATCAACAAAGAAGTAAATGCGTAACACGTCAGATGTCCAGAGACCAGTGATGGAGAATAGAGGACGGGGCATGGGCAGAGAGTGGGAGGGTGCACACGCAGCTGGACGGTTTTATGGATACTCTGCAGGGAACCCCGTCTCGCTAGAGGCAGCCCCCCACGCCAGCAGCACCGAAGCTTCTGTGTCCTGCCACGTCTGCTCTCCTAGGGCTCCTAGTAGTACCAGCTTCAGGTGAAACTTCATTTAGCTCCTGAGGACTCGAGCTGCTTCGAAGTCATCGAGAAGAGACACTGAGTCTGGTCCATCTGGTACCTTTCCTCTGAGTCAGGAACACATGGTTTCAGATCCTTTTTCAGCAGAAGCATGAGCCCCCTGCAGCAGAGGCACCGTCCCTGACAGCTCTGCTCACCACAGTCTCCAACAAAAGGACATTCATGTTCGGCATCAAAAGCCTAAACAAGTACTCAGCTTCCACCCTGGAGTCCCCTTCTAGGGATCTATTCCCGGAAATGGCTCAATGTGTGGACAGAGTTTTGTGCCCAAAGAGGTTTATCATTGTGTTATTTTTTTTTTTCTTCCGGTCTTATTGAGATGGAATTGACATACAGCACTGTATAAGTTTAAGGTGTACAGCATCATGGTTTGACCTGCATACATCATGAAATGATTATAAGTTTCGTGAATATCCATCCTCTCATGCAGATACAAAATTAAAGAAACAGAGAACATTTTGTGATGAGAACTCGGGATTTAGTCTCTTAACAATTTTTATATATAACATACAGCAGTGTTAATTGTATTTACCGTGTTGTACGTTCCATCCCTAGTACTTATTTATCTTATAACCGGAAGTTTGTACCTTTTGACCACCTACATCCAGGTCTCCCTCCCTCACCTTCCCCTCTGGTAACCACAAATCTCATGTCTTTTTTATGGGTTTGTCTGTATGTTTGATTATTTTTGAAGTGTAATTGACCTACGGCACTATGTTAGTTCCTGGTGCACAACCTAGCGATTTTTTTCCATATATTTCAAATGATCACCACGATAAGTCTAGTTATGATATGTCACCATGCAAAGATATTCTATCTTTACTGACTGTATTCCCCACACTGTATAGTTCATACCTGTGACTCATTTATTTTGCAGCTGGAAGTTTCTACCTCTTACCCTCCCTCACCTATTTCTTTCCTCTCTTCCCCTCCTTCTCCTGTGGCAGCCACCTGTTCGTTCTCTGTATCTATAACTCTGTTTCTGTTTTGCTATATTTGTTCGTTTTGTTTTGTTTTGTTTGTTTGTTTTGTTTTCTAGATTCCACATATAAGAGAAACCATACAGTATTTGTCTTTCTCTGTCTGACTCATTTCACTTAAATAATACCCTCTAAGTATTATTGTAAATGGCGAGATTTCATTCTTTTTTTATGGCCGAGTAATATCCCATTGTATGTATATATATATGTATACCACATCTTCTTTATATTTATCATGTTATTTTATTTATTTATATAAATAATAAATAAATAAAATATCACGTTATTTTATATATATATATACACACACACCACATCTTCTTTATCTTTATCATGTTATTTTATTTATTTATTTTTTTGCAGTACGCAGGCCTCTCACTGTTGTGGCCTCTCCCGTTGCGGAGCACAGGCTCCGGACACGCAGGCCCAGCGGCCATGGCTCACAGGCCCAGCCGCTCCGCGGCATGTGGAATCTTCCTGGACCGGGGCACGAACCCCTGTCCCCTGCATTGGCAGGTGGACTCCCAACCACTGCGCCACCAGGGAAACCCCATCCTGTTATTTTTAATAGCAAAATGCCACAGAGCTCCAACACGCTCCACCGTAAGGAAATTACTAAGTGCATCATGGTACGAGCGAGTATCTGTTATACCACGGAAAAGTCTGCATCTTTAATAATGCTCATGAAGAATCTGAACAGGAGAAAACATCTGCTATACTGTTAAATTGTTAAAAGACAAAGGAAACAATATCAGAATCAGAATGACAGTTTTAACAATAGAGGAACCGAAAAACATACAGTGAAAGGAAATTCTCTAAAATACTCAGATACTTTCTGGGAGAAGTGGTTCTGTAGGATTTTTTATCTTCACACTCTTCTCTCTTTTCAGCATTTTCTTCAGTGATCATGGCTACTTTTATGATCATGAAATAAAACTACCAACACTCCCCAACCCTAAAAAATGGTGGTACCTTCAAAACGTTCTCCAGCCACCCGACGCTCAGCACCAGGACCTTGACCTAGCAATCTCCCAAGGCTGTATTTAATGAGAAAGCCTCCTAGGATTTGGGATTTCATTTCCAGAAGCTCAGACGCAAAGAAGAGAAGGAAAAATAGAAAGCAATATAGGATGTCAGCAAGGGTGTGTCAGAATGCGGACCCAGCCAGGGTGGACCTGGCTCCCAGGAAAGAGGGCTTGGGAACACTGTCCCTGGATTCTGAGGCTCCCTAGGGCCCCGCCCAGCCCCCATTCCCCTCTCCAACCCCAGCTAAAAGCCTGTAGGGACTGCCTCACTTTCACCCTGGAGCGCAGAGAGGTCCTTCCTCGCCTTTCAAAGCACCGTCCCTGGATCAATATGGGCGAAGCTCCTTGCACTATCCTTGTGGGAATGTATTACGGTGTCATGTATTATACGCCACAGCAGAAGGTCTGAGGCTCAGAGAGGTCAACCGACTTGCCCGAGGCCACACAGCTGGTAAGAGACAAAGCAAGGCATGGGACTCAGGCTTCTGCTCTGACCCCCGGAGGACTTTACCCCACACCACAGCTGGCCCAGGAGCCCAGCAATGGCATCTGGAAACCTGGGTTCAAATCCCAGCAGAGTCACTCAGCCTCTGTGGGAGTCTTGCTAGTTAAGCCCTAGGAGCCCAGGGTCCATCCATGAACGGGAGACAAACCTAATACTGACCCTAGGGGTCAAATGCTGAGCCGCTGGTACCCTGTAAGCACATAACCAATACTATTATTGCTGTTGCTTGTCACTTTTGTCCTCCCTGGAGTTAGGTCCCTCTCTGGCCTCCTGGTGTGCCCCAGCGCACTGCCCCCCTCCTTCCACCCTCCCAGGCCGAGGAAAGGGCCTTCCCAGCTCCATCCCCAGACCAGCGTGGAGAACGTGCTGGGCAAATGAGCAATGGAGTAAAGAGACCGAGACCGGCACAGAATCACGAGAGGAGGGTCAGCTCTGCTGAGACATTTGCGGAGCATTTCCAAACTCTGCTTTTTGGCTTCACGTGGCTGCTTTCTGGCCAACTGTGCTCAACTCGTGTCTAATTCCAAACAGATGGGTCTGTGCCCCGCCCTCACCCTGCTCAGTCTCTCCCCACCTCCTCCACGGGCCTCCCGCCTTCGGACCAGACCAAAGGGGTGCTGCCCGGCCTCCTGGGGAGGGTGGGGCACAGCCCTTCCTGGGGGTGTTGCTCAGTCCTCCGGAACACCACAGAGGCGGATACTGAGAGGTCCAGGCCCACATAAGCCAAAGGACAGACAGGCCCGCCCTGCCCCTGGGCGTGCCTCTGTCACAGCACATGTCACACGGCAACAACCACGCCTGTGCGCAGCTGTTGCTCCCTCCACGCTGAGAGGCAGGAAAGCCTAGAGGTTAAGCACATAGACTCTGGGGCCAAGTGGCCTGAGTCTGAATCTGGCTCTGCCAAATCTTTGCTTGGCACCCCTGGGCAAGTCTCTTAACCTCTCTGTGCCTTTTTCTCCTTTCTCTGTAAAGCAGAGATTGTGATGTTAAAACTAGCACCTACCTCAACGGGGCACTGCAAGGATGGATCGGGAGTTTATGTAAAGACTGAGAAGAGTCATGCCACCGACGGAGACCAGCCATGTTTCCCGCTCTGTGTCAAATGCACAGTCAACTCTCATGGGATTCCCAGGAATTCCCTAAGGTCTGCACCGGGGTCAGTGCTCTTCCAGGGTAATATTTATGACTGGTAAAAAATATATATATGTTTTTAATGAAGGTTGAGCAAGTTATTATCACCCTAAATTTTCAAATGAAAATCTGAAACGCAGAGAGGTTAAGAACTTGTCCAAGGTCACCCAGCCTGTAAGTGGTAGAACCAGGACACAAACCCAGGCAGTGTTCCCAGGACAGAGCTTTAACCACCAGACAACACTGCCACCTCCAGCTGACATCACCGTTTTGCAGGTAAGTGGACCCTGCCACTTCCTTTAGTTCTCCCAAAGGTAGCCTTGCATTGGAAGGCAGGCCTGGACCCTAGGCAGCCTGCATTTTGACAAGCTCCTAAGCTGAAGATTCTCCCACCTTTGCAGACCTGACAACTCCCCAGCCCTGGGCACCAGAGACCTTCACCTTCTGCCGTTCCCTCTTCCATCACTCATTCCCCAGCCAGTCTCCAGGGTCTGGGTTCCTACAGATTGTTCTAGATCAAGAGGAAGGAAGCTAGAAAGAGCTGATGAAGACTTCAAGGCTCCCCAAACATTCAGAGCCAGCAAATCCATGCAGAGGCTTCAGTAAAGGGTTGTCTAATCACCGTTTGCTTCAACCAGCTAATATCTTTCTTTTCATCCAGACATCTGTCTCCACAGAAAAAAGGCATCCACCGAGGGGCCAGGGGCTCAATTGCTGTGGGTTCCTGAGATACAATTACGTGTCAGAGAGAAACAGAGCGAATACTGGGACTTTCGGGCAACAGAGAAACCACTGTAAAACCTTGCAATTACGGGGCAAAAACAAAAAAGTGAGCTGCCCCGGCCCCTGGGGTAGAAATAGCCCAGCGTGGTTTCCTGATTTGCAATACTGCCCAAGATGAGGTCAGAGCGTCCACTCACAAGAGGAATCATGGCACGAAGTTCTGCAGCTGAGTGCAGTGGGAGGGGTGCCCGCAGCTTCCTGGTGCAGAGGGGGTGGGGGAACTGCAGGGAGCGAATGAGGAAGGGGGGACCGGAGGCCATGCTTGCTGAAGGCTGTGGGCTCTGTGATGGCTGGACACTCAGATACATCAGTGTACTTGGTTCTCAGAACAACTCAGCCAAGTGGGGCCTGTAGCCCCAGTTGCCAGATGAGAAACCAGAGGGTCAGAGATTTGCCCCAGCCTATCAGCGTACTGATTCTTGAGCCCAGATCTGGCTGATTCCGGGCCCAGAAACCCATCCATGTTAACGAAGGAGTGCATCTGTATTGCCACCTCCCTGCTTTTTAACAAAGAACAAGGTGAGAGGCTAGATTACTCTGGGTGGTAGGAGAGAGCTCGCCTCTGTTTTTCTGCAGGTCCCAGGCCAAAGGAGGGGTTTGGGCTTGTGGATAAAACACATTGGACTGGAAACCGAAACCCTGCTTCAAATCTTGCCTCTACTACCAATGCTGTGTGATCTTGGGGCAGATTACTTCAGTTCTCTGTGCAACGGTGTCCCAGCTGGAGAAAGGAGGTTGGGGTGGTGGGTGAGTCTGATCCACTCTGGCTCCCTCAAGCTCTCTGTCCTTCCTACTGCCTGTCAGCTTGGCATGGAGGTTATGAGCTAAGGTTCTGTGGCAGATTGCTGGGTTCAAATCCCAGCTTCGCCCCCATGTGGTGTAACCCCTGTGACACATCAGGATCATAACATCCCCAGCATAGGCAGTTATGACAATTAAATAACGTGAGTGAATCGTACTTGGAGCATACAAGGCGCTGCCTAAGTGCATGTCGGGACTCAAGCCAAGGCCACGCAGAGCCCGGGACCATCCCCGTGCAGGAAGGGAACAGCTTGCCTCCAGATGGGTCTCACACCTCAATGCCTCCTTTTCAGGGACTAACAGCAGACAGGAAGTTCCAGGTGCCCCCAGCCCGCTCTCAGCTCTGTGGTTAAGGCGGGGTGGCTTAGAAGTCTGTGGGCTACGGCCAGGAAGGAGGCATTCCTAGGATGTTGGGAGTCTGAGCGGAATCCTCCCAGGGCCACCTCGAGCAGATGGCACCCATCCTCACCCCATTAAAATCAGTGCAGAAATGGTGCACCTGGAGGAGGGGATTTGCTTTCCTGCCCAGGGGCCCCAGAGCCCACGCCCAGCCCCTCCTCAGCCTTGGTGCTGGCAGGGAAGAGGCAGGGTCCAGCCCAGATTGCTAGGCTCAGGACCTGCAGGAACGTCATTCCGTCACTCACTGACTGGTCCCACGTGCCAGCGGCCAGCCCTGTGTCAGGCACGTGCCAGTTCCTGAGGGTGCGGTGCTGAGTGCAAACGCTCTCTGCTCAGAGAGAGCCCCTGTCCAGCGAGGGGGACGCAAGGCATTAGCAAACAATGCATACAAGTGCTAGTCAAGCTGTTTTCCTCTACAGCCAAGACTAAGACCAGGATTCAGCGAATGACCCCCCGTGGGCCCAATCTGGCCGGCCGCCTGTTCGGGCAAATGCAGTTTTCTTGGGACACAACGACGCCTGTTCATTTATGTATTGCCTGTGGCTGCTTTTGTGCTGCCATGGGATATCTGAGCAGACACAACACAGACGATCTGGCCCACAAAAACGCAAATATTTACTATCTCCGGCCATTTACAGAAAGAGTTCACTGCCCCTGTTCTAGACCGCAAGGGCTCCGACGGCAGGGCCACATGAATCCTTCTGGCACATCAGAGCCTCTCCATCCATTGTGGGGAGATGAAAACAGCCAGCAAGATGGGGAAGGGCCGGCGCTAAAGGGGAGGGGTCAACGGGGACAGTTTCCTGAGGAGGTGGCCCTTTTGTTGAGCTTAGTAATGGCCGGCAGGTGACCTGCTGGGTGGAGAAATAGGGCAAGCGCACTCCTGGCAGAGGGATGGCCTTGCAAGGACGCATGGGCACTGTAGGTACTGAGCAGGTAGATGGGCACATGCGGGGGGAGGGTGCGCAAAAGCACCGCACAGCCCGGCGTTGAAGGCTTCGGGGGCAAACCTTGTAGCGGTGGGTACTCATCCCCAGCTCTCTCCAGCCACGAAGATGACACACATGCCGTTCCTTGCCTTGTGGAATTTAGCATCTAGTGGGGGAATGTGACCGGCAAATGCCACGCAGAATGTGCTGAGTGCCTGGGAGGGGCACGAGAGAATTTGAGCGGGTTCTGATGAAGGACAGAGATCAGTCCGTTTGGGGACAAGATGAAAAAGGTCCTACAGGAGAGCTGGAATTTGAGAAAGGCCCTAGGGTCTCTTACAGGCTGGGGGTGGTGCTCCTGAACAAGGGTTAGACGTCATGAAACCCAGGCCCAGCTGCAGCCCACCTGGCAGATAGAATATTGAAAGACCCAGCTAATGGGTCTTAATCTGGCAGGCGGATTAATTTCCGTCTGAGGTTGGGGACGCGAGGCTAGGGGCCGACGTGGGCTGTCACGGGAGCCCGGAGGAGGGGCTCCAGGCCCAGGCAGGAGTTCGGGGCTGGTTTCCCAGAGGAGGGGGGAGGCTGAATAATTGGAGGAGCATAGGGAATTAGCCACAGGAAATCACTGAAGTCCATCAGGACACACAGGGTCACCCTTGGAGACAAGTATCACCCAAAGGTCAAGGCGACCCCTTCAATCGGCCCTCCCCTTTCCCCCCTGACCACCTACCGGCACCTCACTCACTCTGCAGGGCTGGTCGGATTCGCCAGGCGCACTCCTCCCAGTCTAGGGCTTGGCCATGGCTGTCCCCCCAGCTGCCCACCTGGATCAGGTCCTCACTGCCTCCAGGTCTCTGCTCACCTTTCTGCTCTCAGTGTGACCAGCCCATCACCTCCACCGGCAGCACTCCCAAGTCCTGTCCTAGCTTCTCGCTTTCTCTCACAGCACTTCCCATCTTCCTACAGATCCCTGAATCCACCTGCTAACTTGGTCATTTATCAGAAGTCATCCGCACCGAGACGTACATTTCACAGTCAGTTGACTGAGGGAGCCTCAGCTTTCTGCACCCTGCCTGGAACAAGGGAACATCCAATCGATATTTGTTAGTAGAATCAATGAATAAAGCGGGCGCAAGAGAAGGACCCAGCGCTTTATTAAGAGACCCCCCTCCCGCCGCCCTGCCAATTCCTTCTTCACACGCTCAAAAGCTGTGGCTGGATAATCCACACCGACCTTTTATCGTTTTTTTCTTTTGGAACCGATGTGTATTTTCAAAGCCTAAGGGAATGCATATGCCTCTGTAAAGCTCACACTGAGAGCTTCCAAACAAAAAGCATTTCAGGAAAACACTCCCAGTGTGAGCCACCACGCCACTGACAGAGCATCCCGTGAGCCGTCAGGAGCAGTCTGGGATTTCCGGGGAATCCCTGGGGCCAGGCACCGGGGGCTCCTGCTTTGATTCCTGCCCCAGCGGCAAGATGTCCTCAATCAGGGGTTAAATGAAGACAGTCACTTCACCAGCAAAGGGAGGGAAAATGAGGAGGGCAGTTGGGAGCTGTCACCAAGCCCTTCATCGGGGCTCCAGGGAGCACGAGCTGGGACAGACACGTGGCCCCTGCACCCCACAGCTGAGCTCTCGTTGGGGTCCCGTCGTGATGGTCATGCTCTACGAGGCACCACGTGACTGTCCCTCAGTGCGCCCACTGGCGTGAGGGGACAGAAATGCCGCCTTAAGATGTGGCTCGGGCTTCCCTGGTGGCGCAGTGGTTGAGAGTCCACCTGCCGATGCAGGGGACGCAGGTTCGTGCCCTGGTCCGGGAAGATCCCACATGCCACAGAGCGGCTGGGCCCGTGAGCCGTGGCCGCTGAGCCTGTGCGTCCGGAGCCTGTGCTCCGCAAGGAGAGAGGCCACAACAGTGAGCGGCCCGCGTACCAAAAAAAAAAAAAAGATGTGGCTCTGTTTAAGATTCAGATTCTTAGCAATGAAGTGAAATGGGTAACTTCTGCTGTAGTGACTTAAAATTGTTTCTTATTGGCTTCAGTATATATATAGTATATGTATAGAGTATAATATGTATACATACACATATGCGCATATATAGTGTATATATAGTATGACGTGTATACATATACATACGTATAGCGTACGTACAGAACATATGTATACACATATGCATACACATATAGCATGTATGTGCATATGTATGGATACATAGCATTTACTAAGTACCAGGCACTGTTCTCTAAGAGCGTCATACCTATCAGCTCATTTAATTCTCATAATAACCCTGAGAAATAGGTACTATTATCCCATTTTATAGGGGATGGAAGTGGAGCACAGAAAAGCTACATATCTTGCCTGAGGTCACCCAGCTGGATGCCGATGAGCCTGGGCTGTGACCTCTCCTCACCCCACAGCAGCCCGCTTGCAAAGCCATGCCTTTCACCTTGTACTTGTGCATTGTAAATTATGTACCAGGGACCCCAGGGGGTCAGTAAGCCCTTCCAGGGAGTCCACGGCACCAAAACCATTTTCATAGTGATAATAAGACATCATTAGCTTTTTCAGTCTCACTCTCTTGGGCTTTTGCTCAAGGGCACCGAACAAATAAAAGGGTGAAAAACTGTGGTAGAGATTAATGATTAAATTGGAACAGAGCACAAGATTGCTGACACTGGAATGGCAAACATTTTGTTTAGAAACTAGTTAATTATTGAGTTTACCTGCCTTCTTTTTGTGGGTTTTTCCCTCAAATACTGAGAAATTAGAAGGCTTAGAGCTGTTGCCTTGGTAACAGTACTGGACAATACTGACATCTTAAAATGATGTTGGTACCACTGTCCAATAAATGAATATTCACATTGTTTGTGGAATTTTGCATTAACTCATTGTGTGAGAACCGCCAAGCTTATTTAGCAGGATGTGGGTGAATACACGTGACTCTATTCCTAGGATATGGATATATGGCTCTGCCTGAGACATGACCTCCCCTCCTCCCACAGCAGCCTGCTTGTAAAGCCATATTCTTGTACTTTTGCATTGTAAATTATGTTCCAGGGACCCCAGGGGGTCAATAAGCCCTTCCAGGGAGTCCATGATATCAAATCGATTTTCATAGTGATAATAAGACATCATTTGCTTTTTCAGTCTCAGGGGTTTCCCGGAGGCAAGTGGTGTGCCATTTCACCGCAGGCCGAGGCAACAGCCGACTGAGGACCCAACTGACTTCCTTTAAGACAGACATGGAGGAGATCTGTAGGACAACACTACTTTTCTCACTAATTTTCTTTTTTGTTTGGGAAAGTAGCTGGTTTTCATCACACTTATGTTACCATGTGATGACCTTATTATCTTTTTGTTGTTTTTTTATATGTATTTAGATTTATTACAACTTCTGGATAATTTGAACCTTTTTCATCGACCCTTTCTATTGTGTTTTTTTTGGAGGGGGGCTGCATTGGGTCTTTGTTGCTGTGTGCAGGCTTTCTCTAGTTGCGGCGAGCAGGGGCTACTCTTCCTTGCGGTCCGCAGGTTTCTCATTGCGGTGGATTCTCTTGTTGCAGAGCACAGGCTCTAGGCGCGCAGGCTTCAGTAGTTGTGGCACGCAGGCTCAGTAGTTGTGGCTCGCGGGGTCTAGAGCGCAGGCTCAGTAGCTGTGGTGCACGGGCTTAGCTGCTCCGCGGCATGTGGGATCTTCCCGGACCAGGGCTCGAACTCGTGTCCCCTGCACTGGCAGGCAGATTATTAACCACCGCACCAGCAGGGAAGTCCCTATCGTTATTTTTAAAGTAATAAATATGTAAAGAATTTCTCAATTTTAATAACACAATACACGTTAAAAGATATAAGACACAAAAGCTATTTGGGACCATCAGTAATGTTTAAGAATGTAAAGAGGCCTTGAAAATAAAAAAGTTTAAGAACTGCTGCTACGCTACTCGATACCACATCTCCCTTGGGTTTTTGGGGGGTTTTTTTTTGTTTTTTTGTTTTTGGCTGTGCCGCGCAGACGTGATCCTAGTTCCCCAATCAGGGATTGAACCTGCGCCCCCTGCAGTGGAAGTGCAGAGCCCTAACCACTGGACCGCCAGGGAAGTCCTCCCTCGGGGTTTTTGAAGAGGGCATCTTGGCAATTTGGAGAAGACTATTCTTCCTGCCCAGGGAAGGACTGGCCATGTTGCAAGATGTATAGCATCCCTGACTGCTATCTACCTAACGCCAGAAGACTCCACAGGTGCTATGACAGCCAACATGCCTCTCCCTATGTGTGTGAGTGCATGTGAGTGTCTGTGTGTGTGTGTATTGGGGAGGTGGGTGGACACTGGACCCAGCTGAGAGCACATGCGCTCGCCCTCACAAGATCCCACTGCTGCTGCCTCTGGCCTTTGCACTGGTTCTTCTCCCAGTCCCAGCAGAAAGTCTCTTCCAGTTCCTGTCCCTCGTCTGACTTCCCCTCTTTGTTCCATGACAAAGTCACAATAGGTAATAGGTGGCAAGGACCTCTTTCCTGGGAATTCATCCCAAGGACACAGTCCAAATGAAGGAAAATGCTAAAAGCAGGAAGATGTGAATTCAGTGCAGCGTTGTTTACAATAATGATGATGATCTACGCTGACACATATCACACAGAAATATGCAGTCACAGAGACGGATAAGTCATATGGTACTGCTACTTGATGGATCACTACACAGCCACACAGTATGACAGTTGTTCAGGACAACTCCAGAAACACTCACTGAGTGCCACCTCCTTGGCTGGGGTACCGGAGACTCAGTGGGGAAGGAGATGGCCCCTGCCCTCAAGGAGGTCCCAGTTAAGCGACTGTCCACCTGCTGTGGCTCCCTGTGGTTGGTACAGGGAGCCAATTCCATACATCCAACCACTAGAAGGAAGAAATCCATCTCCCCTGCCCCCAAAGGCCTTCCCGTCCGTCCTCTTTTTCTGATGGCCAATCCCCCAGCAATGAGGATATTTTTAGCGCCTGCGACAAAGTGTTTACGTGAAGACCATTGAGCCACACGGTGACGTGTCTCTTCCCTGCACAGTGTACAGGACATGCTGGCCAAATGGATTTCAGACTGGCTGGCTTTGGGTCCCTCCCATGTCCTTCTTCCTCTTTCTCCTGGTCCAGGTCCAAAAGGGCAGTGGGCTATCCTGGCAGGACATGCTTGCTTAACTTAGGCGGAGGCAGGCAGGTCTATAAATAGCAGGTGTTCTGCAAGCAGGCAGGCCGAGCTGTGAGCAACACAGAGATGCTGGCCAGTCCCAACGTTAAAGAGCCATGAGCCTCCAGACATGGGATCCCCCATCTCCAGTTCTCCAAAAGCTGGAGGTAGAGGAAGTGTGGCAGGCTGAGTGAGGCCCGAGGGGGGCCCAAGGAGAGAGAAATGATCCCCAAGGAGGCGCAGGCCTGTGTCCAGCTCGGCAGAGAGGTCAGCTCACTGGACATCATGTTGGCCAAACCAACAGCCGGGGCTGGCTCTCTGCAGCTGAGACAAGTGGACAACCATGCCCGCTTTCAAATGCCCATTCTTGGCCCTCAAGATGCAGAGATGCACCCGGCCCAGGTGGTTTCTCAGTAAGTCCCCACGAAGGATGAATCACACATTCCTATTCCCCATGGAGCTCCCCAGCCAACAGGGAAAACAGACACGCACACAGGCCACGTACCACAAGCAGTGGGGTCAGTGGGATGAAAGCCAGCCACACGCTCTCTCTCTCTCACACACACACACACACACACACACACACGCACACACCCCAGCACGTAGAGGGCAGAGCGGGGAAGGACTCCTGGAAGAGACAATGCTGGAATTGAGTTTTGAAGGAGAGAAGATTGAAGCAGGAAAGTAAAAGAAGGGTGTTCTTAGTGGCGGAGCAGAGCAGATGCAGACCGCATAGTCCAAGTCCTGGAGACAGGAAAGTTACTTCATTAAGCGCGAACGTTACTTAGGGTGATGAGAACATAGGATGCGTCTGTATCTAAGTCTGTCTCTATAGCCACACCTATGCATCTGTAGTGGAAATGCCTGGCAGTTAGCTTTTTTGATTGTAATGTAAGTGCCTGACATTAAGCTTTTCATTGCCGAGGCATCTAATATTTGAAAGGCACCCATCTCGAATAAACATACTGCCACAGCTACACAACTAAATAAATGGCCAGGTGGCCCTACCCATGAAGTTCCTCTTTCTAGAAAGCCCTGGGTAGCCTAGATAACTGACCTTTTGAGTGGCCTTGCTTCTCCCTTCCCACGCTTTAATTCTCGCTCTTCTGTTTTAAATCTGCCAGTAAAGAGTGACCCTGCAAAACACCAGGCCCCCAACCTTAGCCCCAGTAAAGGCAGAACCCCAGGTCTGTGCACACCTCCACCTCCCTGCGTGGCCCAGGCCAATAAACCTTGGGTTTCTTTCGAAGTTCCCTGATGGTCTTTGCCGAGGTGCATCTTGCAATCGTAAGAACCACGAGAACCAGAAAGCAGTGAGAAGGCCAGGGACGTGGGCGGGGTCTCCGGTGGTACTGGCCTTGTCTGTCCTGCTATGGAATTTGGACTAGGTCCCGAGGCCATAAGGGAAATGGTCACTGCAGGCTGGAAGGGCACAACTGGATACCCTTCAGGAACAAAGGCTATTGTAAATGCCCAAATGCTTATCAGCTGGGCCTGATTAGAACAGAAATTAATCTTTTGAGGATGACTCAGTCTATGGGTTTGGCTCCTAAAAGGACGCAGTAAACTTCCATGCATTGGGTGGATGCCCTCTTCCTGTGACCCTAGTGTTGTCAAGGCCTCCAGGCCTGTTCGCAACAGCTACCCCTGGGATGTCCATCCTTTCACGGAAGAGATGTCTTTGCTGTAGCTGGACACCTTTCCCTCCTACCCTCACAGCTCACACGTCCCACCAGTGCGGCTCAGCTCTAATGTAATAATAATAACACGGCTGTAACTTATCCAGCATTGGCTATGGGCCAGGCACCGTGCCCAGCTCTTAGAATCATCGTCTCATTTAATTCTCACAACCCCTCGTAGGTGGGGTACTGTGATTGTCTCCTTTCTTACAGACCAGGTATCTGAGCCACAGAGTAGCAAAATGCCTGCCCAAGAGCTGGAGAGCGACAGACGCCGGTGCCTGCCAGGGGGATCCCACTCCAGGGCCTTGAACTTGCTACAGCTTGCATGTCCCCGTGGGGTCCATCTCCCCTGGTGGGTGGGACTGGCCCCATTTATCAAGAGAACAAAGCTCAGGAGGTTAAGGACGCACAGCTGGCAATGGCAGAGCTGTCCTGAAGCTTCTTCTTTGGACTCTAGGGCCCTGGCTTCCTCCCTTCCAGCCCAGCTGTCCACTGGGGCTGGATCTTTGAACATCCAGGGAGGAGGGCACTCCCTGCAGCTGTCAGGAGCCTGACCTTTTCTAGAAGATGGTAATGATGTGAGGTATGCCCGCTGACAACTGTGAAGAGCCACTCTGAAGTCCAGGAGGTCTGTGGGTCCCTGGTTCATTTTACAAATGAGGCAACAGGTGTTGGGTGGGGCTGGATCTGGGGCTGGGGGCCAATCAGGGCCTCGGGAAGGTACACGTAGGGCAACAAAGAGGGAGAAAGCACAGACAGACTGTGCAATCAGAAGCTGGACCAAAAGTAATCAACAGGAGAGCAGAAACCACGCTTGAGTTTGTCACCACTATATTCCCAGTACCAGGTGCATGACAGGGTCTCAGTTAAAACCTATTGAATGGATGCGTGAACGAAATGAGCCATTATAACCGCCGTCCAGGTGAGGGTACAAAGGCTGAGAGGGGGTTCAAGCACTGCTAACACTGTTGACAGTGTTATTTCTTATGTATCCCACCTTCACACCTAATGAAAGCATTTCAGCATGCTGGTAAGAACTCTTTGTACGGATCAAACACTTATTAGCCCATTCTACGTATGTACTATAGCCACTCTCCCATGCTGGCCCCTCCGGATGTTTCCAGAATGTTGCTAGAAAAGAGTTAAACAGCGAGGACCCTGGAGAGGCAATGCAGCAAGGGCACGGAGCCCTGGAGGCAGGCTAGGTAGCTTGAAAGCCCGGCTCCTCCACTTATTAGCTGTGCATCTGTGAGTGAGGTACCTAACCACTCTGTGTCTTGGTTCCATCATCAGTAAAACAGGGAGAATGTCAGCAGCTGGCATGCAGAGTGGCTGTAGGGTTAAAGGTGTCAATATCGGGGGCTGTCAGGAGAGCGTATGAGCCCCGGTGAGCCCTCGGTAAAGTGCTCACAGCCACTCCACCAGCACTAACGCTCCTGAAGGCCAGGCGATTCCACAGAACACTGTCCCGGAATTGGGATCACATGGTCAGCCTGCGGAACTTTAAGGAAAGCACCTTTGAAAATCGCAGCAGCGCTAAGAGAAAAAGGGTCTTTAGCCCAAGAACAAGGGTTCGGGGGACCCAGAAGGTGAGGCTGCCCTACCACCAGAATTCCAGAATTCCCACTGCCAGCCTTTCTGCCAAGTGTTCATCCAGCCTCGCAGGAAACAAACCCTCGTGCCCTCTCACCTCTCCCAGAGGAGGCCTGGGCCAGGCCAAGGAAGGGTAAGCACCAGGGGCCCTCAGTGGCTCCCCATTAATCTAGGGCTTGCATTTTAAATTCCTAACCTTGTATTCTTCTTAAAGAGAACTCCCAAATTGTATTAGCTTCAGGCGTCACAGAACTGCATCTCGACATACCACTGATCTGTTAATCCGTCTGTTTCTCCCATTAAATTATTAACATCTTGAAGACACAGCCCTTACCTTGTTCTGTCACACTTCCAGTGTCGGCACAGTGCCGGGCACCTAGGTGTGTTTGCTGAATGAATGAATGAGGGGATGAGAAGGATAACACTCCGTGAACTGAAATCTGTTCATTTCACCCATTCCACTTGGATTCTCGCCTCAAAATTGCCCAGAAGGGGTTAATCCTTTTTCAACTGACAGCCTCTCAGATATTCAAAGATGGCTCCTCTCTTTCAGGAAAACAACCCTCCTGTAACTAGTGCTCTTTTCTTAAAGGTTATCAGCAACAGAAATTCCACCAGGCTTTCCATTGCTGTCCATTTTCATATCTAAAGACTGCCAAACTGTGCTCTTATCTACGCGGAATGCCTTGGCCCGAGGTCTGTTTGTGGTCCAGCTGATAACATTTATTTGGGGGGAGGAAATGCTTGAGCTCTGAGGGAGAGAGCCCACGCATGTGACTCTTCAGGCCAGAAAGGATGCACTGGAGAAGACAGGCCTGGCTCTGCAGGGGGCAGGCCACAGCCCCTGGAGGAGAGTAAATGAGTCCTCTGCCTGTCCTTTGATCGGCAGCCCCTGCTCTCCCCACCCTCACGGTCTGTTCTCTCCTATCAGCAGTGGGACGTGGTTCCATAAACATCTCCTCAGAGTGACCTTCCTGGACCACCACACCTACACTATGATCTCCCCCGGGGTACCCCTGCTGGCCCCCCCATCCTGCTATTTTTTCCTGCTCACGGCCAATCCCTTCCCTTCCCCGCTGTTTGCTAGGATGTGAACTCCCTGGGTCTTTGTCTGCCTAGAACAGTGCCTGGCACATAACAGATCTCAGAGATATTTGTTGATGCACAAATGACACTAGCATTTACCCACCGCACATTCTGCATACACTCTGCTGGGTGCTGGGGGTACAAACGTGTTCACGTTAACGCCTCTGTACGTTAAGTCGCTCGCCTGGGGAAAACCCCACTGCAAGAGAGGAAATGCCCTCTCCCCAGTTCCGTAATCACATCCTCAACCTGATCAAGGTGTCTGCAAGCACTGGACAGCGGTCACATGCCACCCCCTACAGAAACACACACATACACCAGCCATCGCACACAGATGCACATTTCCACCACACGCATCTCTGCACACCCTGTTGTACGTTACGTGATTCCATCAGTGATGCAGACCATAAGCACAGCTCCCTGGGTGTGAAGGAGGTAGCCGTCCACCCACATATTTTGCCTTTCTTGCTGCTGGGGGGCCAGAGACCCCAGGTCCAGGTCCGTGGGGACAAACGCTCCCCCACCTTTTGCTCTTTTTTTTGTTCTGGGACAGTACTGTCTCCCACGGCCGTCTGATCAAATGTCAACCCGCAGACAGGCATTCTCTGCAAGCTTGCCTGTTCACTGGCTGCATCACTCTGTACCAGTTAATGAGGTTTTCAGAATCTTGCTTCCTCCTCTGAACCTGGGCCAGTGGGATTTTTTTTTTTTTTTAAAACATTGACTAATTTAATCCTCACATCCACGGTAGCATTGGTACTTTTGTTTTTAATTTATTTATTTATTTTTGCTGTGTTGGGTCTTCGTTTCTGTGCGAGGGCTTTCTCTAGTTGTGGCAAGTGGGGCCCACTCTTCATCGCGGTGCGCGGGCCTCTCACTATCACGGCCTCTCTTGTTGCGGAGCACAGGCTCCAGACGCGCAGGCTCAGTAGTTGTGGCTCACGGGCCTAGCTGCTCCGCGGCATGTGGGATCCTCCCAGACCAGGGCTCGAACCCGTGTCCCCTGCATTAGCAGGCAGATTCTCAACCACTGCGCCACCAGGGAAGCCCGCCAGTGGGATTTTGTGAGCAGTAACGGCAAGGAAAGGGTCTGGAACAGGACCCGATCCACGGTTAAATAAACGTGGTGGGCGGTGGAATTGACAGCGGGTCAGGGTGACTCTTCAGCATCACTTAGACAGATATGAATTTCAAAAACGTTCTAGCACCACTGTGTGCCTCGTCTGGCTAAATCTCCTTCCGCGTGCAGGAAGAGACACCTGATCGCTCCTCAAGACTGGAGGAAGGCAGGACGGTTAGGACCCCCCAGGCGGGCACCGTGTTTTCCTCTCTTCCTCCTTCCATCAACCACACAACGGGGGAGGTGCCCCGGCTCCATCTGTGGGTTGCTCCCCAGGGTCCCCCGTCCAATGGCTCTCCCACCCTCACTGTTACTGTCAGCAGCTCCCACCCATCTTCCAGCTTGAAGACATCTGTTCTCTGGGGCTTTTTCCCCAACCCTCTCCTGCTTGAGTTATCTCAACTCTCAGCCGGCAAGATGGGTGGTGGTGTCCCCAGAGCACTAGTGGGGAAACTGATATGGCTTGGACACAGAAGGCACTTGCCCCAGACCTAACAAACAGTGGCCCTGACCTCCCCCTGGTCCTTGCTGATCCCTCTGCCCCCTTGGCCTCCGGGTGAGCGGTGCCCTCGTGGCCTTCCTGTGGGCTACACTGACTTTGCCTTCAGAGGAAGGAGATGCTGACAGGCTGGGCAGCCTCCCCCGGGGCCTCCTGATGGGCACTGTTCCCTGCCTGCCAGAACTGAGAAGAATCGTGAAATACGCATGTGTTTGTCTTCTAGGCAACCACGGCCTAATTAAGGAGGCTTAACTATGTACTTTGGGACAAGATTTTGTGGATGAGGGGAAAGAAGGAAGGAAGAAAAAGAAAGAAGGGAGAGCGAGAGGGAGGGAAGGAAGGAAGGCAGGGAGGGAGGGAAGAATCTTGTGCTGACCATGAAAACCCTGGGCTGGAGGACATGCTGGCATCACACAGATTCTGTCCCTGGTGATGGGACCCGAGTGCCACCATTAAGTGTCCTATTTATAGCCCCCGAAATAGGGTTTAGTGAAGGAGCCTCTTATCTGATTCTCAGAACAATGCAAAAGGAGGGTGGGAGGAACGTGGGTGGCGTGAGGTCAGACACTGGGTGGCGTGAGGTCAGACACTGGCAGGGCGGGGGTGGCTGGAGGGGGCCGGTCCCCACCCGGGGGGCCACTTCCATGAGCCTCAGTGTCCTCAAATGTCGAAATACTGTTAACAAGAAGGACCGAAAAGCCCTGTTTAGAAGGTTAAACGAGTCCAGAATGTCCAGCATTTCCCGGGCAGAAACTCAGGAAGGATACAAGGGCAGAGAGATGGCAGAATTCACAAAAGCCAACCCTGACTTGCTGAGAAGGAGGTCAGGGAGACTGGGGGTCAGGAGGTGGTCTGGGAGGCTGAGGTGTAGACATGATGGGGGTCCCTAGAGGAGGGGGCCCGCCCAGTGGGGTCATCTAGGAGTCCTGGCACCCGGGTCTGTGCCTGCTGCCGTGTCCCCTGCTCTGGCGTGCAGATGGGCACCAGAAGCTCTAGGACAACCCTGAGCTGCCCAAGTCGGGCGGAAAAGCCAGCGGTGAAAGTCGGCGGTGGCAGCCTTGAACGAAGGGCTGGCTTCTCACCCTGGCTCTACCTGCTAACGGGCTGAGGAATCACACGGGTCAGGCCTCCGTCTGAGCTGTCTTAGCAGTGAAATACAAGGCAGGGAATGGCTAAAATGTCATGTCCAAAGTCTCAGGTGGACCTCGTCTACCATTAGTGTCCAGGGGCCACACCATAGCTTCTTAAGCCCAGCCAACTTTCCCAGCCTTAAATTTAGACAGCTCCGGAGACCCCCACCCTACCACCTCCTCCAGGAAGTCCTCCATGGTTGGAAGCTCTGTATGAGGAAGAGCTTTCTAATCCACAGAGGTGTCCAGAGGTCAGAGGGCCACTGTGTGGGGCAGTGATCTGGCTATCACTGGCAGCATTCAAGCAGAGGAGGGATAACCACACAGTGGAGTTGAAGTGAGGAAACTTCAGTGGGAAGCTGAGCAAGGGATTTCCTAATTCGAAAGATGATGATCATAGCATGTACTCAGCAGGCACTTTAAAGTAGGCACGCTGCAGGGCCCTGTTCTAAACACTTTCCAAGTATTTAGTACCCACCAGGATGTAGGTACTATTATTATCCATATTTTATAGGTGAAGCAATGGAGGCACAGAGAGGTTATGAAACACACTGAAGGTCACACAGCAAGGAAGTGGCAGAGCCAGTACTTCTATTGAGTGAATCAGTGAATGACTCGGTCAATAAATAACTGAAGTCTGGAAGAGGAAGGCTGAACAAGGGCGCTGCTAAGAATCTTTGCAAATGCTTGGATTTTACAATTCCTTCTGATTTCACGCTCTTTAAATGTGCAACCTTTGTAACTTGCTGTCACTTAATTGACTCACACACAACTTCCTTCCAACCTCTCCTATAACGGTTACAGCTTATGTTCAGAGAAAAAGAGAAAACCCGTTTACTCCATCCCAGGGGCAGTTTCCCAACGATGCAGGGGGTATTCTGATATTCCAAACTGTCCCCAGGGCCAGTACATTTTTTTCTCCTTGCTTGGATGTTTGGCATTGTAGAGACATCAGTTTCATTTCTATAATCCTGTAGTTCACCGATGATTTTCACTTAGCTCAGTCTCTTCCCTTTCATAGGTTACAGACAGAAAAACAGAAGCGGCTCTTATGTTGGAACCAATTCTTCAGACCATTCTGAAAGGTGTGTTTTTCATTTGAAATTTCCCTCAAGTGTGGTACACAGCCGCGCTACCTTCTAATCTCTCCTTTTCATTTTAATTTCCTTTTTGCCAAAAGACTGAAGTTTAAAATTTAAGGATACGCTTCAGAAACACCCAGGAATACCCCCCACTAAAACATTCTTGTTGGTGGCAACTAACATGTTTCCCAAGCAACAGTTTTTATTCATCAAACTCTCCACCAGGTGGTAGGATTAACAGCGCTTTCAAGTAACCGGAACAACAAACACTTCTCTCAACTGTGAAGATGTTATCAAAAGGCAAGTTTTCAGTATTGCAACAGCAGCTTTCACTGTTCATTTTTCTTGAAGCAGATTGCCGAGAGACACCTGTCTAGGGATCTGGGCAGGTTTCCACCCCCTGATGACAAACTTTATACCAAGCCTTCCTGCTCAGTCCTTCCTCAATCCCCAGGCACCGTGGGGCTCTCTGAATTCAATTTATGTGGACAAGCCAAAGGACGAGTGCTTGCAATCAGCAACGCAGGGGTCCTCGTGGAGATCTGAGAACCCAGCCAGACTATCGAGGGCTAAATAAACCCATCCAACCAGCCCCAAATGGGTGAATCAGGGAAAAGGCCTGGAGCCCCAGGCCTCGGCAAAGAGCATGTGGAGAAAAATTAGAACCTCCTTCCAAAAAGGATGTTACAGAACCTGGGTCCATTTGTCATGCCTGTCGGGTGGGATGGCACATGTCTTGGGCTACAGTTGGGAACAGATACCTGGTATGATGTGTTTCATAGCTGCACCTCCAGAGGCAGCTGCCCCCCTTCCTGGTTCCCCTGATCTAGAGACACAGGACGATCCTGGCAATCACACAGCATGCTGCCTGAGATCTTGGGCTTCGGGCAGATATGGAACCATCGTGAATTCTGGCTCTGCCACTTTCTAGCTATGTGACCTTGGGCAAGTGGCTTCCCTTCTGTGAGCCTGTTTCCACATCAGTAAAATGGGTTAGGAAAAAAGTACAAAACAGTGACTTACAGGGCTGTTATAAAGACTAGGGATCTAGTATTAAAGAAATGATCCGCTCTTACTGAGGAGGGAATGTGTACATCTTAGCTCAGTGGAGGTAGAAGTGCTGATGGCAGGCCCTGAGCACAGGGGAACCCAGAGACCACCTATCACTAGGCTCCAAGGTTGAACTCTCGGGGTTTTCTAGAAAATCCAACAAGTGAAACCTTCTCAAGGACAGAACACACACAGTAACCTCTTTGCTGACCATTCATCACTTTACCCCCAAAAATGTGCGGGCAAGCTTCCCTGTTCCAAGACTGCCTGCGGCTTTCTTCTCTCCTCTTTGCTTTCTCCTAAACTCTATTCATGCAGTTGTTCTATGACTTTTAACTCCATGTACTTAGCTGACTCCCTCCCCTGGGAAAAAATCATTTACAGGCAAAATAATTAAATAGCAGGGAAATTATCTAGCAAAGTGTCTGAGTTATTTGTTGACAGCTCCTTTCTGGAGGTTCCACTGTTATGTGCCTACCCGAGTCTCACCAGCAGAACCCCACCCTGATGCTCTAAGCCTCCCCTGGGGGCGGCACTCTCTGGCTTCCTAATAATGCTAAAAGCTAGTTCTCCGCCAAGTCTGTTTCTGGTCAGGTTCATCCATACTCACTTTGCATGAGCTGTAAACGGCAGCTGTGGTTGTTATGTGCTCCTGTGTTGTGTTATGTTGTGCTGTGTTGTATTGCGTTGTTATGATGATAAAGTTTTGGTTCCCTAAGTTGACTCTAGGATCTAATGGGGATGCTGAGACTTAGTTTATGGGATTTTTTGCCACTGTTCTCAGACTCAGCCAAGTGGATGGAGGGAGAAGGGGGCGAGGTAGAGACAGCAAGGCCCTGAGGGGCCGGGATGCAGGGAGGTGGCTCCACCAAGGTCAGAGGTCGTATCTTAAGCCCATGTGGACCGGCTCACCTGACTGACCTTCAACTTCCTCACCTGTACAGTTCAAGGTGGGAAGGGTGGGTGGTGGGAGCTCCAAAGGGTGAGCGGAGGAAGATGTGTGATGGGGCTTCAAGGCAGCTGGAAATGTGGGCTTATTCCTTCCCCAGGAGTCACCTACTTCCCATGAAGGTAATTCCAGGCACACGGAAGATCCGGGTGTGGGCAAGACCATGTGACCTTGGGTATGTCTGCAAAATGGGGAGGGCCCTGATCCCAGTGGAGCACACAGAAGAGACGAACGGAGGTCCAAATAGGGTCAGATGCCAACAGCTGTGAGTGCGGAGGTGACCTGTCTTCATCCCGTCATGTCCTTGAGAAGCTCCAACAAGGAGGTCCGTGGCCTCTGGCTGCTGGGAGGGCTCGTCTCTTGGTGACACAGGGATTGTGGGGGCACGCAGGACAGAGCCAGGTGGCAGAGTGTATCCTCCTGTCCCCTCCCTGCCAGGGGGAAGGGGGAGGCTCTTCCACAAGCTTCTATCAGCCCCTACTGCCGTGCTCTCCTGGTTCCTCTCCCCCATCCCTCCCTCTGCTTCCTCTGGGGGGGATGGGAATGGTGGGGCGTGGTCACTGGGCCCAGGTACTGCTACATCCCTTACTGATTTCCCTAAATACTGCTCCCAGCTCTGTTAAACACTCTTTACTAAAACTCTCCACTCAATGTGAGTGCACATCTTTTCTACCGGAACACAAAATGATCTGAAGTTTAGAATACTTGCCACTGCACTGGGCACACACTAAACATTTAATAAGAAGTAGATGTTACTCAATTTATAATCAAGAAGGCCTGTTCATCAGCCTCATCCTGTCTTGGGGGATTTATATTACCCTCTACTAGTTGAGGAAATGGAGATTCAGAGCTTAAGTGTGTGGATGAAAAATGCTGCTGCCGTCTCAGCAAATGAAGGATGCTGCAGCCATCAGGACACTACAGTCACCCCTGAGGGAGCACAGGATCGCAACGAACCCTCAGACCCTGCAGCCACCCCCAAAGGTACATCCTGAGGGGACTCAGGATGGGAAAGGACAGGACACTTGTCCTAGATAGCTGAGATGCACATCAAAGGAATGATTTCAATGAGCCCAGACATGCATCTTCCCATACACAGAAAAGTGCCAAATTCATTCACTTGAGATGTCTGGTTTTCTCTCATTAGTGGTAATCTTTTGATGTTCGAACTACCTGGTCTTTGTGGCAAAAACCCCTCTATATCCTGGTTCCTCCCTGACCTACCTGGGGCAGTCCCTCAGAGCGATCTGAGAAGCTGTCTCCCCGGCTTGAAGTCCTCAGAAAGTCCACCAAAAAAAACATAATTATCAACCTCGACTTTTAGGTTGTGCCTTTTTTTCCATCAACAAATGATGTCCCCAAGGTCATGAGCAGCAGCAGGTAGAACAGGATCAGTACTCGGGTGGGGCACTTCTGAACCCTGGGCCAGTGGTGCCCCTAACGGGAGGAAATATCCTGACACCAGGGCCGTCCCTCTAACACTTGTCCCTGGCTTGACACTACAGAGTCCACTCCAGGTGCCTTCAACTTTGACACATGCCACACGGCCTGCTGACCAGCCAGGCCACCTGAGCCAGGACAGGCTCAGGGCGCAGAGCATCCCTCTCCCCCAACCCAGGTGCCACCGCTCCCGGGAACTCTCCAGGTCATGCCCAAGGGAAAAAGAAAACTTTAAACGCTTAGGCAACCTGCAGGAATGAGAAAAGAATGCTACTACCCCAACCCAGCTATTCTGCCTTGTTGCTTCCAGGGTGGGTTTTTTACCCACCACTAAACATTAAAGCCAGCCTCGGGTTTCCAGTGTTCTTCCATGAGCTTCCCAAAACGTTCCACCTCCAGTCACCTCTTCTATTCCCACATGCTCTGTCCCGAGGCAGTATCTCCAGCCAGCAGCACTTCCTCTTAGAACCCTCTGGAACCAGACTGTTATTAACTGGGTCCCGGGGGGCTCTGGGAGCCCAGCCCCACAGGCAATATCCTCTCACGCATGACCTTGCTTCATCCTCATAGTGGCCCACTTCCTGGGGGGATAATCGCCCACCTGCAACTCAGATTTGGCCAACGGAGGTGCAGGGCTTGCCCGAGCTCACCCAGCTCGACCTGGGCAGTGTGATCCTGAAAACCTGGGTGCTTTCCCCCCCCACGCTGCCTGCTGCGCCATTTCACTGCCCTCTCCCAAATCAGCTCCTCCAACCTGATACTCGTCTAAGGATGAGCATTAGAGAGAAAGCATCGAATTTTATTTTTTAAAGCCAAAGTAGCCACTGGCATTCTCACACACCATCACTCTGAAGCCCAGAGCCTTTGGAGGACTGCAGGGTTCAGGGACCTGCACTCTGGCTGAGTAGCAAGGATGAATCCCACAGAAGCAAACCGGAGATCAGCGCGGGAACCGGGGGCCAAAGCACCGAACCCCTAAAATCCCCAGTTCCCTCCCCTCTGCTGAACGATGCATAAAAGACCTCTTGTTATTGTTATTTTACTTTATTTTTCTTGCGCACCTGTACAGGGCACACGCCACTTTGACTCGATACCAGTTCTATGCATTCAAGAAAACACTCTTGCTCTCCTGCAGTCTGACTTGTGCCTGGAAGAATTCCCCAAGGTACCCGTGGGTTGTCTCCTCAATGAATCTTTCCATGGGTCCCCCAGGTAGACGAATCTCTTTTCTTCTCTGTCGAAACCCCGCCTCGGCCAGTGCGTATTTCTGCTCTAGTGCAAACCCCCACTATAGAGTAACTCTTCATGTCCCCATGCACCTCCCCACGACACCGTGACCTCCGGTGGGGTGGGGATGGAAGGGACAAGGACTGACCACATGTCCTTCCATCTCTATAGTTCTAGCACCTTGCATGGTGCCTGGGAGACAATAAGTTCCTAATAAATGTTGGTTCAACCGAAACAATCCAACCAATTGGAACCAGAAGGTTGATGATGCTGACTCCCACGTACCTCCCCACCAACCAGTCAGAAGAATGGCCACCAGCTGATCACGCCCTCTTTGAACCATTACCATAAAACTTCTCACTACCCACTCCAGGTTGGGACACATAGTTTCGAGGGCATTAGCCCGCTGTGGCCCCCTTTGCCTGGCAAAGCAATAAAGCTATTCTTTTCTACTTCACCCCAAACTCTGTCTCCGAGAGTTAATTCAGTGTCAGGGTACAGAGGCCGGATTTAGCTTCATCTCCAAGAATATATTTGTCTCCAACAATGAAAAAGAGACATAAGTGTATGGAAATGAGTGGGCTTGGGGAAGGGGGAGCCCAGACAGCTAATCTATTTAAAGTTTGAGACCAGCCAGCAGTCTAGATCAGCTCTGTCACTGCAGGTCCCTGTGACCTCTCCACAGGGCCTCAGTATTCTTGCATAAAATGAAAGAGTTAGTTGAACAAAATGATTTCTAAGAACATCTCAGCTCTTACAGTGGGAAACACCTAGGTCCTGGAGAGGTCCCTGTGGTCCCTATTTGCAATATGCATCATTGGAGAGTCCTAACAGATGTCACCCCAGAGCCGGAAGCTTCTGGGCCCTGTCTCCATACCCAATGCTGAGAATTGCTGCAGAATAACTTTGCCAAGTGAGGGTGGGCTTCTCAAGGCTCCAGGAGTGAAAGAGGGTACACAGCTGGCATGCGGTGGGCTAGGGTTGTCTGTGATGCCAGGGATGCCTGGAGCATTCTGAGGACGGAGCTGGAGGCAAAAGCACATGGGAGGAGGGCACTGTTTTCGCAAAGAAAGGCCTTAATGCCCCCAAGGTAATGTCAGCAGAGCTCCACACCTCTCATTGCCCAGAGTGACACAGACCCAGAGCCTGAAACAGTCTGGGTTTTAAGTGGTCACATAACTGAGTGCTGGCCCTGGGGCTAGAACGCAGGGTCTTGCTGGGGCCCAAGGCTGGGTTCCTGGGACCAAATTGAGAAGAGCGTGCCCAGATCCTCCGCTCTGCAGGGAGGTTGGCAGTGCTGGAGGTTCCAGAGGGTTCCATAACTGACCAAAGTGTATGGAAGCCTTATTCTAGAGTAATTCTTTGTGACCAGGCCAGCTCTTCCTCCGGCCCGTGGTGTGTGTGTTCAGATGCATACGGAGAACTCACTGGGAAGCCGTGTATGGACAAGATAACTGGTCGATTTTATTTTTTGCTTACTTGGCTGTTTTTTGTGGTATGGGAGGGAACCTAGGAGAGGATTACGGTTTAGATTCTGCAAGGCAAAAGCCCTGTCCAAATATAATGCTTTTGAGTCAACAACGGATTCAGACAGAGTTAACTGACCAGAAGATTAAGGGGTCCCTTCCTACGGGGCTGCAGACAGCTTGTCTCCAGGTGATGTTCCTGGGGCTGGCGGTGGAGAGAGGAGAGGTGTACCGACCTGGCGCAGAGTCCCAAGTACCCGCGAGGCCCCAGGACCTCCGAGGAACCCTCGCCACTCGGCCCACCGATGGATCCAGCTCACCAAAGCTGGGGCACCAGAAGGCTCCGACGACCAGTACTAGGCAGGTCCCCGACTTCAGGACTTCAGGTACTGGTGAGCCCAGCCGGGGAGTGCCCGGCCTGTACCGCCAAAGTGGAAACAGTCCAAAGGTCAGCAGGAAGCTGCTTGAGAGCCAGCTCCATCTGCTGATAGAGCTTGCAGGAGCATATCTTCAGCCCTTAAAGAAATTCCTCTGCCATTACTTCTGGCAACACTTCCTGTTTTTTTTTTTTTCTCTAAACCCAGTGCTCCATGGGGGTGCTAACCCCCCCGCCAGCAGAGGGAAGTGAAGGTAAGACTCTGCTGGGGCCCAGGCCCTGGCCTTGCCCCAGCGCAGACCTGGACAGCAAATGCAGGCCTAGCACAACACAGGGGCAGCATATTCCCACGCCTGTGGGGTAGTTCAAAGGTCGGGAAAGGACCCCCTACTTATTCAGTCACTTATTCAGCAAAATAAATTTTTCTTATGATGAAATTCCTTTCCCCCAAACTTGAAATCGAGGCATGTGAATATATACATACACATATGTAGTATGTGAACATACGTATGCATATCTACTTATACACACACACTCAATTACACGTAATGTTTATCTTGCATAACGTATTTATAAGGGAAGAGCAATGACCCCGTTTTACCCCCACTCCGTACCCAGATCGGGGCATATTATGGTGAACTGTCGGGTCGGTCTTTTCAGCTAACCGCAGGATTTCAGAAAAAGGCCGGGCCATGGTGTTTGGGGGTAGGAACCGGAGGTGCAGGGCGCGACCCCAGGCACCCTGCCGCCGCGCCTCTTCCAGCCCCGGAACCAAGAGGCAATCTCTAGAGTAGTCGGCAGGGGGCAGTGCACCTTGCCTTTTCCGAACGTCGGGAACGCTCTCCCGCAGCTCCCGGGAAAGAAAACCTGGCGGCTTCGCCCCAGCGTCTAAGAAGAGCCCATCTCTGAGCCCAGCACGTAGTGGGTGCGCAAGGTACGTCTAGAAGCCAAAAGCGCTGGGCTGGGTAGATAGATGCGAAATGAATAGTAAACGTGGGGAGAAAGAGGCAAGGGACGTCCCGGCCTCTGCCAGCGCCTTCCCTCGAAGAGGCCTTTTCAGACAGCCTTCGTACGTACCTACTGTGTGCCAGGCGCGACGGCTGTACAACCTCGTTCCCCGCCGACCTCATTTTCCCCGCTGGCGAGTACCGCCCCCCGCCACCTCAACACACACACACACACACAGGCACACGCACACGCACACAGCCGCAGAGCGGGAGCGGGTACTCGCTGTCTCCCTGGGGAACCATCTCTGCACAAATCCGCGTGGCGTGGGACCAGGGAGGGGGATGAGCCGGAAGAGGCGCGAGGTCCCCGGACGTGGGCGCGTGAAAGCCCGGCGGATGCCTGATGCGGCGACGACGTAGTGAGGAGGTCACTGCCCTCAGGGTCAAGGCTGTCTCCCTCTGTGGGACACGCAGAACCCGCCCAACCCCCAACCACTCGCAGACTTCTGAGCGGGCACGTGTCCGCTCGCCCAGCGACCCCACCAAGCCCCGAGCGTGGAAGGTGCGGTTTGGGACCCTCGCGTAGGAGGGAGGAGAGACTCAGGTCTCCGGCGGAAGAGCAGAGCCCAGATAATTCCAACACCCTTCCCAAGAGACCAGGCCTCGGGATACAGCGACGGCGCCCAGCTGGGGAGCAGCCTCAATCCCCACGTCAAGTTCAGGCGCGCTTCCTCCCGCAAGGTCAAGTTCAAACACACTCTCGCTTAGTGAAAGGAGGAGCTAGAAATTGCGCCCCTGTCCCGATTCCGAATCAGGTTGTACCCCCATCAGGGCGCTATGCCCCGGTGGCACCGCTCACCGCTCCTGCGCTCTCCCAAGCAGCGGCCCCTGCGCCGCGCGGGTCACACACCCGAGACGCAGACAAGTTGCTAACTTTTGTCAGATTATTTCGCGACAGCTGCGGCGCCTACCGGGACTGGGGCGGACCCAGAGTTTCAAGTCGCCACGGGCACCACCCCCGCCACGCTCCCCTTCGCCCATCCTGTCCACCACGCCACGTCCAGCCGTCCTGTCCCGGGTGCCAACCTCTCCACCGTATCCGGAGCAATGCGGGCCTGCGGTGTCCCCGGGGGCGATGGCCATCTCCTCGATCTGCGCCTGCTCGCAGCGGATTTGGAAGCACCATCCGGATACCAAACCTCGGCCGCCCGACCGGATCACTGGGCGGCCTCCCAGCGCCCCAGCACCCCTGGTTCCGCTCTAAAGCGCCGGAGGGCGACCCCGTTGGCCACTCCGCCTTTCGGCGGCCCCCACCGGGGAGATGCCAGCCCGGCGCCGAGAGCAATGTCACTGGGGCCACCCCGGGGACCGCTGCCCCAGACCCGGTGTAGGCTCCCCGTTGAGCACCCAACAGCTGCTTTTGAAACGGCTGTAAACCCCTGAGCCCGACCCTCTTCTGCGACCTCCTTCCTCTCCCAAAGACCCCGGCGACACCGCTGCTAAGGAAGGGGTCTTCCTACATTTGCCTTCCTCCCTCCCGGCACCTGAGGTCTTCAACCCACTTCCACCCTCCTGTCACACCCTCCTGGATCCTTCCCCACCACTTCTGTCCCCGGGTGCGGACAATCGCCCCTCCACTCGGAGAACACAAGCGAAACTGCCGGACCCCAACTCCGGTGGATGCAGCCCCCCGCGCACCCCCGGCTCCGCGCGCTCACTCACCGCGGCCGGAGACACGCGAAAGTTTCCTGGGCTTCGGGGGATGAGGGGATTCGGAGGAGAATCAAAAGGGGGTGTCCCGAACGCTCGCCCCCTTCCCAGCTCACATCGCCCCTTTCTCCTCTCTCTCCTCCTCTTCCTCTTCGTTCTCCTTCCTCTGGTCTTTGTCTTTGCAAAGTGTCGAAACTGTCTGGCATAGTGGAGCTCCGCCGGCGGAGGCTGGAGCCGGAGAAGCGGGGAGGCGGGGTGAGGATGGGAGCGGTCTCGGGAACACCTTCCCCCGGGTGTAACGGAAGGGGGAGGCGGGCGGGCCGGGGAGGAGCCGGCCGCGGCCAGGAGC
>NW_020172779.1:15858808-16012622 GCF_003031525.2 Neophocaena asiaeorientalis asiaeorientalis
GCGCCGGAGCCGGGCGGGCGCCTCTCCTGTGCGCGGCCCTCCCCTTCCTCCGCCCAGCGCCCGCCCCTCGCCGCCCTGCGCTCTCGCCGCGTCACTCCTTACACCCGGACGCGGTCGGGTTTCCACACGCTCTGGGCTGCCTGCGAGCCGAATATAGAGCTCCGAGCCACGTGGACTGCTGTCGGCTCAGGCGCGGGGACCGGATCGCCGCCCCGAGAGGGGCTCTGCGGGGACGTCTCGGCGACACTTCGCGCCGGGGCCGCCGCCTTCAGGGTGGGAAGGCTGGGGAAGAGAGGCCAGGGGGGCCGGGGGATCAGCCCCGCGGAGGAGGTGACGGCACCCTGCGAGAGGACGGGCTCTGAAGAGCCCGAGTCGGGTGCATGGTAGCGAGAAGGGGCCGATCCCCCCTGCTGGCGGCTGGGCAAAGCCACCCCCTTCCTCTAAGGGCGCGGGACTCGCGGTGGGATTTAGGGAGAGGGAGGGGAGGAGTGGGGCTAGGGAGCCGGTGAGGCTCGGGCGGGGGCCCAGATGAGAGCCGCGGAGGCGCCACCGCGGCCCGGCCCCCGCCCTGGCCCTCCTGCCCGCCGCTGTTTTTTTCCTCCCAAATGCGGAGGCTGCAGCGTGATCCAGAGCAGGTCAAGCTCTGGGCAGCCGGACCCCAGGCAGGAGCCAACCCCAAAGGGTTCCTGGGGCTGGGGCTTCGAGGACCGGGCCCCCTTTCGGGGTCGGGTTTGCGCGGTTTTTGCCCTTCCTTCTTTACAGGGAAGTGTGGGCGCTGGAGGCGTCTTGCTCAATGGCTGAATGCCAGTCCTAAGGCTACGTGCAGGACACAGGATTTAAGAGGCGTTACCAAAAAATCTGGTTTTACAGTTCTTATGCCCTTATTGGGGTTTGTCCTCTTTCACTGTTTAACTGAGGAATGCTAAGAGGAAAAAGGCATAGCTTGGCCTCGGGGTCAGTTAATTCTTTCAGCTTCCCTTGCCCCAGTCGGAGAGGTCAGCCTTCTGCAGTGGAGTCAGAGAGCTCGTTAGCTCTTCATCAGAGGAATGTGTAGTGTGTGCTTCAGACCAGGACCAGCTGGACCCAACTTCTTGGTTCAAGCCTGCCACTCCCTGGATGTGTGAAATCATTAGGGGAAACACTGACTGAAAGCACCAGCCCTGGCCAGGCAAAGACAGTAACAGTTTGCATGAGTTATTCTGTCACAGGAGGTCCTGGTAAGGAACACAGAACTAACAAGCTACCAACAACCGGAACCCGGGAAAGGTCTAAAGGAGATGCCAGTCCACATGGCCTACCAACGTCCCAGAATCCTCCTCGCTGGAATCCATCTTGGCTGAGCGATGCCCGCGCCACCAGAAAGGACCCTGAATCAGAATGATTGGCCAGAGGCAATCCGGAAACTAACCCGATCACCATAAAACCTGAGACTGCGAGCCATGTAGCAGAGCCGTCCTCCTGGGTGCCCTCACCCTCCTGCTCTCCACCCGGGTTCCCCTTCCCAATAAAGTCTCTTGCTTTGTCAGCACGTGTGTCTCCTCGGACAGTTCATTTCCGGGTGTTAGACTAAGAGCCCACTCTCGGGCCCTGCAAGGGGTCCCCCTTCCTGCAACAAAATTAGGCTAGTTTCAGAATCCCTAAGCCTACTAGCTCTGTGCCTCAGTTTCTTCATTTGTGCAAATGGGCTTAATACTGTCCATCTCACAAGGTTGCTGTGATGATTAAGTGAATTCATGTATGTCCAACATTAAAACCTCTACTTAGCATATAGTAAATGCTCAATAAAAGTGCGTTGTGTGAATGGTGGATTTCTCCGGCACCAGGTCCCTGCCCACAGCTGGGGGAGGCCTGCCCTAGAGAATGGGGTGGTGGTATGCAGAAGACTTCTGGGAGTTGAAGGAGAAAAAGAGAGAGATTCAGAGCAGAAGAGATAACGATTAAAAGGGGCAGGGGAGAGAGTGAGAAAACTCCCTACTAGAAGGGGAAGGAAAAGAGGAATAGAGAGAATAGGGCAAGGGCGGGGGGTGGGGTGGGGGAAGCCGAAACAAAAAGCATGCGGATCTGCAAGAGTTCTTCAAGGAGCAGGAACCCTGCCAAGCTGCACCCGGGCCCTGCTGCCTGGCTAAGTTTCCTGCCCTCTGGGAGTTTGCAAGAAAAGTTTTGGGTATTTCGTGACCTGAGACCTCTTGCCTGAACCTATTGGTTTTTGTTTCAGTTCTAGAGGTGGGTGGAGGTGAACCTTCTAGCCTGCCTGGAAGCATCGTGTGGGCTTTGCTCTTTCTGAGATGTGAGTCAGGGCATCCACTGCACTTGGCATTCCCCAGAATGCTTTAGTGTTTGGGACGAGGGGAGCAGAGAGGGTTCCTAGGAACATCAACTTCTGTTCTCTGCAGCGGCAGTGTCTTCCAGCCATGGGAACCTTCTGACATGGACCTCTCAGACTCAGCACCTGGGGGCCTAGCTTGGAACATCAACCAGGTCCAAGTATCCAAATGTAAGAGTGGTCCTCTTGCTGTCTTCACAGGGACAACTGCCTACAGAGCCCTGTTGATTTTCCTGATTTTATAATTGGCGGCGTTTGCCTTCTGATTTGATTCAGCTTGCCGTGGGGAGGGAATGCGTTGGGTTTTGCTCCCGGCTGACTGCAGTGCTCATCTCATACCATACATGCTAGATGCTCAGTAAAGACTTCCTGGATGAATTAATAAAGAAATGTTGTTTATGGCAAGGATCAAATAGTATAATGTACAGAAAAGCACTTTGCAAAATAGAAAATGCTTCCGTCATTAAGACTATCCTATTATATCCTAGCAGGAGGGAGGTCAGATTGGGCAAGTAAGTGGCCCCAGATCATCCAGCTCTTTGCTTTGCAGCCAAGAATCAAAGTCAGCTCTCGGTTTCACCCCTGGGTTCTTGGCAGTTCCCCTAGATGACTGTACAGTGAGATGGAAATTTCTTATTAAGCAACTCTGGTGAAACATGCATAAATCATCAGCTTATCCATATAAAAAGATGTACATCAGACACATCTTTTCCCAGTCTCTGATGGGTTAACCTGGGAAGGCTTTTTCTAGCCCCACTTCCTTTATTTTTACAATGTACTTCTTACCAGGTAGCACAGAAGGCCTCTTTCCTAGAGTTATGACATTTTATGAAAGCACTTCTGATACCCTCGCCAGTTTCCAGGAGCCCAGATCTGGGGCTATGTGTCAGGATTGTGTGTCTGTGAACATTCCTCCTTCTCACCCACACTGTGTCTCCCAACATGGCCAGCCGGTAACAGTCATGACTGGAGTGTCTGCACAATGAGTTCCCTGGGAGCCCTGACGTTGATTTAATGCTCACCATCACCCCACCCAGCCCCACAATGTCTTCAGAGCAACAGCAAAGCTCTCAGTAATGATGGTTAAGGAAATTGATTTCATCCTTTCCCCATCCCCTTTCTTGGTGCATCAGAGTGGAACAATTCTAATGGGTTCTGATGCCATCTGGGTGATTGTGCAGAAAAGGAAAGAGCTGCGTTGCTTGTCAAAGGTGAGTTCCGAGCTGCTGGGTACTTGGTGTTTGGTTTTGGGCAGTGTTTTACTTTGGGTTCTTGAGGCTGTGAGGACCTGGCCCAACTTTCCTTAGATTAAAAAAAAAGTGATGTAGGGATGTACAGACTGACTAAAAGTGGGGACCCAGAAGGAGAATGACAGCCTGTCTCTGTGGCCCTCTCTGTCTTTCTCTTTCTCTCCCTTCCTTGTCTCTCTGCTCTCTCCTCACCTATAGGCATTCCCTGTTAAGTCCTGGGGTCGCCCTAAAAGTTTTCTGTATGCTTGTAGCCCCAGCCCCTCTACATCGTGGCAACTGTTCATCCGCTCCAAGGTTTAGCTTTTCCAGGACAGGAATCTGATTGACAAGTCTCATTCCGTTATAGGTCAACAGTCCAACTGTGAACGGGCTGCTCAGGCAGCAAGTACCCACCTCAATAATAAATACGTGGATGGAGACCTTTACAGGAGATTTTGCATTACAGGGAACGTAGGACCCATGATCCTTCAGTCCTCTTCCAACCTTGAAAATCTCTAGGCATTTGAGTCAGCAGTAGTAAACAGAGCCATACACAACACTGCTCACATATATTAGATCCAACAGCTAAGGCAGCTCATTACTCTTGTCCAATCATGACTTCCCTAATCTCTTTGCCAGAAATTGGCTCAGGAATAAGTCGATTTAATCCCTGTTAGGATCAACAAGATAGAAATATACTTGGGTCTTCTAGGAAAGAAGTTCTTAAAAGTATGCCTTGGGAAGCTACTCTTTATTTCCAGCTGGATATGAACAAGGAAGTATTTTTATTTCAGTTTCTCTGGAAGATATCTTATGCCCCTGCCAGAAACCAAATTGAAGCTAAGTATATCCAGAGCCCAGATCACACTGTACCTGAAGCCTACATTCTAGTCTTTCTTTTGTATGAGTCAATACAGTTATTTTGTTTAAGCCACTTTAGGTCATGGTTCTGTTACTTGTAGCCAGACACTTGATAACTTATATAAAACTACAGCCAGAGTGATTTTCCTGAAGTCCCCCTTCAAGAAAGTCATTCCCCCAATTCACTTCCAAGCTTTCAACCCTTAAAACTTCAATGGCTCCCATTGCCTTGGGAAGTAAATCCAAACTTCTGAGCCTAACAATTAAGGTCTTCCTTGATATGGTCCCAATGTATGTTTCTCACTTGTTTCCTTCCACTCTTCCTCTTTGTAAACCCTATATAGCAAACATGACTCAGCCCAGAAGCTCTGGTTAAATTAACACGTTTTTGTGTCCTTGAAATCAACATAGATCTCCCTGTTGCTGGGCTGGTAAAGATTTCCCTAATATCCATCACAGGACTCTTCAACCCCTGAGGTGTGCAAAGGTCCAGAGTTCTAACACAGGGCCTGGTGCGAGGGAACTCTGCTTCTTAGCAGCATTCATTATATCAGCACAGCCTCCTGCTGGTTTAGGCTGCCCAACCCATAAAGGACCATGGCTCCCGAACACGTCTGTCATGCGGTCCAGGCTTCCTGGATGTGTTAGTTTCCTAGGGCTGCCAGTACACACTGCCACAAACCGGGTGGCCAAAAACAGCAGAACTTTATTTTCTCACAGTTCAGGAGGCCAGAACTTTGAAACCAGGGCATCAGCAGGATTGGTTCCTTTTGGAAGCTCTGAGAGAATCTGTCTCCTGTCTCCCTCTCAGCCTCTGGTGGCTTCTGGCAGTCCTTGGCCTTCCTTGGCTTGTGGAAGCATCACTTTGATCTCTGCGTCTATCTTCATATGGCTATGTGTGTGTGTCTGTGTGTCTGTATGAGTCTGTGTGTGTCTGTGTGTGTGTGTGTCTGTCTGTGTGTCTGTATGTATCTTTTCCTCTTGTAGGGACACCAGGATTTAGGGGGCCCACCCTAATCCAGTATAACCACATCTTAATTTATTTAATTAATTACATGGGCAAAGACCCTATTTCCAAATAAGATCACATTCTGAGGTTCCCAGGGGAACATGAATTTTAGAGGACACTAGTCAACCCACAATTCCAGGGACACTTGACCTTCCTGCTCACCCCTCTTTAGGGTGCTGCGCTTGAGCGGTGGCTCCCCTCTGCAGACCTCCAGCTGACCTCCAGCCTCAGAGATCCTTTTTGTCACTTTCCCTCCTGGTGTTCTCAGAAGTATGGTCCTCTCCACTTTTCCTTTGTACATGGATTGAAACAGGATTTCAAAGAATTCCTACTTCTAATTTTCCCTTTGGCAAAAGTCTTTGAGGCAAAGAAACATCCAAGGCCTGGTTTGAAATGGGGAAAACAGGAACACAAAGGGGACAAAACCCACTAATAGGTAAATAGAGTGACCTGCCGTGCCTGTCATACCTGTGGTCTCACACCTCACCAGTCCTAGAAAACCCACCACCAGGCTCTGCAAATGGACAGTCGGTGCCCTTGAAGGCTCTCCATTAGCCTGACCCCTGCTGTCTCACTGTCCCCACACGAAACCGTTACTGTCATCCCCTGTGTAGCTTTTGTCTCTTCCCTTTATGAAATCCTGTGTCTTTCTTAGAATCTTTTATTCTTTGTAGCTTGGTAGTTTATTTGCGTATTAAGCTACATTTCCAATAAGATGGAAAAGTCCTGGAGAAAAGGTGCAATCCTTCATTCATCCAACACAAATTTATTGAGCACCTACTAAGTGTCAGATACTGTGCCAAGTGCTGGGGGCAAGGAGGTGGACACGACATAGTTCCAGCCCCCAAGGAGCCCACAATTTGCAGGAGACTGATGGTGGCTGGTTATTTCACCACATTTGGGTAGCACCGTGATAAGCTAACAAGTGGGTATAGGGAGATCACAAACAGGTTGTTGGTCTGCAACCTCAGGAGCTTTTTGGGTGAAATATGAAACCAGCCCCATAGGTAGAGGCGAGAAGAGACCAAAGAGAGAGGCAGACACACCAGATTGGTAGGTGGCAGGTTTAATAAGTATGGAAACTTACGAAGTTTGTTTTGGGCAACAAAACCAGTAGATTTCTGCACTTGCCAGTCAGAATCTTGAGTTTACAGAGAGGCCTTAAAGGGGCTCAGTGACATACACCATCCAGAGGGTCTCAACCACACATGCTCTCTCAAGGCTGCGTCCTTGAAAACAGCTCCCACTGTGGGCATGACAGGCAGAGTTCATCCCAAGGACAGGGGACGGGGAGGAGCCTCCAATTGCCTGGGTCCAGCTCAGGGGTCAACCCGAGGTCATGTCCTCTTGATGACCTCCTCCAACATTTTCTTTTCTGTGACCGGATTTTACAATTTTATGTTTCCTTTCTTTCTTTTTTTTTTTTTTTGTAATATGCCCTGAGCGGTCAGCAATGAGTTTTGCTGGCATGAAACTGGACTGTTTGGTGGCTGCCTGGCTGTACTGGCAGCAGATACTACAGCAGTAATAAAGGTACATGTAAAGAAAAGCACAGTTAAGATAATGATTTTTAAAATAAGTAACAGTTTTTGTTTTTTTTTAATGAAGTGCCCCATGATCCGAACCATTTTTTTTAGGCTGGGGATAGGATCATTGAGGGCATTTATTTGTGTTTCTCTGTGATTTAATAAAGATGATATATTGGTAGACCTATCAGGTATGAACATATGTTATTTTGTTTGGATAATGGCCTAGGTGTCTCTTTGTGAGGCAATAATAATGTTTAAGGCCATTTTATTTGGGAGGACTGCTTTTTTTATCAGAGAGATTTTAATATTTGGTAAGGGTAGGCTTTGTTGGCTATAACTTATGGCTTTTGGGTGAATTTAGTAAGAGGTTTCCTACGTGTGATAATGTTTTCCAGACCTGTGGAGGAAACAAAGATGGCGGCCAGGCCAACTGATTGCACGAGTGGAAAACAGAATGTGTCCACCTGGCCTTGCGGAGGGGGAGGTTGGCAGCTTTAGGAACTCAACCTGGTTGTGGATACCATACATGCTAGCATCAGTGGGAATTTATTTGTTTTATTTATTTATTTGTTTTGCGGTACGCGGGCCTCTCACCGCTGCGGCCCCTCCTGCTGCGGAGCACAGGCTCCGGACACGCAGGCTCAGCGGCCACGGCTCACGGGCCCAGCCGCTCCGCGGCATGTGGAATCTTCCCGGACCGGGGCGCGAACCCGTGTCCCGTGCATCGGCAGGCGGACTCTCAACCACTGCGCCACCAGGGAAGCCCTTTATTTATTTTTTTATGCAGCAGGTTCTTATTAGTTATCTATTTTATACATATCAGTGTATACACGTCAATCCCAATCTCCCAGTTCATCACATCACCACCCCCTGCCGCTTTCTCCCCTTGATGTCCATACGTTTGTTCTCTATTTCTGCCCTGCAAACCGGTTCATCTGTACCATTTTTCTAGGTTCCACATATATGCGTTAATATACGATACTTGTTTTTCTCTTTCTGACTTACTTCACTTTGTATTACAGTCTCTAGATCCATCAGTTTCCTTTTCTGATATCAGTTTTCTCATGTGTACAATTAGGAGGCCGATTTAAAGCAATGTTCTCAAACTGTGCTCTAGGGGACCTAAGGGGTTCCACGTTGGGTTTCCGTCTGCACTGATCCGTTTCGCGAATGTTTGCTGTAGGCTGGGCCCTGGGCTGGATATTAGGGATATGACCCAATCAGTGACCGATTACCATTATGAAAGGTACTTCAAAAGAGAAACCCAAGAAGGGGTAAGAGAGGGAGTCGACAAAGGTGGTTTAAACCGTCGTACATGTGCTTCCCATTGGGTTGCCGTTTGGGCAAACCCTTCCCAGGATTGAAACCACTGGCTTAGGCGATCTCTAAGAGTCCATGCAACCATAAACCTTTGTTCTGTGATACTTTTCAATGATTTTACTTTGGAATAAAATCAAAACAGGCAGAAGGCAATTCCTGGATTTGAAGGCTGTCCAAGACCCCAAGGTTAACACGTCATTCTTGAAAAGAAATTGTGGGGCTCTTTAGGGATCAAAAATGTTCTATATCATGGTTTTATGACATTTAAAAACCAGCGCCTTACCCTGGGAAATTGAGTGAAAGAACAGACCGAGAAGGGTGAAATGTAGCCCAGCTTGCTAAAGGAAGCAGCCGAGCATAGAGGTGCAGGGCGGGGCTCTGGACTCTGATATGTGTGCTGAAGCTGCTTGTCAGATGATTCGCACTTTCTGAGCCTTCTAGTTTCCATCTGCAGAATGGGCGTGTGGTACTTGCCTCTCAGAGACCTTTCAAGGAGAAATATTATATATAAAAATTTACTGTCTCACTGCCAGATACTTACTAAGTATTCAATAAATGATGACCATCATTAATTTAAGTATCTTTCTAATGCATACGACACTTGTCAACGTTCCTGCAGATGTTTTATAAATGAGAATAGAAAGTCACACAGTTTAAGCGTTGCCCAGGATCTGGGCTCTGCCAAGCCAGCAGCATCTCTCTGAGGGAAGAAAGCCTTGTACTTCTTCCTTTTTTAAAATACATGCCCACGGTGGTGGCCTTCAAAATTTGAGTTTGCCTATTTTTTCCCCCAAAGGAGAGTGAGTTATTTTTCCCAGTTGAAACAAAGCCTAAATATTCAAATTTGGGATATAAGTGTTCCATGTTTTCAAAGAATGAAGATGGCATCAATATATGTTATTGAGAAATAAAAAAAGAGGCCCTGAAATTATTTCTCTGTATTTTTGATAGTTTAATAGGTTAACTTTCCTTGAGACTAAGTCTGCAAACATCTTTTTAATTCCCCCCCTCTTTTGGTAATTAAAACAAATCAGAGAATGCACAAGGGCTGGCGTACCTCTATAACCCAGTGGTTTATGGGGTGGAGCTGCATGTATGAACTTGGGCAAAACATTTAGCTTCACCTTGCTTGCGTCTAAAATAAGGATAATGATAGGATCAACCCTCTGGGATTGTTGGGAAGGTTAAAGAAGATAACTATTAAATACACCATGCACATAGAAAGTGTATAGTAAGTTTAGCTATTGCTATTTTGATGTGTTTCAATATACTAAGTATTTTGATATTGACATATATTTTGAACTGCAAACTCATAAAATATAAATTAATATTAGCTTCTTGCACTTAATAATCTGCATTTAATGATTCTGGAGGCAGCTATATCTACCTTAAGATTGTGTTGGGAGCTATGGCATCAGTTTTAAGAGACGTGACATCTGCTACTAATTTGGGCTGCCCATTTGGTAAAATTATTTAAGTCATTAGGGTGCCTTAGGACTGTGGTCCATAGCCAGACATGGGAGAGGGTGGAATTCCATCAGGCAGTAAAATAGCTGACTGGTGAAAAATCTTGTTGATGGAGGAAAGATTCAGAATCTCATCTATGCAAATCAGATGATAGTATCTGTAGCAGTTAGGATGAGGCTGGGCTGCAGAAAACCTGAAATAACAGTAGCTGAATCAGATAGAAGTTAATTCTCTTTTACAAGTCCTGGTAGGAAGGCTGATATGGCATTCTATTGTTTCAGGGACGCAGGCTTCATCTATCTTGTTCCTCAAGAGCGCCTACCATCCGTCCATAAGCTTACTTCCTACTTCAAATTGGCTGCTGCAGCTCCAGCCATCAAATCTTTATTCCAGGCATTTAGAAAGAGATAAGAGCATGTCCTTTACCTTTCAGAACATCTCCAACAGATTGCCCACACCAATATCTGCTTACATCTCATCCCCCAGGCCACTCCCTGCTGCCTAGCTACAAGGGATGCTGGTAATGTAGTCTTTATCCTGGGAATGTATGCTGAAAGAAGTGGCTATGTGGGGACAATTAGCAGTCTGTGCTGCAGGGTTAAAAGGGGTTAGATCACTCAATTTTGACCAGGGCCAGGAGTGCAGAACCTAATCCCATGTGCAAAGCATGGACTTCGAGTTGCTTGTTGCCATAGTAACCAGAAAAGATTGAACATGCCAAGTGTTATGAAGAAAAAAATTGTCCTTGCATCTCAGATCCTGGGTTCTGGCCCGAAAACTCTGGCTGATAAGCTCCTAAGTTTAGGATGGTACTTACTTATGATGTTAAAACAACCTGTTTATTCTCCTAGTGCTAAACATTTTTTCACCCTGGGAAAGCGTAGAAATACACCGAATGATGGGAAAGTAAGTCACAGAAATAATACTTGTGGGAAAATCAGCACATGTTTGGTATTTGAAGTATGTGGTGTAGTAAAAAATATTTTTGACATATTAGAGACTGATTAGCTTGATGACGCCACTTTAAAATGTAACCAAGCAGCAGTTGAATTTAGTGTAAATTTTTATTGGAAAATTTAAAGAAAGAAAATTTGCCATGTTGATTGTTTAGAAGAATCTAAGAGTCTTTAAACTTGGTTTTAAGTTTATTGCTTCACTAGATGTTTTGAATACTTAAGGAAGGCTTTTTTAAAAATTAATTAATTTATTTATTTTTGGCTGTGTTGGGTCTTCGTTGCTGTGCGTGGGCTTTCTTTAGGTGCGGCGAGCAGGGGCTACTCTTTGTTGTGGTGTGCGGGCTTCCCATTGCGATGGCTTCTCTTGTTGTGAAGTGCGGGCTCTAGGCACGCGGGCTTCAGTAGTTGTGGCACACGGGCTCAGTAGTAGTGGCTCTTAGGCTCTAGAGTGCAAGCTCAGTAGTTGTGGTGCACGGGCTTAGTTGCTCTGCAACATGTGGGATCTCCCGGACCGGGGCTCGAACCCATGTCCCCTGCATTGGCAGGTGGATTCTTAACCACTGCGCCACCAGGGAGGTCCCTGAATACTTAAGGAAGGCTTTTGCTTATCATATCGGTATAAGTATTGGAGGAGATTTAATGAATTGAGTTGTTTTATCTGGGTCCATTGTTTAAAGTTATTTAGGTTTCTTTAAACATTGAATAAGCAACTCCCTGATAGTAACTGTTAAAATATAGTCTATGTTAAAAGAGAATTGTAAGTTGAATTCAAAGGCCTAAGGCAAAAAATGGATTTCTAAATTTTTTTCATATTAATACATTTAAAAAATCAACCTTAAATATTTTTCTATGTGCAAAAGCTGCCTAATTAATAATGATAATATAATAAACACTGACAGCTTCAACTTTTAGAACTTTTTATTTATTCACATACAAATAAGAGGTCTCTGGTGATAATTTCTTTTTTCTTTTAGTAGTGGAGTTCTTTTGTGTTTGTTTCTTTGTTTGTTGCTTCAAATTAAATCTTATGTGGAATCCAGAGTTGGGCTTGTTTTGAGAAATGACTCTCCCTTATTCCAAGTAGTCTGGGGAGCCTTTCAGATAAGGGACCCTCTCCTTCCTCAGTTACAAGATGGCAGGCACCCCAAGCTAGGCCCGTCACATGCGACACTTCTCCGAAGACATCAATCATTCTTTATTTCCTTTTACCTAGAACACTCAATTTTACCTTCCTACTTCCTGTTTTTTTAGCACAGGCGTGAAAAGTCCTGATTCAGAAACCAGATCTTGTGTGTTCAAATCATGGCTCTGATGCTGCCTCCCTGTGTGACTTTGGGTTCATTACTTAACTTCTCCGAGTCTCAGTTTCCTAATGTATAAAATTAGCACCATACTAATGTCCTCTTTAGTATTTAGTATTGTTGTAAAGATTAAGTGAATTAATACATGTACAGCTCTTGAATGGCAGCTGACATATAGTAGGTGCTCAATGTATGTTTATTATTTTTATTACCTAGGTGCTGAGCTTTCCTTTCAATTATATGAATGAACCCACGGTTTTCCATTGGATTCCTTTTGTCCTCCTTACTTTTTAACTCTGGACTATTTATGTTCCTTGTAAGCAAATATTTCCTGGCTGGAAAAACCCCAGTGTCAAAATAGATATCCTCAACGGATGACCCGTTGGGCCCCTGTACCTGCTACAGTTGCGTAAGATCACCTCCGTGCGACGTTGCCTGAAACCCACTGGACCCAGTCGTGTTAAGGGCTCCTCCTTGGTTTGTGTGCTCTGATTCCCTTCGCCAGTCCCACCTGTCACCCTGGCCATAAGGATCGTGTACTGAATAGTGACCTCAACTTCTGGACGAATATCCAAGGAGGGTCTATGATGACAAGAGTCTCGTTAAGACAGAGGAATAAACTCGTAATTGTACAATATATTCAACAAGGGTCAACTTTAGAAGGAGAGGAGGAGGAAAATAAGAATGAGATGGAGAAGGGGAAGCAGAAAACCACCACCACTGTCTCAGGACTACTTGGATGTTCCACCGAACCATTCGGTGTGTTCTTCTGTGAGCCCCCCTTGAGCCCCCCTCATCTACGGGATAAAGGTGACAACTCCGCAGCATGGCACGCAGATGGCCCAGGACGGCCTTTGGCTACCTGTCCACTCCCAGTTCTGCTTCTTCTCTTCTCTTCCAGTCATCTTTTGTGTTTCATAAGTACCAGACTCCCGCTACATCTTATTTATTCCCCGCTCTCTCATGCCTCCACATCTGTGTGTATTTCCTTCCTTCCTTGCTGTCTTGTCCAGCTGGCACGGACCACTCATCTTCAAGCCTCAGATCACACTCTGTCTTCCCTGAAACAGCCCCTGACTTCCCCAGGCATGCCGCTGAATCTCTGTCCCTACTGCTCTATGCACCTTACATGTAACCCCATTTTGCACTCGTCAGATGTGACCTCCTTGTGGCAGGGTGTGTGTGTCTCTCCATCATGTTGTACCCACTGCAGCCTAGTCCCTGACCCAGAGCTGGTGGTCCTGAATATTTACTGAACAGGGTCTTCCCCAGACCACACTGTCCTTCTCTGATACGCTTCCCTTCCTTGTACTTGGCTGCTAGGGCATCACCCCTGCTGGAAATCGGTTGTTGGGGGAAGCAGTTGGTTCAGTTTCTGAATCTCCTTTCAAACGAGGCTCTCTGAAAATAGAGACTATCATCCTTTTTCCCTGCTGGGTCTCCAGTGCTTAAAAAGGTACTCAAATAATCATGCCTTAGATAGAATAATAAATCCATCCACTGCTCATTCTGCATACCTGAGTCCAAGCCCACCCTGCGCTTACATAACATAATCTCTGCCAGACAGATGGTCTGTCATGTCCTGGTCGCCCCAACGCAAGGACCTGTGTGAGCTTCCTCGAGAAGCAGAGGCATGTTTCTTGGAATCTGTAGATGCCAGGGTTTGGTGTCAAGATGAAATGATTCTGATACCAGTGAGCAATGAATCTGGTGCTGTGCTACCAAGGCAAAAAGAAGAGAAAGCCTGTCAATGTCACTCTCTGGGGACAGTTGTGACAAAATCAAAATAAACTCACACCAAATGCTATTAGCTTGGACCGAAGGGAAGTGTTTGGGCTTCTGCAGAAATGAGACCCAAAGCAGGGAGATGCTATTACTGGTGCACGTCTCTCTTCCTCACTCCCCCGACCCCTCCATCCTCCAATGACCCCTCAGCCTTGTCCCCCTTCAAATCTACAGAGAAAGTCTGGGGCTCTGAATTTCTGCCACTGCCATTCTTCTAAGAAGGTGACAAAAGAAACCATGTCTTATTTATTTTATGTGATCGTTCCTTTAATGAAATATGAAGTGTTTCATAGTAACATAGAGACATCTTGCCAAAAAAGAAAAAAAAAAAACTTTAAGAAACCCAAACCAAGCATTCATCTAACCAAATTTGTTGGGAAAGCTGAAGTAGTCCCACGGAAACCTGTGCTGGGCATCCACCATGGGCCAGATTCAACACGGTATCTGGCAGACAGAGAAATAAGTGAATTCTAACCCAAATGGTATTGTCCCTTCAAAATGTGTGCTTCATTCCTTATCTGGACCCTTATACTCCAGCCCCCAGATCAATCCATCTCGTCTCACACTCTGACCCCAGACCTTTGGGCAATTGTCCCCCCTTTTCTCATAAGCCATCAAGTATGCAGAAGGACACCCAGTCAGTAATCTACAAATTGCCAAGATGCCACCAGCCCACCCTTCACACCTTTAACACCAGAACTCAGATCTATAGGGTCATAGTTTGTCAGCCCTAGAACAGGACTATCACTTGGTAGGGCTTCTGGGTCAACCAGATCCAAGTGTGCATTCTCCCCCCACAGCTCCCTGTGTAACCACGCACAAGTTACTTAACCTCTCTGAGCCTTCTCTTTCTCATCTGTAAAATGCAGGGAACTCACTGCGACCTCATAGACCTCTTGTGAGGATTAATTATGGCAAAATTTACATAAAACTTAAGGCCATTTATACAAGATCATGAAGACCATCCCTGCTGGATTTGCATTAGTACCTGGGTTCTCCTTAAAATATCCAGGATCAGAACTGGTCAGATACTTGACTGTAACTCAAGCCTTTTATTTTATTGCTAAAGAAACTGTGGCCCAGAGAAACTCACTAACTCCCTTAGAGTCCTGCATACCAGATCAAGGGAGAGGCACTTGTTGATTTGCATGTTTAATAAACACATAATGCTTATACTGTATCGGACACTATTCTAGGTGTTTTACAACTGTCAGAACATTTAATATTTACAGAAACCCTATGAGGCAGAAATTATTATCATCTACACTTTACAAATGAGGAAATGGAAGGGTCAGTAACTTGCCCAATTACAGGCTTGTAATTAACGAAAGAAGGATGTAATCCAGGCAGCTGGCTGTAGAGTCTGTGCACTGAACCTGAACCACTTTACTGGCCTCAGCTCCTGTAATACTCATCATGCTTCTTCAATATTCATCTACAGTCAATGCCACCTCTTCTCTCCATCTCTCCCCCCTCCTCTCTCCCCCTCCTTCCCTCCAGCCTTTTATCTATCCTAATTAATAATAAGGAGAGTGAAATTACTTTCTCTGAGAATCCCACTGAGCGGAGGCTGAGCAAAAGCCTATGTGTTGTTACTACTTGACTATAGAGAATTCCAAAGAAGCTGGAGAGAGAGAAAGGGGGAGGTGGGGGGCAGGGAAGGAGGGGGATGCATCCCAAGGTGCATCACTGAGCTGGTCTCCATTTGGTATTGTTTATTCGTGAGGGACTGTCTCTAAGAGGCCTATGAAGTACCAGGAAACAGTTGCAGAGGGGAGGGGGTAGGGGGAAGAACGCATCCATTGGCTCCCACTTTACATAGGTCAAAGGTTTGCTCCCTGGGGCATTCACTCTCCTACATTCCCGGGCTACTGCTGCCGTCTTGGCCAGGCTCCAGGTATCTCTCACCTCTGCAGCAGCAGAGACCCCTGGAGAAGGTTGTCATGAGGGGAGGGGCTGCAGCCCTGCAGAGTTGGGGTGGGAAATTGGCCCAGGGTGCACAGAGGGGTCTATGGGGAGCTGGTCTGCGTCCTGGGGGTGGAAGGCGTCTGATATCCCTGCCTCGTGGAGCTGTTGGATTCTCCTGACATCCAAATCTAGCCAGGAGTTCCCCGTTTCTGGTTCTCATTCCTATTTCATCCTTAGTCTAATTGTCTCTGTAATTTGAGGCAGGTCTCTCCATTCCTCTCACTTTCCCATTTACTAAATGAGATATTATGAAGATCAAATAAGCAAATGAACAGGAAAGGGACACCTCCAGGATGACACAATGGGTTGGTGGTAGAGCCAAAGGAAAAGAATCTAGATTTTGCAGTAAAATTGGGGTACTTCTCAAGCAGCACTCTAGAATAAGAAACTTTTAACCAGCTCCAAGCCAGCCAGCCGCGGAAAAGACCCCCCTGTTACATACATGAGCGATCTGTGAATGGCTGTGCAGCCCCTCACATCACAGCCACACAGCGGGACACAGAAACTCATCTCGAGTCAAGAAAGTGCATTCTCCTAGGTCCCTAACTTCTGAGTTGTCCGAAAAGGTTTATTCTCAATGAATAAAGGGCGCCCCTGTCTCCAGATGGCATCAGTAGCTGACCAATACTTCCTTCGTTATTGTGCTACAGATCGGTTAAGCATTGTAGATATTTGATAATTTTGGTAAAACACAAGATAAGAAAAATGATCATCTATTAAATACCACTTAGGTACCAGAGACTGTGCTAGGTGCTGTATATTCATCAGATTTGTTAACACACATTATGCACGTCTCTGCTCTGGGCACTGCTTCTCACAGGACAATGTGCCACTCATTCGCTCCTCTCAGCAGCCCTGGGAGAGAGGAAGTGGTGTGACTATCTCTATTTTGCAGATGAGGAAAATGAGGCTCAGAGTAGCTGAGTCACCTGCCCCACATGGCACAGCTGGTGTGAGGTGGAATTGACATTACCCGCCAGACATCTAGCTCTAGACTTCATGCTCTACACTTCCACTCGCTGCTTTTTGACACTTACCACAACCCAGATCTGGCCCCTGAGCCGCCAAGCAGCAAAGCTGTCTGTAGGATAAAGTGCAAACTCTTTGCGGGATGGGCTACCCCGCCAGCCTCCCAACCCACCAACCCTTTCCATTCTATGCCCCTCAGTGGTGCCAGGAAAATTACCCTTCAAACCCTGATCAGCTACATTCTAGTTCTCTGACCTTGAACACGTCATCTTCACCTCTCTAAAACTCTGTGTCCATAGCTGCAAAATGAGGAGAAAACCCTTTCCTTTGCAAGAGTCTTATGAAGTTCGACCAGACAAGCTATGTAAAAACCCCTAGTTCAAAGCCAGGAACACGATGGAATTTAACCAATGCCCATTTTCTTCCCTTTGCTCTTCTGAACTTAAACAGAGATTAGTTTGCAACTTATCTGCATGCCTTCCACGTGCCCCCAGCTAAAGTGCCCCTCCCGCAGGTTTCAGGAGCCTTGGGAGTGAGCACACTGTGTTACATTTATCAGGGAATGTGTCCTCTTCCTGAGTTACTTGAGGGTGAAGGGTTTACCTCTTTGTAACTACCCCAGCGCCCAGCACAGTTTCTGACAAATGCAGGAGCTCAACAGATAAATGCCTGTTGAATAAGCAAATGAATAACTGAATACAACCTCTTCTGGTTCATCATAGGAGAGTAATAATGACCCGGTGACTTGAGATTTGACTTGGTTGTACCTGTGCATGCCTGGATTGATCTCCAGGGGAACATAGTCGAGAGGGATTATTTATCAGCTTCTCTCTGCTCAGTTCAATTCAACGAACATTTCATTTACATCCACCGTGAGCCTGAAGTGGGAAGAGGCAGAGCCCGATGCTCTTGGAGAACGCACAGCCTTGTCCTAATTTCTGGGCTCATCATGCCAGCTCTTCCAAACCCCTGCACAGATCAGCCACGTGAGAAGCATTTTTAATGAGTACATGTTTGTCCATGTCCTTTGCCCAGACTAACAGCTCAGCAGAAAAAGGAAGCGCACAGGCTCCAAGATAAAAGGGAATTTGGGGTGCTTGCCTACCATGTTCTTGTCCTCTCTCCCTCACACACACTCACTTACATACACGCTATATTTTCCAGGATTAAGAGGAAGCAGTCTCATTTCAAGTAGCGTGGAAATAGTGGGTCTGCCCTATCCTTCCAGCTGGGGTTTTTAAATAGTTTTATGACTGCTTAATCGAGGTTTGCCACGGAACACTTCACACAATCAGAAGGGACATGCCCTGCGCACCCTTCTAAGTGCTCAAGTTGCTTTCAGGAAAAGGCAGCTGCACAGGGAGAAGACAGTGTAATAGGGAAGAACAAATCCGGCTCCATATGGGATCTGTTTCTCTTCCTTTAACCTCTGTATTCTCTTGCCTTGGCTACAAGTTAGGAATGTTGCCTACAGCCTGAAATATACAAGATCGCCCATTCTCAAGGCTCTGACCTTTAAAGGTATACCACTTTTCCATTCACATAGAGATAAAATGTTGCGGAACAGAGAATAACATTTGTCCTGTTGGAGGTTTATAGGAACATTGTGACCTGACCTAGGTGGACAGCCCCAAGAACAAAGGATCTGGCACCAAGAAGTTTGCAACAACCAACCACAACCTTTCCTCTTTCAGTATGAAAGAAGCCTGCATTCTACCTCCAGTAAGATGGTTCTCTGGGACACCATCTTCTCTGTCTGCTGGCCTTCCGAATAAAGTCGCTATTCCTCGCCCTAATGCCTGGTCTCTCGACTAACTGGCCAGTCGTGGGGCAAGCAGTATGAGCTTTGACTTGCTAACCGCAGGACACGAGCGCTGTCCAGATGGGATCCACCCTAATGTCCCAACAGCCTACTGTGGTTCAGTGCATCAGCGCACAGTGCCATCCACCTCGATTAGGGTGATGTGCAGACAGAGCAGGGCTGGAGTGGTGACCAAGGGTTTACAGACAACCCCATATAATCTAATTTAGCAGGAACCACTTTCAGATAAAGAAGCAGCATTTCCGGGAGACTGTCTGAGCTTGCGTTGGTGAGTGGCAGAGTTGAGCTTCCTCCCCTGTAAACCCGTGGACAATTCTACACAGCTGTGCCTATGGAGGATGAAATCAGACAAGACGTGTCAACTGCCTACGGTGGAAATACACTTTATAGAGAGCGTGTGAATCTTCGGTGTAAAGCTCAATGCATGCACCTATGTACAGAAATGCCACCTCCATCGGACTATGTGACATTCCCAGCGTCCCAGCACACTCCATTCTAGGGATCCTTGATGGAGACACCTCTCTTCTGATTCCTCTGCACCCAATGTGCGTGACCCCTGGCTTCTATACAAAAGACCTTTGAAATGCAACACTATGTTGGAAAAATAGACGTTGACCAGAAAACTGCCCCAGTTTATTGCTGCCCTCGCCGCTCTCGTTATTATCACTGGACATGTGCTCAGTATAGTTATCAATGAGATGATGCCACTTATGAAGACTTTGAGCGACTCCTGACTACAGGCAGTTTGAGTTTCCGAGAAGTCATAAAGACATGGCGCCATCCTGCAGCCCAGTTTGTGAAGCTGGGGAAAGATCCCTCGACCTCCTACTTTCCTTGTCCTCTTTCCTGCGTTTTGAGAGACAGTCTCAGAGACTGCAGGGCGTAGAGGGAAGCCTGCCAAACATAGGGGTCAGTTTTACTCTGAATTGTGCCGCTAACTGGGCAAGTTGGGCTTCCCCCTGGGGCCTGGGACACGCCCTCTGTAAGACCTCAGGATCCATATTTGTCTTGTCTTTCTCTGTGCTTTAAAGGTGAAAATGCCTCCGTCTCCGAGACCACCCAGGCCTGGCTCCTTCTAAATCCTCACAGAGTTGGGACATTGCTAACTTATACGGAGTCGCGACGTGATTTGAAAAAGATGCCCCTGGTAGGTGGGTGCAGCCCCACAGCGTGGGGGGTGGGTGGCCCCTTCGTGAGAAGAAACGCCCCAGTTGCTTTGGGCAGGGGTAGGCTTGCACCAGAGCACACAAATTGGCCAGAAGAAGGAGGGCTGGATTTCAGCTCTCACTCGTCCCCTTCACGCAGTGCACGATCTGCGGAGCTGTACGCGGCGGCCCTGCAGAGTCTGCTGTTGGCTCAGTGCATTTGCGTTTTTTGGAGTCCTTGCTCTGACTGTGTTACTTGGACATGCAGATTAAATGGAATCTTGTTAGTAAAGTCTTTTCAACTGTGCCTGACATGCTTTTAGAAACCACTCCACCCGGAGGCCCCTCCGACTTGCCCGGTGCCTGCACACGCCTCCAACCACGCTGTTCTGGAGCCCGGCTCCATGTTTTCCCCTCAGGATTTCAGGAGCTTGTGAGGGCAGAGAATCGGTCTGCTGCTTCTTTGTGTTTTCCTCGGCATCCATCACTGCACTGGGCTCAGAAAATATTAGTGAGGGAGGAAGGAAGGGAAGAGAAGGGAAGCAGATGCCAATGAGCAGGTCCGTGGGTCCCTCTCCTCCTGATTCGCCCAGTAGGGCTTCACCTATGCTTCCTCCTTCGCACCTGAACTGCAGCTCGTTGACACAGACCTCATGTCTGCAGTCTGTTTTCCTCTACCCACTAGTGTGACTTCAAGGCAGGAAGCAGGCCTTCCTCACGTTTGCATTCTCAAGGCATCTGGCATGTGCCTAGCACCTGGGTGGGGTGCTGATAATTGAGTGGAGGTAAATCAAGTTGAGGAAATACTCCACAAAGCCCACTCCACATGCCCCACTGTCTTCTAACATCCCAACTCCCTCTGCCCAGCCCAGGTGTGAAACAGCCTACCAGGTCTCTCCTGCTCTTTGCTCCTGTGATGACCCAGACCTTTTTCACTCCTGACTCAGCTGACTTAGACTCCCTGATGGGGCCTTGGATGTGAGTCTCCCCACTAGCCATGTCCTCTCCTTCAGGCTGATGAGTGGACTCTTGGCATTCATGGATTTCCCTTTCTTGGTTTAGACTCTTCATCAAATCAATTCAGAAGGTCCACGATAAAGTAATTTGTTTAGAGCAGTGACACTCCATCCAGGCTTGGCCACTCATTAGCTTTGTGGCTCTGGTCAAATTATTTATGCTTTCTAAGCCTTGGTTTTCTCATCGGCAAAGTGAGACAACGATGGGTGTCTTGCTGGTTTCTTGGGAAGACTGACCAAGGCTATCCGTGAAGGTAACTGTGCACGTGGTGTGGACTCGATACAGGAGGCTGTTCTTAGGACTATTCTCTAATCAAGGACCAGCAAAATTTTCTTTAAAAATTTATTTTTGTTTGTGGACCACAAAAAATATATGCCATGGGTGGATTTGGCCTGTGGGCCACTATTGTATTAAATACCTGAAGAAGTCACGTCACTTTTAATTTTTTCAGTTATTCTTCATTGAATTTTGCACAGGAAAAATTCCTGTGTGAGTGTGTGTTTTAAGAATTGGAAGATGCGTGACATTTGTGAGCTCTGTCCCTCAATGACCTACTCTATAATCAAATTACAAACTCCCTCTTATTGAGTGTCTGTACGTGACAGGCCTGGTGTCCAGTATTTCATTTATATTATCTAGTTTAACCCCCAAAGGTGGACATCATAATCCCATTTTATAGATAAGAGCTGGGAGGCTCAGCGTGGATAAGTCATTTACCCAGCGTCACCCAGCAAATAAGAAGCACAACCGGATCCAGTCTCAGTTCGGTCCGACCTTAGAGCGCTAGGTTTTCAAGGCTGTTCTCTCCTGACCTCTGCCTTCCCTAGCTGACCCCTGGGGTCCCATCCTGGGTCCTAACCCACCAGCTACACTCCTCCCCTGCCATCCTGGAGAGCGGAGGAAAAGTCTGCTTGGCATGACCTACGCTTACGCTGAGACAGGTGCGTCTACTCACCTAGCAGTCTCTACTCCCAGCAAAGCTGGCAAAGAAGGTCTGAAAAGGACCTCAGTCAAGTCCAGAAAATTCTCAAAGAATTGAAGGCAGTAAGGACTCAGCCAATGTTGGATCCCAGTTCGCCCAGAGAATTGCAGGTGGGACACAGCTGTCTTATCTGCAGGGCAAGGGCAGGAGGCAAGGCCACTGTGGGAACACAGGGGACTTCCAAAGAGAAACACTGTGCTGTTGCGTAAGCGGCAGTGTGCTCTAGGGTCAAGCTAAGCCAGAAATTCAGATGAAGCAGAGACAGCTGAAACAAGAGGGGAAGTTTTACATAACATATGTCAGAAATGCTAGCTAGATAAATACACCACCAGAAGCGTACTATTGATCTCACTGGGAGAGCAGAACATCTTGTCTTGCCAAAGGCTTTGAGGTCAGCTGTTGGCTGATAAGCAAAACAGATTGTAATCTTTTCCAAGTTAAATGATATTTCCAAGTTTGGGAGGTCAGCGGTTGACTCAGGAGGCTAAGCTTAAGTATGATGATTACTTTTATTATTATCTTTATTTCTAATGGTAAAAATTCTTCTTGAAAATCTGAAATGATATGGCATTGACAAATGTTTCCCAAACTGTTATACAAACCCCTCAGGGCGCTCGTTAAAAAAATGCAGACTGGGATTCAGCCGTTCTGAGATTCTGCATTTCTAACCAGCTCTCAGGGGATACAGACGCTGGTGGTCCACAGACCACACTTTGAGTAGCGAGCCTCTCCACCCCACACCTGTGTGTACTGCACTCTGCATCCGAATGGCCTCTAGGATTTACTTAGCATCACTGTAGATTTGACTGTAGCTGGGTTATAGCAGAAACAGCCCGAGGCTAGGGATCAGGATATCAGAGTCCAAATCTTGGTCTGTCCCTTGTCAGTAATGTGACGTTTGGCAAGTTATTTTGGCTCTCAGCATCTTCGTTTCCTTACTTGTAAAGTAGAGAAAATAAATACTCCATAGAGCTAGCGGGAAGATTCAATGAGCTAACGTGTGTAAAGACACGACACGTTTTACATGTATCTGGGTCTGAAATTATTCTCAAAGGCAAGCCCTCACTCCAAGCCCCCTCGGGGCACCCCTGGCGGCCACAGGCTGGAGCCCGGGGTCCCCCTGTTTCACTAATTTTCCCAGGTGGAATGCGGACCTGGTGCTTGAGAGTTTGGCAAAGCACTTTCTTTTCCCACACCTGTTCTTGTCCCTTGCCCGGCCCAGATGTTCCCCTTCTTCTTCCTCTCTCCTGTCCTTTCTCCCCTCTCCTCTGCTGTCGCCGCCTCCCCGCGTGGTCTCATGGCTGCCCCTAGTTCCCTGCCCCCATGGTTCTGTTTAGAGATTTGCCCTCCTGTCTGGGCAGGGCTCTTCCATGGCCCTCCTGCTGCACAGCTCCCTCCAGCATCTGGAACTGGGACCCCCCCGCCTCAGCCCAACAGAGAGGGCAGAAGCTGCTCAGGGAGCCCTCCCCTCACCTCAGTCTTTCTGTTCACACAGCTTTTCCCACTGGCAGCCCCCTACTCCCTCAGGACCAGGCTCATTTCACATCCAATGTAAGTTCCTCTCACCGCCCCTCTAAAGGCTGCGGTGGTGTACAGAAGGGACCTCAATTTTCTGCAAGAGGACCCAGGTTTAAACATCAGCCCTGATGACACCACAAGCATGAGCAACGGAAGAAAACAGAGAACTTGGATTTCATCACAATGAAAAACTTTTGTGCATCGAAGGACATTATCAAGAGAAAGTACAACCTCCAGAATGGGGGGAAATATTTGCAAAGCATATATCTGATAAGGGTCTAGTATCCAAAATATAGAAAGGACTTTTATGATGTAACACACACACACACACACACACACACACACACACAAGACAAACAACTCAATTAGAAAATGGGCAAGGGATTGGAATAGATATTTCTCCAAAGAAGGTAGACACATGGCAAGCAAGCACAGGAAAAGATGCTCCATGTCATTAGGCATTAGGGAAATGCAAATCAAAACCACAACAAGCTACCACTTTACACCTGCTAGGATGAATGTAAAAATTGTAAAAAAGGGAAATAGCAAGAGTCGTCGTGAATGTGGAAAAATTGGAACCTGCTGATATATACGCTGATGAGAATGTAAAGTGGTTCTGCCACTGTGGAAAACAGTTTGGGGGTTCCTCAAAACGTGGAATTAGCATGCCACCCAGAAATTCTACTCCTAGATACATACCCAAAAGAATTGGACAAATTCTTGCACACAGATGTTTATAGCAGCATTATTCACAATAGTCAAAAGGTGGAAACAACCCAAGTGTCCATCAGTGGATGAACAGATCAACAAATTGTGGTCTATACATGCAATGAGGTCTATTATTCAGTCATAAAGAGGAATGAAGTTCTGATACATGCTACAAGTTGGATGAAACTGGGCAACATTAGCAAACTGAAACGAGCCGGTCACAGAAGGACAAATATTGTATGATTACATTTATATAAGATAGCTCGAATTGGTAAATCAGACCAATAGAACACAGAATGGTGGTTGCCAGGGACTAGGTGAGGAAGGAATAGGGAATAAATGCTTCATAGGTAAGAGGTTTTATTTTGAGGTGATGAAGATGCTTTGGAACTACCTAGACATGGAATTTGTACAACACAGTGAATGTAGCAAATGCCACGGAATTGTACACGTTAAATAAAATGGTTAATTTCACCTCAATGGAAAAAAAGTATCAGAAGAACTAAAGAATACCAATAAACGTTCTTTTTTCATTAAAAACAGTCCTGAGTATGTCTAACTGCTGACTTTGGGCAAGTCACTTGGTTTCTCTGGGCCCACGTCCTCTATTCTGTAAAAGGGGAATGATTGCCTGCATTGCCGAACTGCTTTGACATTTTGATGAAAATGCATCTAATATCAAATGATTACAAGAGATATTTCTAATAAGAAATAAAATGATGTCAAACATACATTTCATGTCAGTCTGAAGTCAACCCTATGCATTTCCTCCTCTCTTATAAGCTCTGTGTTACTCACTGCCTCATACAAAGTCACTTAATTACAGCCTCCCTGACCTTTGCCTTTAAGTATTCATCCCCAGCTCTAAATCTTAGCTCTTTATCATAAGTCCCACGAAGGGAGAGATCATTCACCTGCCCCAAGCTTCTCAGTGCCGGGCCAGCACCAAAAACATATAATAATGGTAGCAGCTGTCATTTTGGGGTGTTTCCAGTGAGCGGGGTTCTAGGCCAAGCACTTCATCCGCAGAGTATTTATTAAATTCTTGCAACAATTCTCTGAGGTAGGTTGGTATCACCATGCCCATTTTACAGATGAAAGGACAGGTGCAGAAGGTGAGTGGCTTCTCCAAGATCACACAACGTGAGTGATAGAGCTGGAATCTGTGTGCAGATTTATTCCAATTCACACCAGAGAGCTCAGTCCCTAGACCACATCCTAAGGACTTTTAGATGCCTTGCTGGATTGAGTTTGACTTGTTTCCACCTTTGAGTGAAACTTGGCAGAAAAAGAAGGCATGTTGACATGGCAGGCTGACACGAAAAGACACCCATTTGACAGTCGAGAGACTTGTACCCTTGACCCAGCTCTGCCATTTTTCTCCCTGAGCCTCAGTTTTCCCATCTGTTCAACGGGAGGGCTGGAGTGGTCCTCCGGTTGTTGTAATGCTACGAGTGCCTGTGACAGACTCGTTATTGAAGACTGAGATCTTCAAGCTTCCCTGGTTTTTCTTGGAGATCTTAATTTTTTTTTTCCCAAGGTGGAGCCAGAGAGAGTCATTTCACTATCTGAGAAATGGCCCCACTCCCATGAGGTCCTCATCCCCTCAGGACCATGCAGCCCTGAGCCTGGAAGCCTTCACTGTGACCGCATCACAGTCCGGCTCCTCTTGCGACCCCTCCCACTTTCCTCCTCCCGGCGGGATGGATGGGGCCACTCCCTAATGCCCCGCTGGCACCTAAATCTCTTCCTCAGAGTTTGCTTCCCAGAGAGCCCAAGCCAGGACAGGGGTGTTATGGGTATTTCTGTTTTTCAGATGAGAAACAGGGACTAAGTCGTGGTGTGACTTGCTGCACGTCATAGCTTGTAAGTCCTCGGTCCCCAAGGGGCAGGCCTGCCTCCGTAGTTTAGGGGGACACGGAGGTGAGTTCTCTGGGGACAAGAATGACCTACAACGTGGGACGAAGTGTCACTTTTGTGTTTTCCTAAAGCCTGGTTCTTCAGTAACGAGTTTCTTCCAGGCCCTCAGGCATTGCAGCAATGCTCTGGCTACCTGACCCGCCCCACTGCTCCCAAACAGCCCAGCTTCCTCCTTGGTGGTGTAGTAGCCCTGCCCTTGGTGCTCTTCCTGCCCTCGCCTCCGCCACCTGCATTAACACTGTCAGTTTATGGGACTGGCCCCTGAGCGTGTACTCCTTCTGCAAAGGGAGTAACCTGTGTCTCAGCACATCCGGGTCAACATCCCAGCCCCTGCCTGTGACACACACGGCCACCATGACCTGAGTCCTGACCCCCTCCAGCGTCCTCTCCTGCCTCATTTTCACCACGCTGAGTCACTTGCATTGATTCTCCCCACAGCATGTATGTGCTGAGCCCCAGCCATGGTCCGAGGTGCAGGGGAGACACACATGGATTAAGAAGACCTGGGTCTTGCCCTGAGTGGCTCACGGCAAGGGAATAGGCAGACCCATGAACAGACGACCGTCCGCAACATGACTGCCGTGGTGGGAGCAGCCATGGGCGCTGGGAAAACATAAAGGTGTGACACTTCACCCCATGGTGCAGGTCATTCCTGCCCTCGTAGAACTCACACTCCAGAGGTAGGGCCACCCATAAGCAAGTGAGGTAAATAAAATGACCAGTGAACACACCACAAGTACAGAGAACACAGCAGAAGGCAGGCAGGGCGGGAACAGGATGCTGAGATGGTGGCCTCGAGCCAAGTTCGCAGCACTCTCTCCAGATGCCACGCTTCTGCATATGCTGTTCCTTCCACCTGTAATATTCTTCGCCCTTTGCCTGGTGAACTCCTACTTACCTCTCAAGACCCAGACAAAGTCCTCTCCTCTGTCAATCCTTCTCTGCTTCTGTGCCTACCTCGCTTCCTTTATCTTATTCAAAGGACCTTCTGTGTTAGAAGCCTGAGCGCAGGGCACTGCATTTGCCTATTTCATTCTCTGTGAACTTCTCCAGCGGAGCTGATCACCTCTACTTCCCCAGTACCTAGTGGTCCCCGCGCAGGGGTGACCCGTGGGCCAAATCTGGCCCCCCACCTGCTTTTATACGTAAAGATTCATTGCACACAGCGACCTCACTTCCAGACTGTGTAGCTCCTTCCCTGCTGCAGTAGCAGAGTTGAGTAATTGTGACAGTGGCCCTGTAAACCGCAAAACCTAAACTATTTACTGTCCGGCCCTTGGTGGAAATAGTTTGCCAACCCTACCCAAGTACATAGTAAATGTTCAACCAACACTCACTTAAATAAAGGAATAGGGATGAAAGGATGAATGGCAGAGACTCTTTTCCAGAATCAGATCAGCGCTTTAAACTGAAGAAGTGGGGCTGGTCAGGCAGCGGCTGGAGATTCAGACTCGATCCTGCCAAAGCAAGAAGAAAACAAAAACTATAGTTTATTGAAGTATAGTTGATGTATAATGTGTTAGTTTCAAGTGTACAGCAAAGTGACTCAGATATATATATATATTATATATATAAATATAAATTATATAATAATATATATAAAATGTGAATTATATATATATATATATATATATATAAATTCTTTTTCAGAATCTTTTCCATTGTAGGTTATTAAAAGATATTGAATAGAGTTCCCTGTGCTGTACAGTAGGACCTTGTTGGTTATCTATCTCATATATAGTAGCATGTATCTGTTAATCAACTCCTAATTTATCCCTCCCCCACTTTCCCCTTTGATAACCTTAAATTTGTTTTCTGTGTCTGTGAGTCTCTTTCCGTTTTGTAAATAAGTTCACTTGTAACATTTTCTTTTGGATTCCACATAGAAGTGATATCACACGATATTTGTCTTTCTCTGTCTGACTTACTTCACTTAGTATGACGATAATCCCTAGGTCCATCCGTGTTGCTGTAAGTCATGTTATTTCATTGTTTTTCGTGGCTGAGTAATATTCCACTGTATACACGTACCACATCTTCTTTATCCATTCCTCTGTCAGCGGACACTTAGGTTGCTTCCATGTCTTGGCTATTGTCAATAGTGCTGCTGTGAACATTGAGGTTCTAATATTCTTGACTATCTTCTTTCGTGTTTTTGTTTTTGCTTTTTTTCTCAGCTTCTGCTCTGCCTTGTAGAAGCAGTATCAGTTCCAGCTCATGGGTGGTGATTTTAATCCATAAGGTTGTTCCAGCTTGGCTTTAAATTTCTCCAAATCACCTCTTACTCCCTAAGACCTAAGCCAGGAGGCTGATACTGAGGGGTTTCTGTTTGCTGCTATTATAACTGAGAATGGCCAAGGGAAGGATGCTGGCATTTTCTGAGCCCCTGCCACACACCAGACGCATCACACATGTCATGACACAAGGGCTTCGCAATGGTCCCAGGTGACAGAAACTATAGCTTCACACACACACAGACACTCGTGCAGGCACACGGAATGGGATTTATTAATGCCCCTGTCTTGAGGGTAAACAGTGTAAGTATTGAAAACTGAAAATATTCATTGCTCAGGGTGCTGCTTGAGATTCCTGGAATGTTAGGAAATGTGTTTACAGTTTAGTCCTAGGTCCTGGATATGACCCAGAAATAGAATCGAGCAAAGAACCTGGCTTGTGATGGGTGTCAACATTCATCCATCAAACATTTACTGAGCACCTAACCTTCACTAGGTGTTGAGCTGGGTGCCGGGGGAATGAAGATTAACAAGACATAGTCCTGATCCCCACGGAGATTTGGAAAGACACACATCAATACAGGGGCAGACCATTCCCTCTGAGAAGTGCTCTAACTGTGTACATAAAAAGTAGAAACTCCGTGAGGGCAGAGACCCTTGACTTTCCTGTTCACCGCTGTGTCCCTTGTACCTGGTGTGGTCCCAGGCACATAGCAGGCCCTCATAAACCTGCTGTATGGTGAGCATGAGGGTGGGACTGACTTGACTTAGGGAATCAGGGAGGTAGAGGAAGTTGACTAGTATAAGAAACCAGGTTCTCATGCATTTAGTCATTGGTCCATTCATTCGTTCATGCATTCATACATCCTTCATTCTTCATCCCTTTAGGTTAACCATTTGCTTTTGTGATCGGAGGGGAGACGAGTAACAGCTAGATAGCAACAAAACTTGGAACATTCCTCACCAGGGCCAGAGTCAGATGGGCCCCAGAGGAAGAAGGGCCAGACAGCAAAGGGACGGGGTGAGGCTTCCCAGAGATGGTGGCACTCGAGCTGGCCTTTAAGGGCAGGTGGAAGTTTCCAGAGCCTCAGAGGGGCTGGTGTGAGGGTGTCAGTGAGAAGGTGGGCCCGTTAAAATGGAGCTTCCCAAACCCTGACACCACAATCTTGGTGAAACTGACAACACATCACAATACGTCCATGGGTATGACTGTGCTTTACAGGCTGTGAAACACCCTGTGAGTGACCAATGGGCTGACTAAGCGGGGTAATAGTGATTTGCATGTTGGTACATTTGGGCTCTACAGACCTGTGGGAGGTGTTGGCTTCGGGTGGAGACATTACCACTCCTGACACCACAGTCATGGGTAGAGCTTGCCATCGGTCAATAGAACACCCGGCTGTTGAACTTGAGAGAGTTGGGGTCACAGAGACTTTGTAATCGTCGGGCTTTGTGTGTATTATTTCTTTTACTCACTTCTACACTCATTCATATGTAGCCGTGGATCTTTCTTCAGAAGAGCTCTTACACGTAACCGCCATCTGTAAACCATCCAAAGTGGCGTCAGGACCTCACCTCTTGGTCAGGACCCCACCCCCTTCAACTACCTTGAGCCCTAGTACAGCCTCCATGGTGCTTCAGGACTTCCTAGGAACATGGTCAGAAAGCTTCACCTGGAAGGTGGAAAGTGAGGGAACGTAACCTGCCATAAACTGAGCAGAAAACCCCAAGCTCCTGTTCCCAGAACAAGGCTCTTTTCCTGAAAGCACCCGGGAAATCCAGCCTCACAGCCGGCAAGGGAAGAAACTGCGGTCCAGAGAGGAGGCCCGGGGGCCCCGGCTCCACAGCTAGGATGCTGCACCCTACTCTAGACCCTTGTTCCCTGACCCCCATCCCAGCTCAGGTGTGATCGGTGGAAGGCTCACAGGCGTGAGGCCTTAAGCAACCAACCTTTAACCCTGCTGCTCTTAGGTAACAATCATACCGTCTTGGGCAACGTGTTTTCCTCTCTGAGCCTCAGTTTCCTCGTGCCTGAAATGGGAGCATTTGAGAGGATTCAATGAAACAGTGTGTGTCAAGCACAGTGCCCACGGCCAGCACAGGGTGGGTCTTTGATAAATGCTCGTTTCTTTTTCCTCATGGCACCAAAAGTTTTGCTAGAGATATCTTCCACTTGACCTTGCCGTTTCAGACTTGTCAAAGGACAATTAGCACAGGCACCTCTATGGTCACAGAGCAGCATTCTCCTTCCTCAAATCATCAACTCGCTAAAAAGAGTCACCCTTTTAAAGCTCCCCAAAGGCCCTATGGCTGCTGTCCTTGATTCTATGAGGGGAGGGTTTGTGGGCATTGGAACCTCCTGGAACAACAAGAATAACAAGAAAGACCAGGAACGAACTGCAGAAGGTGTCCCAACACACGTTCTGCCCCTTCAACAGGAACTGTGTGCTGGAAAGAAAAAACTGGGCCTGAGGAATGACACACAGTCTTCTTTTTTTAATGGCAAAGAACTGGTACAGCAGAAGGGCAAAGTAGTAGGGGCCCCAAGAGACTCTGATTTAACACTTTGATTCAGTCCTATTCACGACTCATCGCTGAGAGGCCAACTTTCAGCCAAACCCTGGTCTAAACCAGGAAAGGCAAAGCAAGGTTAGAACAATGCTTTCCAGAGGCCACAAGGATCACTCGCTAAAAGCACAGACTCCGGGGCTCCACGCCAGAAGCCTCAGTGGCAATGCTGAATTCAAAGTCACTGCGGGTGGGCGAGCCAGGCAGATACAGGGGCATCACCATGGGGTAGGTGCGTCACCTGCGCTCCTCAGGTCCTCACCACCTACAGCGGAGGTGCCTCCCAACCCGGGGCTCAGAGAAGGCTCCCTGGGGAGGGTGATGCCAAGCTGAGTCTGAAGGTCAAGGGGGAGCTGGCAGATGAAGAGGTGTGAGCATGTGACCAGGGTGGAGAGAGAGTTCTGGGAAGAGGAGGCGAACGGGTGGCAGCAGGAAGTCCCGCGGCCTGCAGAGAGGGGCAGCCCAGCATCGCCCTGCATGGGGTGGGTGGCGGGATGAGGCTGGAGATGGAGGGGGCAGTGGGTCATGGTGGATCCTGGGAGCTGGCCCCCTAGTCTGCGGCTTTGGGGAGCAGTCGGAGGGCTTCCGCAGGAGCACAGTAATATCCAATGCGGGTTTCTGAATGAACACCTTGGAGACTTGGAGACGGGGCCGGGGGGAGCATGTGTGTATAGGGGCAAACCAGGGGCAGGGCAGTTGCTGAGGGAACACCAGTAAGAGCCCGTGAGAGTGGAGGTGGGAAGCTGGGTCCTCCCAGGGGCAGTGGGAAAGACTGGGGGGCTCATTGGATCTGGGGGGAATGAGGGAGGCGTGGGGCAGACCTTGGGTCTCTGATTGGGTAGGTGGAGGATGGGGGGCCGTGCTCTGAGAGGGAGAGAAGGTGGGAGCAGGGGCGTGGCGGCGTGTCCTCCCTGACCTCCCAGACTCCTCTTGACTTGGATGGAAACACTGAAATTAAACTCCCAGAAGGTTAGCTTGATGCTTGTCTTGGAAGGTAGAAGAAATTGTGTTCAGCGTTGCAGAGACTGCGATTCGGGCTTGCCTGAGAAACGCCAACTAATATCGTCCGAGTTGACGCTCAGAGATGGTCCTAATCAAAGAACCAGAAGGTGTTTAAGTGTTCAGACATTGGACCCCGTCGGATCGGCTCCCCTGGGTGGTCTCCACCACTTCATTCCCTGTGATGATGGGCTTGCTATTTCATCTCCCTGCTGGTTTCTTTGTCTGTAAAATGGGGCAGCTCCCGAAATCTGTAGGGTGGTCGTAAAGATCAGAGGAGATGGTGAATGCTACATGTTTAAGACCACGATAGGCTCCTGTGAGCCCAGCAAGTATTTCCCCTTCTTATTAATTACTGTGGCGGAGACATTTCTAACCTCTGTCTTCCACTCACTGAGGAAACCCAAAGGGAAGAGAAAGTGGCTTTTGAAAGCCAAACAGCCACTTACTGAAAGAGGGAATGTTCTGTCTCCGCTGGTCCCGAGCTCCCAACACTCAGCCTGGGGCGCCTTTGGGTCTCCTTCCTAGCAGCAGTGCACTGGGAAGTGGAAAATCGTCAGGTGGCTTCTGGGATTACTGCCATGGAGCTTCTTTGTGGATTTCAAAGCAGGAGATACAAGCCAACAGCATACACGTTCCCCCTGCCCCAGAGGGTGCTGAGGCCACTGCAAAGTTTGGTTTTATGAGGCCCCTCCGAAAACGTGGATGGTCAAGGACAGAAAAAAAATACATTTAACTGCTTCTCTTATCTATCCAGTGATAACGGCCACTTTGATACATGTTCCCTCATGAGCTAACGTTACATCCAGACACAACCAGTATATTTAACGAGTGTTTAGTGAACCTACACTACGAGCAAATGGAACGCTAGGCGTTTTCCCCTGTTTGTCCTCACTGAGGCCTCATGACCTCCGTCCGGGTGGGTGATGGCCATGTTACAGCTGAGGAAGCAGGGGTCCAGTTACTTGGGCAAACAAGTATCATGGCCAGGGTGGGAGCCAGAGGCCCCGGCTCTGCGTCCAGTGCCCTTTTCACCCCAGTAAAGTCCCCCGCCCTGACAGAAGGGACTGGTTGTTCAAACCATTGTTGATTTTACCCTAACTTGGCTGTTCACACAGCCCTTCAGCTGTCATTTCCTTGATTGACCACTGGACCCATTTAGCTGCACTGTGGTCAGACTGGTTGTGTGTGTGCAGGTGTAGAAATCCTGATGACCTCATTTCTCCCAGGATCTTTTAGGTTCTGGGGGTCCTGGTGGGAGTCAAGGAGCAGCAGTGGAAGTTGGGGACCGGAATTCCCCCTGCACCGCCGCACTGGAACCTTCAGGGATATACCCGTTGGGTTTTCTCGGAGGGGAAGAGAAGAAAAGTCAGGATGAATCGGGAGGTACCGTGATGAACCTTTAGCAGGAGACAAGTCCTGTGGAGGCACACAGGTTCAGTGGATTGACTGGGGCCGAGCTGGGTTCAGATTCCACTTCTGGCACCTCCTAAGAGGAAGCCCAGACATCAGGGTTGGCTTGGCGTCTCCAAGTCTCCATCTCCACATCTGAGAATAGGGCTATGACAAAAGCTTTCAGGGATTGCAGAGGATTAAAAATAATCTTCTACCGTAACACCATATTCACACTTGACCCTTGACCTCAGGTGCCCAGCACAGAGCTGGGTGCTTAAGCATGGCTTCCTGAACCAGGCTGCCTGGGGTCAAGTCTAGGCAGTGACCTTGAAGCACTTCATTTAACCTAAGTCTCAGTGTCCTAATCTGAACATAGGGTTAGTAACAGGACTTAACTTCGTAGGCTATGCTGAGAATTAAGGGTATGCAAAACACAGCTCTTAGCCCAAGAGTCGAAGAAGCTGAGAAAGCCGGTAGAAGGAGGTACTTTATGGGGTGGTCCAGAATTTTAAGACAAGAACTAAGTCCTAGCCACCAGAACACCCAAGTCATATAGATCTGGCTTAATTCCTGCTGCACAGCGGTGCTGTGAGTGCAAGAAGGATTAGTACGTGAGATTGTACTCATCGTCATGGTCGTCTGGGTCCATGTCTTCTGGCCTCTAAGACCATCCTGGCACACAGGAGAAGCCAGGTCACCCCCAAGCTTGGTTCAGCATGTGGCACATCGATGGGGTTCCCTGTGTGCTTGCTGAGTTGCGTAAGTGTCTTCCAGGTGGGACTGATTTCCTAGAACTCTAGGCCTCCACACTCGATGTGGAGTGAAACTCCACCACATTTTCGCTGCAGCTGCTGTGCTCATGACGTGCACATGTGGACAGTGCTTTGCCAATTTTCGAGCTTCACCCGTGTTCGCTAATATTATCGTCTGCTCAGGGCATCCCAAATGTCATCTCTCCTTTCCCGGGAAGGAAAAGAAAGGGTTGGGGCTTCCCTGGTGGCGCAGTGGTTGAGCGTCCGCCTGCCGATGCAGGGGACGCGGGTTCGTGCCCTGGTCCGGGAGGATCCCACATGCCGCGGAGCGGCTGGGCCTGTGAGCCATGGCCGCTGAGCCTGCGTGTCCGGAGCCTGTGCTCCGCAACGGGAGAGGCCACAACAGTGAGAGGCCCGCGTACCGCAAAAAAAAAAAAAAAAGAAATGGTTGCTTGCAATATCCTTTATCTAACATTTTTAATAGGCAGTTTGCTGTATTTTTAAGAAGAAATGGAAATCAAACCATCTCCAGGAAACATTTTTTTTCCCTCTCTCAGTCTCCGCATTTGCACAATGCCCTTCAGTTAAACCTGACATCAAATCCCGCTCCCCTTGAGTGGTCATTTTAATATCTGCAAGTTTCCCGGGAGGAAGATTAGGAGGAGTGATTGATTCTGTAAGGCTTCTACTGTCTCCATAGAGATACTCTTGAACACCCACACCGTTCAGTTTGGGGCCTGGCGCACAGCCTGGACCACCCTAGGTCCCTCTCCTGGGCCTTCTTTATGGTGGCTCTGACCCAGACGTAGTCTCTTTCTCTGAATATTCTAGCCTACACAGCGGCCGGTGCCTTTTATGTCTGTCTTTGCTCTGTGCCATTCTGCCTCTCAGGGTTGGTCCATCCCCCGGGTCCACGCACACTCCATCCTGGACTCTGAGTAGGGCGTCTCTGGTCCTCTTCGCCTGGGATCCCTCCTCTGCTCTCCGATCAATGGGGTCCCGATCTTCCTTTTTGGCACCACCTGGTGCGCGTGCTCTACCCTTGCCGCTCCTGCTGCCCTCGACACAGAAGCCAAGGTCCTAACCGAGGTTTCTCAGGCCCCGCCAACTCTCACGTCCCGCCCTCCTCTGACGGGCTCTCCTTCCCATCACTCAATAGGGTCAAGCCCGGGGACATGTGCTGTCCCTCAGAGCTGTCAAGTCCTTCCCTGCCCAGGGCCTCGGGGAGGTTCTTCCCACCTCTGCAATCCCTCTGACCTGAGTCCTCAGCAACTTCGGCTTCTGTACAACGTTGTCTCTTTCTTGGGGGGGATCTCCCCAGACAACCTTTTTTTTTTTTTTTTTTTTTTGTGGTACACGGGCCTCTCACTGTTGCGGCCTCTCCCGTTGCGGAGCACAGGCTCCAGACGCGCAGGCTCAGCGGCCATGGCTCACGGGCCCAGCCGCCCCGCGGCATGTGGGATCTTCCTGGACCGGGGCACGAACCCGTGTCCCCTGCATCGGCAGGCCGACTCTCAACCACTGCGCCACCAGGGAAGCCCAGACAACCTTTTTAATGTAGCGACCGCTGCCCCTCCCGCAGGCACTGCACCCCCATTCCTTGGCTTATTTTGCTTTCCAGCATTTGCACTTATGCATCTGCCTGGATGTGTTCTTATTTGAAAGCTCACTGAGGGCAGGGAGTTCTCTTTTTTTTGTTGTTTGTCCTGATGCATCCTCAACTGTCAGAGCAGTGCTTAGCTCACAGTGTTCCTTAATGAATGTTCTGGAATGAATGTAGTTTAGAAAGGCCTGATGCAGCCCTCTGACTCCAGGGATGGGCAGGTAACCCAAGCCTGCCTACCCAGGCAGCATCTTCTATCCGCTGGAAGCAGGGATAAGCCCAGGGAGGCACGAGGCCCTGGTCACGCCAGTAAGAGTCAGCCCAGGGGCTACCGGGAAAGAGGTTCTTTTCTTCTGTGGAGGTGCTGAACTGACAACATGTGGGCTCCCAGCTAAAGGAGGCCGTTTTACTGTTACTTAGGGAAACGGGCCCAAGGAGAAAGCTTGGTGAGCAAAGCAAAGCTGAGAGATGGAGAGAAACCTGCCTCAGGGCCTTTACAGAAGCTCTTCTTTCTGTTAACTCTCCTGGATTCAGCCATACCTGAATCTTTACCTCTACCTGAATCTCTACGTGTTCACTCGGGCCAATGAAATCTCTCTTTTGTTTAAGCCAAGTTGAGTTAAGCCCCTTGCAGCAGAAAGAGTTGTGACTAGTTTCAGTTAAAATGCTCTCTGGATCCTTCTGGAAGACGAGGTGTTCATTCTTTCTCCTCTCTTGCTCTGCACGTTGCATATTTCTCCTTGGTGACCCTCATCGCTGTGGGCCAATCCTCACCGGTCGGGGCATTCCTTGAGGGTAGGGCCACATATGAGTCATTTTTAGACATTCCATAGCTAAAACAAAGTCAGGCACATTTAGACATCCCATACCTAAAACAAAGTTAGGTACATAGCTGGTGCCCAATAAATATTTGTTGCACGAACAGTTGAATGAATGAAATTAGCCCATTTCATTCCCCTGGGTAAGTTTCCTTTAGATATTCTTCTATTTTTAAACATATCTAACTCAAATATTTTTGGGGGGGCCTCAGCAGACTTCTCCAAAGCCTGATGTCTTTCAAGTGTGTATGACTTCTTGAAAAGCCGATGCAGAACAGGCTGAGATGGCTGCTTTATTCTCTACCAGACCCCAGCCCACATTGTTTAGAGAAGTGGCATTTCAAACATTAAGTTCAGCAAACGGAGCCCTGCAGTGAATTAGAAATTCCTTTGGATTAAAAAATACCTTTTATTTCAAACACACAGAGTCAAAGAGTGAGTTTCTGTTTTTAATAAGCTGTTCCATATTCTGGATTTGATTTGATTTTTCAAAGCATAATGAAAGGAAAATTGGGAGTGGGGGAATAATTTATTAATACTTGTCCACATGGCCTAAGTGTCCATCAGTGAATTATATTTGGACGGGGGGGAGGTCGGAGAGTGGGCATTGTTTAATGCTTCAGGGGCTGCTTCTGTCTCCTAAATCGTAGATCAATGAGAAAGTGATGGGGGAGGCTGTCTTGTTTTGAGCATCAGAGCAGTGGGCAGCTCCTGGCTTGGAATCCTTCCCATCTTCCCATGGCTCGATGGGCACACGGCCCCATTTTCAGTCCCGGGCATTCCCGCTCCCAGCCTAGTCCAGCAGGGGCACAAGAATAGCAACAGCCTCCAGAGGAACTTGAAATTAATTCAAGACTTAGCAGGTCTCAGAGTGAGGGCATCCTCTACTCCTTGCAGAATGATTCCTCTGGGGGAAAGAGGCAGAAAACACCCTCAGCTGTCCCTTCTCTCGTGGGGAGGGGGCAGCCCCAGCCCTTCACCCTCACCTGCCCTGTACCTAGGAAGTCCAAAGAGCTGTTTCTAAGAACCCCAGCACAGATGGCTGGGACAGGGAATGGTGCAAGAGCTCTAGGACCCTTGCAATAGAGATCTGGAGACAGGGTTTCAACCTCTGCTCTGCCACCCGCTTTGTGTGTTTTTGGCAAAATCGTGAGCCTCTAGACTCTGGTCAGGTAGAACACTACCCTGGAAGGTGACTTCTAAGACCCCTCTCCGCCCATGGGATTTCTCTCTATTGTAATTGATTCACATAAACATTAGGGATTAGTCTGCTAGCAGCCGGGAGAGAGAACTGTTAAACCTACAGCAAGAGGAGCTGGCTGGTCCAGCCTGTCTCTGGGAGCACCTGTGAGCTGTTCAACTGTAAAGGCAGTGTACACTGACCTGAGTTTGTCCTCAGCCTCAGGGATTATGGCCTGACTTATCCCTATTAACTCCTGGACCTGCTAACCTAATTAGCTTGCTGGCATTCATCGGTGTCCTCCTGCAAATCCTTCTTGGCCCCTGCTGCTGGAGGCTGGAGCCCCAGCTTTCATACTTACGTTACCGATGTCTTCCCTAGCTGGCCGTGGCCTGCGTCCCACCTAGATTCATTTCTAGGCATTCCCCCACATCCCTTGCCCAGAGAAGTCATTGTTATTCAGGCTTCTGCAGTTACCACACGCTGGTCTCTCGGCTTGGATCACCATTTCTCTCCTTCTCTGGTCAGCAAACTCTTACTCAATCTGTAAGAGCCCTTTCAAATATCCCCTTCTCTAGGATGTGTTTTCTGACCTCTCCAGGCACACTGAATATACTCAACTGGCACTTTGCTCATCTCCATCTGTCTATCCTCTCTCTCACCTTTGAACCTCTACCCATCTCCAAACGGCCCCTAATCTCCCTGACAAATATTTATTGAAAAGAGCTTGACACTGAGATAGAGATATAGTAGAGAACGACTGTTCTCACTCCAAGAGCAATAATTAAGGACAGTTAGAGTGCAGTATGGCTACAGCTATGGTGTCGGAAATCATCAAGGGCAGTGGGGGCGCCAGAGTGCCCAGCATACCCAGTGGGCAAATATCTGGTTGAGCATGATCCGTCCCCAACACTAGACTATGGGCTCCTGTGGGCAGAGGTCTGGCTAATGATCTCAACACCCCAGCTCTTGTTAGCCGGGCGAGGAAACTCAAACTCTGGGCCCTTCAATATGAAGTTCTTTAAGACCACGCAGAGCAGCCCTGGCAATCAAAGGGAATGGTTTCTCTTAATAAGTAATCCAGTTACAAGGGATAACGGATTTTTCTAAATATATAGACCTTATTTTTTAAAGCTGTTTTAGGTTTACAATAAAATTGAGAGGAGGGTACAGAGATTTCCCATATACCCCCTGCCCAACACAGGCATGGCCTCCACCACTATCAACATCACTCACTCAGAATGATGAGGTTTTTACCGAGGATGAACTTACATCGACACATCAGAATTACCCAAAGTCCATAGTTTATCACAGAGTTCACTCTTGGTGGTGTACATTCTATGAGTTTGAAACATGCGTAATGTCATGGATCCACCCTTGTAATATTTTCACTGCCCAGAAAAGTCTATGTGCTCTGTTCATCTTAGAGTCTTAGCTTTGGGAACTTTTCCCACCTGACTATTCTCTCACTTAGTTGACTAACACCTGTTGATTTCATCTCACATCTCCCTTTGGTAGAGAAACCTTCTCTGTCTTTTCAGATTCCTGATGCAGTTTTCTATACAGCATTAGTGGCATTTTCACAGTTGACCATATACACTTATTTGTATAATCGTGTAGAAATATACAAATAAGTATATACTTATACACTAGTGTGACTCTACCTCACTGTGGGGACAGGGGTCATGCCTGTTTAATCATTGTTTTTGTTTCTCCACTGTGTCTGTCCCAGAGCTTATCACAGAACCTGGCACGTAGAGCAGGTCTTCCCAAGTATTTGCTCTGCAGTGAATGAATGGGAAGGGCAGCTCTGGGATTGGTGCACGGGTCGCCTGCACCTGGCTTCTGTGTGGGAAGCGATAGTTGTCCATGGGTCCTCTCTGCTGTTGCCCAGCAGCAAAGGGCTGGGATGAGCTGATCACGGAGAGCCGAATTCCCTTCACTTCCTGACAAATACATAGACAGCAGACAATGGGGGTGGAATTGGGGGTAGGGTTGAGGTAGGGATGGGGTGGGAGTAGCAAACTAATTTTTTTGTTGTTGTGCTAAGATTTTAATTGTTTTAAATTTTTTACATTAAAATTTTTTTTATACGGGAGTATAGTTGATCTACAATGTTGTGTTAGTTTCAGGTTCACAGCAGAAGTGATTCATTTATACGTATACGTATAGCCATTCTTTTTCATACTTTTCTTAGGAGATGGATCCCAGAAACCATACGCCTACAGCTTGGCGTTAAATCATTTGTATCCATGCACTCCAAATGTGTACATAGAAATAATGCATATATGTATGTTTCTATAATTTATTTCTACTAACTAGACATTGAGAGTACTATTTGCAGCCACTGAAAAGGTATAAGTTATTTGTTTTCTTAAACTATAGGTGGCATATTTATATAGAACAAGCACACATAAATTGGGAGTGCAGGTAATAAATAGGTAATCCTGTCTGCTGGCATTTGTCAGCTATATGCCGTGTGCCAAGCTCTGTGCTAAGCCCTTTACATACGTTATTTCATTTAATCTTTATAGTTATCCCACAGAGAAGATATAAGGCAATGGTTTTCAAGTTGCTCTTTTTAGACAGAATCTTCATTGAAAATAAAATATTCTATGGACCCTTCAATATCTAGAACGGATGAAAGTTTTGCCATGTGGTTTCAGTAGACCTGGTGACCTTCTTATCCTTCCTACCTCCCCGTTCCCAGCCCCCACCATCATGTAAAAGAGGCAGATGTAAGAGCACTGGACTCCCAGGTGCAGAAGCTCATTATTTGCCAGGTGTGCAACTGGGAGTAAGTGGCTTAAAATCTCTGAGTCCCAGTTTCTTTACCTCTAATATCCCCAAAGTTAATTGTGACAATTAAATGAGATAATGTACCCCAAAACAAAACAAAACCCCAAACCTTCCTAACTCAGGGCCTAGCACAGAATAAGTGCTAAATACTCAGGATCTGAATTTGATTCTGTCTTAGTTTGTGTTCCCCAGAAGCAGACCTTGGAATAAGGCACGTGACAGTGGTGTATTAGGAAGTGTTTGCATAAAAACATTGGTGTGGCTGTGGGGAAGTGGATCTGTGGAGGGAGGAGGTCAGGCAAAGCTGTGATGCCAAGCAAAGTCCCACAGAGCATGACTTCGGTTCAGCTCTGCAGGAGAACTCTGGGGACAGTGCAGGTCATCCTTTAGAGCTGTCCAGCCCAGGGGCCAGGGAGCTGCAGTGTTGATACTCCAGCACCCATCACCTTCAAACTCTTCTCAGGCACTTTGCTCTCTATGCAGACCGGCAAAGTGGGCTCCAGCTGCCTCGGGGCAGCCCTCCAAGGGAGTGATGGAGGGACACAGGTGCTGTTGGGAGTGGAAATATGCTAGGAGTCAGGGGACTTGAGATGGTTAAGTTTTCCTGGGGGATGTGGGCAGAGCCCTGACAGTGGCTGCTACAGAATCCCAATATGTGATGATCTGTAAAAATATCCTGGCACGGTTTACTGGTGGGCTTTATTTGTCATCTGTGCATTTGCTGGACCAAATCAAAGAGCAGAGTCTAGCCAGCATCCTACGGGCTCTCCCCTTGATGTCTGGTACTCCCTTCTTGGAGTGGCTCCCCTGGCAGAGAGATGAAAGACCTCGTTTTCCTGCAGCACAGAGATCCAGCCCCAGGTCACTGGAGACACACCTGCTCACTCTGCTATAGATTTGAACCAGGAGGGAGCATATTTCCAAAGCAGGTGTGTCCAGAAGACAGTGATGGAGCCACACTTTGCGCATTGAGACAAGACCCTCCCGAGGGCCCATCTCCTCCTGGGTCCTTGGCCCTCTGATCCTCACACCAACTCTATGAGGCATCTTGCTCCTCCCATCCCTGTTTCCCACATGGAGACCCTGAGGCTCAGAGAGACTGTGTAACTTCCCTGGGGCCTCAGAGCGACTCAAGGCCAGAACAGCTCTTCCAGAACTGACCTTCAAACTTCATCTCACCACTCTGTCCTTCAATTAACCTGGGAGGGAAACTCTAACACCGCTAATTGGAAAGACACCTCGGGGATATTACTCAGTCTGGAGAATGCACTCTGAGATCTCCAGGTGCAGCCCCTGGAACTTGTCCAGCTTCCCAATCCTGGAAGCAGATGAGACTTCAAGGAGGGACAGTTTCTTTTATCCACCAAATTAACCTATGTCAACTTATTTCCCACTAAATTCCAAGCTGTGGTGCAGAAGCTCTAATTAACACTCAGAAACAAGGATGCGTCCAATGGGAATGTTTCAAGAACACGTGCACATAAGCTTGTCCTCCAAACCCATTCCTAATACTAATTAGCCCCACAAGTTCTCCAAGGGGCTGTGTGCTCATTTGGAACTCGGTGATGAGCTCTGTCTCAGAGATCTCTTCATCTGCATTATTAGTGCCTTGCCAGTGGCCAGAGGGGACCGTGGAATTGTCAGCGGCTCCCTGTGGTCTGGCAGGTCAAGCCCAAGCCCTCCACAAAGTGACTCTGTCCAGTGGGCTTTCCCACGTTCAACTGACCTGATGGGGTTAGTTCTGGGACCACTGAGGTGCCATATGTGGTGGACACTGTCACAGTCCAGGAAGTATCATTGACCTCCCACCCTACTGCACTAACCTCAGATGGAAATGTACATTCTGGAAGCTTTGTGCACAGAGATGGAGGACTTCACAAGAGTATGGGGTTGGCAGATGGGAAACCAAACATCTCCCAGCAACACCCCAGTTTTTTCCCCTGGAGTTTATGATTACTTCTCTGTAGCTCAGTTTCCTTAGCTGTAAAATGGGAAATTAATCCCTACAACAACCTTATCTCATAGGCTGGTCGTGGGAACTAAATAATTAAAAACCTATAAAACACTCAGAAGGGTGCCTGGCTCATAGTAAGCACGAAAAGAAATGTTAGCCCTTGGTGTTAAGATTTTCCCACCTCTGTGATTTCACCTCTGATTAAACTTCCTGTAGAGACTATAACCTACAACTACCCACCAGGGCACGCTGATCAAAGCTCCCAGGCCTCGGTGGTCACCTCCGCGGGGTCTCCTGTGTCATCTCTCGCTTCTTCTATAATCCATTCTCATCCTGCAGCCATTGTGATGGCTTTAAAAATGAAGTCTAATAACATCACTCCCATTACTTGTAATTTTACCCCAAGTCCTCATCTACCAATAAGACCTACTTAGAGTAGCCTCTGACTACCTCTCCCACCTTTCTTACTACACTCTGCTTGGTCCATGCTTCTGCAGTGACCTGTGAACTCATGAGCTTTTGCTGCCTCAGGACCTGCCTCCCCGTCCTCCTGGACGCTTTGCCACTCAGTTCTTTCAGGTCTCATTTGAAAGCTTACTTCACTAGAGAGGCCAACTGAATGTGTTCACAAGAGGGGACAGGGTGACAGGACCTTCAGTTGAAGAGCAAGGGCCGTTTAATCCAGGGACAGGCAGCGGGGGGTGATGGGACGGGACTGCAATTGGAGTTGTCAAGCTTCTTAGTGGCCGTCGTGTGGGAAAAGAGCAAAGTTGCTTTGTGAAACTTTGTGAGGCTACCTGGGAAAACCAGGACAAAGGACGGGAAACCACAGAGAGACACGTCTTCAGCTTGAGCTCAGGGAGAACATTCCGCCATCAGAACGGTCCAGAGCTGTTGAGCAGCCTCAGGAGCTTGGAAAAAATTCCAAACTGAAGCTTCTAGGTTTCCCGAGTTTGTTCCTGGGTATCCCAGGGTGGGGGCGGTGGGAGGCAGGCTGGCTAGTCCAGGATCCTGCGTTTCCTCTTCCTTTGCAGCTGCTGAGACTTGAGAAGCCTGTGGATGAGGCTCTCATGTTCTCTAAGATGCAGGGTCTTTCTGCACTCATGACATGGAGATAGAAATATTTGGCTTCAGAGTTTTTCAGGACATTTTATGAGACAGAATCTCTGCAGTGGGATCTGTATTGACCCCCGCCTCTCTCTGCCCTGGGCTCCCATGGCACCTTGCACATAGGTTTATCTTGGCAATTAGCACAAGGTAGTTTAAGGATGTGATTGATACCTCCAAAAAGTGAGTTTCTTAGGTGTAGAGTTCAGGTCTTATTTATTTCTGTATCCCTAGCTGATTTCAGGATGTGTGTGTGTGTGTGTGTGTGTGTGTGTGTGTTTCTACACATGGAATAAGCAAGGTGTGTGAATGATGGTCAAGACGCAACTTTCAAACATTAAGCGGTTGAAGTTGTTGTCTTCTGACCCTGGTTGCAAGCTCCGCTGGGCTCATAAGTTTTCTGCTCACAGAAAAGCAGACATTTGCCTCACTTTGCGTCTTGATTTAGAAATCCCCAGGTGGTCTCAGTCCCACCTAATTATTAAAACTCTCATCTGCCTTAGTGTCAAATCTTCTCCCTTCTCATGCCTTGGGTGGGTTTCAGGGTGAAGCCTGCAGCGGCAGATGGAAGTGTGGATGGCTTCTGTTCCGTTTCTCTGCCTGGCTTTTCTTCTTTCTACTTCCATGGCCGGTTTCTGGTGTGTCATAGAAAATAGAAGTCTCAAGAGCTGTCATAGTCATAAGGTGGCTTTGTTCCTTCTGGTTCGACTGTCGCTTTAAGCTGACTCTTTCTCCCTGGCCCTCTCCTGTACCCCACTGACCTGGTCCTTCCCACCCTCCACTGAGAAGGATTACAGCTGTTCTAAGATGCCCACTCCAGCTCATTTTTAGCAGAGTCACCGCCAAAGATGCATGAATGTGCCCTCTAGTGCTACACGAGCAGACCTATTCCAATGGAACAGCGCACTCCTGGCCTCCAGCCAGAGCAGTTGGGCATCTTCTTTGATGGCTTAGGCAGAAATCAGACCTCTTTCATCCTGCGCCCACTGCAGGTAGCATGGAGCAGGTCCTCTCAATCCCCTGGAAGCCCCTCTCTCTGGAGCTGGGGGTGGGAGGTAGGTGGCATCCAGCCTAGGTCAGAAGGACATGGATTCTCATTGCTCTTTTGCCAAAGAAGTTTCTTCACCAATCTTTTATCTTCTTTCGGACCTTGACCTTCCAACTGAGGAATTCAAAGAGCGTAGGATAGGCTTTTCTCCATCCCCCTTTGAAGTTCCGTGTGTCTGTGTGTGGGCCTTTCCCACCCTTCCGCTGGTGTCTGGTTCAGTACCCCGTGGGGTCCAGGAGCAGCATTCAAGCCAAGGCAGGAAGAATCCTGTAATTACAGCCTCTCCTATGATGTGCTACGTGCTCAAGGCTGCAAAGGGGAACGAAGCAAAGCTTGTGCTCTGGAGTTGTGCCCGGTCTGGTGGGAAAGAAAGATTGAGAGAGAGAGAGAGAGAGAGGAGAGAGAGCTTTAGTTGGCCAGTGTTTACTGAAGGTCTCTGCGGTGTCAGGCACGATGCTAGGTTCTCTGCAGGTGAGGAAAATAGACATGGTCTTGACATCTGTGGGGACCAGATGGAGTACAGGGGGAGGAGGAAAGCTGAAGACAGACAGGAACTGTTGGGAGGAGCACATCATTTATGCTCCTGTTAGTGACTGTTAGGACTTTGGTTTTAACTCCAATAGGGAGTTATGGGGAGGCTTTAAAGTGTAACACCATCTGATTTATATTTCAAAAGGGTCTCTCTGGCTGCTGTACTGAAGGGGCACAGGCCAGAAGCAGGGAGACCAGCTTGGTGGCTATTGAAATAATGCAGTGGGCAGTGTGTGAGTGTTGGAGGTTGGTGAGAAGTGACCAGCTTCGGGGTAGATTTGGAGGAGTAGATAGAGGCAACATAGGCTGATCCATTGGACCTGGAGGGTGATGTCAGGGCTCTGGGCTGAGGTCCCAAAAGAATCAAATGACCGCTAACTGATATGGGGGCAACTGTGGGAGGAAAACGTTGGGAGAGGGGCTGGAAATCAGGAATTTGGGTCAAGTCTGAGAGGCCTATCGGACAGCCCAGTGGAGATGTCTGTGTTCAGGATAGAGATCAGAATTCTCTTCAGTGAAGCTCGGGGAGTCATCAAGGAATAGATGGCATTAAAACCATACATCCTGAGGCAATGTTGGGGATTCGCCATTGTCTTTACTGTTGTTATTATTATTTTTCCCACTTTTTTGGGGGGGGGGCCACACCGTGTTGCATGTGGGATCTTAGCTCCCTGACTGGGGATTGAACCTGTGCCCCCTGCAGTGGAAGCGTGAAGTCTTAACCACTGGACCACCAGGGAAGTCCTTTTTCCCACTTCTCTGAGGCTAGAGAAGCCAGAGTTGATGAGTCCTTTGGGTAGATTAGTCACAGTGGGTTGTTAGACATATTCTGGGAAGTGGGAGAGTAGAAAAGAGTGTGTGTGTGTTTGGTTTTTTTTTTTGCGGTACGCGGGCCTCTCACTGTTGTGGCCTCTCCTGTTGAGGAGCACAGGCTCCGGACGCGCAGGCTCAGCGGCCACGGCTCACGGGTCCAGCCGCTCCGCGGCATGTGGGATATTCCCAGACCGGGGCACGAACCTGTGTCCCTTGCATCGGCAGGTGGACTCTCAACCACTGAGCCACCAGGGAAGCCCTGTGTGTTTGTTTTTCATGAGCTGCTTAGAATTACTGAATGGCTGAGTGAACCTTCTCCTACAGGGCAGTCAAGGGGACCCATTCCTTATTTGAAAGTCCATCTCTCTTCCTTGACAGTGGCCCCTCCAGGGTAGGAAGTGGATCTCATTCTCCTTGCACCGCGACTGCCCAGGGTGGGGCTGGCACAGAATGGAGGCCGAGCAAACACCTGAAGGTTCTGGGCCCGGCGCCCTCCGCTTCCTGCTAGCCCTGCTCTCACCTTGACTTTGACCTGGCTGGAAGGGCAGGCAGGTCCCAGCAATAATCAGCAGGGATTTTTCCTGAGAGAAAGCCCTCAGCTGCAGGCCACTCTCAGGGCAGAGGGAGGATGACTGCGGGACTGTGGAGTTGGAGATGCAGGGCCGCGGGGATTATTTTGTGAAGTTGCTGAAGTTTTCTGGGGGTCAAAGCATCTGATGGTGATTCGTGGTGACAGGAACACCTGGAGTGGGGCTCAGATCCCTGACATCCTATCAGGAAGGAGCCTCTCACACACCCGTCCTGTTCCCGAGCTGGGGGACCCACGTTTCTCCCCGTCTGGACGCAGGGCCAGCCTTGGCCACTCTCCAGCGAGGCCACTCTGACACCTGTTGTGCTTTCCCAGCAGTGGGGGTTGGCAGTTTTGGTCTCTGGCGAGCAAGGTAGGTGCTGTGTGGAAGGTCAGGTTGTCCTGAGGCCCGGCTGAGTTTCCATTGCCTTTCCTCCCTGCCTGTAGGAAACACACATGCCTTACTGTCCGCCAAACCTGGATTCAGTTCCCAGCTTGGCTTTCATTATAAGTCAATCAGCCTCTCTGAACCATATTCCTCATCTGAAAAAATAAATAAAAATAAATAAATAAAAAGAGACGTTAATACCCTCATGGGGCCGCGGTAAGGACCAGATGGGGAAAGATGTCAGAAGCCCCAGTCTCGATGGAGCGAGGGCTCAGACAACACGCTGTTCCTGTCTCTTTCTCATCTCCCGGGACTTTGAAATGTGCCCCCATCCACCAGGTGCTCCTATCTTTCTCTTCCTTGATTCAAGCTGCTTTGGGGCCTGCATGCTCTTCCGTCTCCCCTCAAAGAACTCTTGCTGAGTCTAGAAGTCCCATCGCCTTCCTACCTGCCCAGCTCAGGCAGGATTGTGACTCCCTTCTCTGTGGCCCAGCACCTGGCATTTTCTGAATTACTAATATTTTTAGAGTTTAGGCATTTTTAACTGCAATGCAGCCCACTGGTGCTGAAAAATTCTTTAGCACGTTAAATAGATAAGTACACACCCATGCATGCGCACAGTGCAATTCTACCTTTTAGGCCGTTGTTACCCAAATAGTTCTTATAAACGGCAAACGTGGGCCACCTCTGCTTATGAGACCACTCACAGCATCACTCCTGTGGGGATGCTCCCATCCTTCTGTCTGTAGGAACCACAGGCACTGGGCCTCTGTGACATCACGGACCATTGTTTTTAGCTTAGCAGAACACACCATCATTATTTGTCAGTCATTAAAATAAATTTCCTATCTCTTTTTTTCCTGATATCATTGAGATGTGATTTATAATAACAAAAGATGCTTTTTCCCTACTGTCTCAGAATTTGGATGAAACCCCAGAGTTGAGGACAAAGGATGACCAGGACCCTCACGTTCTAGAGAGAAATGCAAGCTCCCTCCGTGGAAGGCGGGAGGACATGTCCAGTGACCTAGAGATTCACGGGGGAGGGTCAATGGAGGGAGGGGTTTTGGAGATGGGAGATCAGAGAGTTGGGCTCCAAGGGAACACTGTGTGGAGACCAGGGAGGAGGGCGTGTCAGAAGAGGAGAGATAGGCAGCTGACCTTCTGGACGGAAGCTTGTGATGCTCTAGCTGCAGGGAGCCTCAGAGGACCTGACACGTCCCAGGGTGCTGGGGCCAATGTGAGACAAAGTAGCCACAGCTTCTCTCCTGGAGAAGTTAGAAGGTGGAAGACAGACTGAAGCATTAAGGAGGGGAGGGGAGGTGTTGGGTGAAGCACAGAAGGCAAGGACAGATGGGTTTCCCTGGGGGAAGTTAGCAGGACTCGAAGGGCCCACTCAAGAGAGCCGCCTGTAGGCGTGTGGAACCCAGAAGAAAGGGGCTGTGGGGGTCTGTCTGAAGCTGAAGGGCTTGCTTGACTGAGTGTGGGAGTGCCCATGAGGGGCTCTGCAGAACCAGTTCCAGAGGCAGCATTTAGATGCCTGGAGGGCAGCGGGACACACACAGCATCATCTAAGTTCAAAGACCTGTGCTTCCCTGTGCATCTTCCTTGCTCTTGGCTACTGACCTGGAGGGTCAGTAGAAGCAGCAGAGAGAGTGAGTGCATAGCTTGGAGGGTCCAAGAACTCACCGGTTCCATTTATTTCTTCTGGTTCCCAAGTCAGGGGGTGGCCCTGACTGATTGGATTGGTGTAGCATGGAAGTTTAAATATTACTCTGGGACCATAATTATTCCTGAAAGTGACCTTAAAGCTCATGGTTCTATCTATCATTCAGGGGTGGGGAAGGGAGAGATGACAGACTGTCTGAAGCAGTCTATTTTGTAATTGTACCCTACCAAATTTAGCCGTTCAATAGAGTAATTACCAAAAAAAAAGAAGTGATGAGATCATAAAAGCATCCTCCCAGAGCGCTTCTGCTGTTTGCTTCCAGTTTTAGACTCTGAGATATTCAATCTTTTAGGGTATTTCTATTATAGCATGCATCATTTTGCAAGGTATGTATTTTTCACTTCTTCCTGAACCATGACTTAGGGGCTCACTGTGCTGCATTAAACACTGGGATGTGGATATGAAAGAGGCCTTGCCTGTCCCAGTGAGCTCAGGCCAGCTCGAAAGATGTACAATCCAGTGGTAGCAGGAGACCTGGACACCTGTAAGGGCAGAGCGCTTTTGAGTCACAGAAGACAGGTCCTGAGCGAAACCTAGGGTGGTCAGGGGAGACTTCCTGGAAGAGTAGATTTCTTTTTTCTTTTTTTTTCACTTTAAAATTTACTTGAAAAAAGTAAGTAATTTTGAAATAAGACATTCAAATCTCCTTCTATGTACATTATTTAACAAAAAGAAAGAATGGTTAATAGTAACTTCTATGAGTATAATAAAGGCCTTAATTTAGTTCTCCTCTATTTTCCCCTATTCATCTTTGTGCCCTTTATTTTTAAAATGAGTTTATAAATTTACGTATTTTATAGGTATATATTGCGTTACATACAATACTGATTTTATAAATGCATGTATTTTTTTCTTTACTGCCTTTCCATTTCCCCTTGCAGCAGTCAGGCTACCTCCCTTTATTTTTTTTCAGTTTTATATATACGTAAGTAAATATACATGTATATACGTATGTATGTATATATATATATTTTTTTTTTCAGATTCTTTCTGGAAGAGTATATTTCCAAGCTGATTCCTCTTCAACAGGTAGGAATTATCTGGGAAGAGAGCAGAGCACATGTGTAGACTGGAGATGTAAAGAGCGGGAAGGTTTGGGAGAAGGGCACCATCAGGCTGGAAGGGGAATGAAATAAGAAGGAGCAGGGATGATGAGCTGTGGAGAGATGCCCTGCTTCCCTTAGGCCTGGCTCAAGCTTCCTTTCTCCTGAAGGTAGGTGAGTCCCTTCTACTATAGACAGAAATATAACGGTTCTTGGCGTGGTCAGATGACGTTGCTGAAGGAACACATTGGCAACAGCTTGGAGAATGAAGGGTGTGGCCTAGGGGACAGCGCAGTGATGCTGGTTTTAGAGGTAGGGAAACAAGATGGACTGCAGCTGCCTTAATCCAGAAGGGAGAATGGGCTTGAGCCAAAGAGGTGGTCATGGGCATTAAACAGATGAGGTTCAAAAGCAGGCATTACTTACCCCATTCGCAGAGGGGAAAGTGGTCTTCAGAGAGAATAGGAAACTTGTCTGTGGTCTCCAAATTAAATAAGATTACTTCATTCTCATGACTCTGGTCTTTAGAGCAGAGGAGGTGGAGAAAAGGGACCAAAGAGGCAGAAAAGAATAGCCTTAAAAGGAGAACTATAATATAATTTCATCAAGATGAGCATGGATTCATCAGTGAATTCACACATTTGCTGAGAACCTTCTTTGTGTGTAATCATGAAACAGGGGAGACCCATGCATGTAAAACTGAACCCCATCTTTGGTTGTTCTCATTGGTGACTCAACCTTTCCAATTCCTTAAGATGTGTCTATTCATTTCCTGTTGTCAGATTTCTGTCCTAATTAAGAGCAGCGATATGGTCTGTGCAGTTTTAATGTAAATGTGTTTCTCTGCTTACGTAGATCGTCCCTCTCCCCCATGGCCTTCAAATGATCCTGAACTGTAAAATCTTAACGATATTCCGTTGACCCCAGAAACGTGTTTTTTTCCCCGTAGAGAGTTAGATATTTGGAAATAAGCTTCAGGAGCAGCAAGCTGGGTGGCAGGAGGGGAGATCCACTGCTCATTTTGCTAGCCATTACTTTTTAATCTCAGTGTACTCACGTCTCTAATTGGCATCATAAAACGTCTCTAGAGAGAGAAGCTCAAAACACTTAATAGCTATAATGGTCCTGGATAAAAATAATGAGCTGAAAAAAACCCTTTAGTTTAAAAAATATGTTTTCCCTTAGATGGTAAAATCCATTAGAAATAAATGGAAAGGAACTCACATTCAATGCACAACTTTTATGGGCCAGATGCGTTGCATATATCACTCTGAAAATATTTCTCAAAACAGGTTGCTAAGTTAGGTAATATTGATCCCATTTTAAAGAGGGAGAAATTGAAGCTCAAGAGATTTTAGTGATGTGCCCAGCACATCATGCCCTGCTGTGAATCTGGAGGAAGTGCTCTTTTCATGCCATCGGGCACTAGACCAGGGTCAATGCCACATGGCAGGTGGTTGGTTTACGGGTTTACCTGCAGCGGAGAAACTTAGGTTGGATGCAAGGAAGAACTTCCTGATTATTAAATGGTGGAACGTATGGATAAATTACAGATGGCCTTTACTTATTATTTTGATTATGATTATTGGGGTTTGCTAGAGCGATTTCCCTGCAAAACAGTTTGTACCATTATGTATTGTACATTGTGGTACCAGTACAGCTCTATCATTATAATAATTACCAATCATCTTCTGGGCCTTGTCATGCGAGATGTTTTCAAAGATGACCTCTTCCTAGTCCTACAAACTCTTTGGAGTAAGTATCATAATTTCCATTTACATAATGAGAAGCCTGAATCTCAGAGACACAAGAGACTTGTTCACTTGTTCACTAATTGAATACAACTCTGTCTGCCCTGAGAACGTGTGTTCTTTGTAATGTCAGGAGGGTCTGAATATGCACTTTTCTCCCGTGGTGACAGGAGGACGTATGGTATGAATCTATCAGTTGTCCATCAAGCCTTTGTTTTCTAAAAACGAGATGGTGGCATTCCCATGATGGTTTCCAAATAATAAAACAAAGTATGAGGATTAGATGTTGACCCACTTACCAGGGCAGAACCTGGGTGAGATATTGGTGTTGGGAGTGAAATTTCAAGGAAGCAACTCCTGATTTTCGCGTACCCAAAAATGATACCTGCAGCCTTTTTGTAGGGAGGTGTCCTTTTCTTCAGCAGGTCAGAAGGGCCTCCACATCTCTTGGTGCTGACCCAAGGTAGGTGCTCAGCAGAAGCCTCCCTTCCCACCTCAGAGTCACGAGTCCTATCAAGTCCAAGTTAACATGACTATTCTCCTCAGTCCCCACGGCCACTGCCTTGCTTCAGCTCCATCTCTCTCCTCCCTGAATCTCTGCCTGCAGGATGTCTCCACTGAAATTGGTCCTCCACTTTGCTGCCAGACTAATCTTTTAACTTAAAAAATATATCTATTTTTTAGTTTCTTATTCAATAAATGCATATTCATTCTAGAAAATCTTGAAAGACGCACATAAAAAGTCACCCCAGAGAAAAACCATAATTAGATTTTGGACTATTTCCTTCCAGTTGTTCTGATGCGAACATCTGCATGATAGCTGGAATTAAATATCAGTTGTTACTCGGGTGGGTGGGACACTGGAGCCCAAAGAGATACAACATCAAAGGAAAGAACCAAATAGAGAGACCAAGTTGTCCTTTCCACTTCCCTACCCAAAGGGAATCAGGACCTACGACATTAAGTTAAATATTTTCCTGCATGTCCAGCCAGAGAGGCCCTAAGACCAGGTGCAGAACCTTCCAAGAAAAGACTATAATTTGTTCAAAATGTTTTCTTGAATTCATCCATGCAAGAAAATTATTCTTCCTACTGCTAGAAGGTTTGGCCATGTGATTTGCTTTGGCCAAAACATAAAAGTGGAAGTGATATGCACCAAATCTAATGAATGTTTTAAGGTATTTCCCGATCTCCCTTTTCTCTCTGTCATGAGTCAGGTCTGTCCTCCGTAGGGGCTGCTCCTTAGTCTTGGAATGAATAGGTATGGAGCAGAGATGCACCCTACTTGTAGCTTGAGATGAACATGATTCTGAGCAAGAAATGAACCTTTGTGGTTGTAATCCACCAAGATTTTTGGGGGGGTGGACTCATTTGTTACTGCAGCATAAGCCTAAGCTTACTGATACACTTCTATTACGTCAGGCAAGACAGACACATTAACCCTGGGCAGATAATAAAAGCCGAAGATTGGGAAAATCACAATAAAACATTTAAATCATGAAGTTCAAGGAGACACGGTAGTTGTGGGGATGCAAGTGTACAACATGCTAGGAAAGAGCATGTCCTTGTTAAAGTGGAAATTGCTCGAAGGGAGGAACGAGGAAGATGAGATACACTATTGACAGTGTGAGCCACGATTTATCTAGTGCTTCCTGTGCACCAGTAACTCTGCTGAGTGAGATTCCTTCAAGTTCTAGAAGGCAGATGCCTACCATTAGCAGCATTTTAAAGATCAGGACATTGAGGGTAGGGATGTTCGTAGTTTATACACTCACCCAGCTCGTACACAGTAGAGCTATAGTTCATACACATCTCTCATGCCAGCATCCGCTCACTCAAACTCATAAGAGTGGATTCCTGGCCAGGTTACCTGCAGGGTTGCCAATCAGAAGGTAGCTCCTGGCCTAGGCAACGAGGGGAGGGAGGTTATAGTGGCAAGATTCATTAGAGCAACTAGCAGCCCCAGAAACACTGGTCTTCCCTTTTTCATTTTGAGGGAAACCCCTCGGAGGTTTGGTGGGTTTGTCACAGTTGCAAAAGTATAGATTGGAAATTAGAGGCAACGTGAGAATGTACAGAGATTGAAATTATACCCACTCGTATTTTCAAGATTTTTTTTTTTCTGGTTGAAAAAGTAAAGCAAATCCTATTAATTATAATTAGTTGGAGAATAAGTGGAAGGAATCCAGTTGGAACCAGCTTAGGCAACAGGAAGAGTTGTTGGGAAGAGGCTGGGGTTGTGCCCAGAGCGGGTATAGGAATAGGGCGGGGCTCCAGGGTTAACGGAAAGCAGAGCCTGAAACACAGCAGGACTCTTCCTAGTCTGCTCTTGGTTCTCCTTCTCTTTGGAAAACAGTTCTTTCTTCTCTGTCCCAGCCTTGTCCAGCTGCCATCAACTCTCCAGATCCCATACCTTATGTTACAGCCACTTGGAGAGATACGGCCTAGTTTCGTTTCCAGAACTCTGGGAAAGAACTTTGATTTGGTGCATTTTATTCAAGGGTCCATCTCTGAACCTTTAGCTGTAGCCTGGGGCGTGGTCTTGTTTCACACGTGCAGCAGCTGTTGTGTTACTGGGTTGATGAGGTAGAAGGTTCCAAAATAAAAAAGGGGTGCTGAGAGTAGGGCAGGCAATTCCATAAAGCATCAGTGCTATGCGCCCCATGGACAAAACAAAACCCAATAAGAACAAAAGCAGAGAATACAAAGGGTCCTTTCTCCCAGAGGCAACCAATTGGAACATCCTGGTACGTTTCTTTATTATATTTTCCGAATCCATGTTCTACTACACGGTTGAGACCATATCACATATACTAAGTTAAGTACAGTTAACAGACAAATTCTAGGTCTTGGGTGGAAGATGATATGAAGAAGGGTTTACTGTCAGATGATATTCAGCACCGAAGGGTTCATCAGTTTTTCTCACTGAAAACCAAACCCAGCGCAAAGCACAAAACTTCCGGACATTGCTTATAAATTAAATGTTGCAGTACATATCTCATATAAAGGGATCTCTCTCTTTTTTTTTTTTAAACATCTTTATTGGAGTATAATTACTTTACAGTGTTGTGTTAGTTTCTGCTGTATAACAAAGTGAATCAGCTATATGCATACGTATAGTCCCATATCTCCTCCCTCTTGTGTCTCCCTCCCACCCTCCCTATCCCACCCTTCTAGGTGGTCACAAAGCACCGAGCTGATCTCCCTGTGCTATGTGGCTGCTTCCCACTAGCTATCTATTTTACATTTCATTTTTTTACATCTTTATTGGAGTATAATTGCTTTACAATGGTGTGTTAATTTCTGCTGTATAACAAAGTGAATCAGCTATATGTACACACATATAGCCATATCCCCTCCCTCTTGTATCTCTCTCCCACCCTCCCTATCCCACCCCTCTAGGTGGTCACAAAGCACCTAGCTGATCTCCCTGTGCTATGCGGCTGCTTCCCACTAGCTATCTATTTTACATTTGGTAGTGTATATATGTCCATGCCACTCTCTTTCTTCGTCACAGCTTTACCCTTCCCCCTCCCCGTGTCCTCGAGTCCATTCTCTACGGCTGTGTCTTTATTCCTGTCCTGCCCCTAGGTTCAAGGGATCTCTTTAATGCACTAAACTTACCGTGCCACTGCCCTGGTTAATTCTTTGTTGACTCTTGAATAAGAGCCAGACTGACACAGCAAATGTGGCCTTTGGTCAGCTGGCCCTCGCCCTTTTGACCTGCTTTCATCTGAAACTCTCGGCAGATTCATCTGATTGAAGTTTGTTCGTTGATTCATTTACTTACTCACTCATTACACATTTACTAAGGTAGGCACTGGAAATACAGAAATGAGTAAGACCCCTCGTTTTTGCCCAGGGAGCTCAGAGCCTCGCAGGGGAAGAGAATGTGTCACCAGGAAATATCCCAAGGGTAGGAAACGCTGTGATAAAGGGGAACACGGTCCCCATCCCCGGGGATCCGGGGCCTGCGAACCTTAAGGACCTTGCAGCGCTGACAGGGCAGAAGTGGGACAGGCTTGCTGTAACTTGATTTGGCTCAGAGAGCAAAGGGTTGGTAAATCTCACCCTCTTCTTGTTCCTACCTTTCTAGGAAGCGGCACCCAGATCTTCATGCCACCTCCACTGTGGCTCTCTCCTCCTCTGTGCTGTCTATTCCCTTAGCTTCCTCCCGTCCCCAGGAGAGGAAGAAGCGTGGAAAAAGGAGCTCGTGTCTTTGCCCCATGGGCACCCCATGAGCCTGCCCTCCTGCACCTGTTCTAGCCGGTGCTGCTGTAGGACTGGTGGGCGCTCCCTCTGCATTTCCCCGAGCCCCATCCACTCCACTCCCGAGGCCCGCTAACATTGCAAGACTGAATAAATCAGGCCTGCCTGCAATGGGTCTGGGCCATTATGCCCTTGTCAAATTGACATGTCACTTTTCCAGTTGTTGAGTTGCCTTCTGCGTGTGTAATTGCAAAAAAGGGTCTTTTTCCTTTTGGGTTCATTGCTTCTTTACTAATGGAGCCAAGATAAGAAGATGCGTCTAGTCAGTGAAATGAATTACGGAGAGCACTTAATGCCCCTGCCGGAGTGTCTGCACCCAAGTTGTTCTGACTGTAGCCGAGAAAACAGGCTCCCAACCTTCAGATGAACAGGGGTCTGGGGGATCAGGTCAGGAGTCAGGTAGGTCCCTGGACTCTGGGATGAGAGTGTGTGTGTGTATGTGTGTGCGTGTGTGTGTTTGAATGGGTGTTTCTGCATGCACGCTTGTCTTTGGATGTGTGCTCATCTGTGTGTCCATTCATGTGTGTGCAGATATGTTTACATAGATGCCTGTGGGCCTGAGGATGAGCTTACATGAAGGTGATTGTCCAACACAGAGGTTTCAGGGAGGCAAGAATTCATTCACTACATTTATTTACCAACAGCTGGTATATGACATTCTGACTCTGTGCCAAGGTCTGTGCTAGCACTGGGGAATTTAAAGATGAGTGAAGTTCAGACTTCTACCCTCAAGCGATACATACAGTGAAGAGCGGGATTTCTCAACCTCCACACAGTCATTGTGGGCCAGTTACTTCTCTGTTGGCTGTCTTGAACATTGTCAGAGGTTTCGTAGCATCCCTGGCCTCTACCCACAAGATGCTCGTAGAAACACCCCTTCCCCCAGCTGCGACAATCAAAAATGTCCCCCAGACAATGCCCGATGTCCACTGGCGAGGTGCAGTCACCCCCAGTGGAGAAGCACTGTTGCAGGTAAAGGTTGAAGCAAGTAATTTTGGTAGCGTCAAGGGAGTATTTTAAAGGGCAGTTGGACCAATGCTTTGGGAGCAAGCGAAGGGAGGACGAGGCACTCTATCCCTTATTATTTTTTTTTTTAGATAAATTTATTTATTTATTTATGGCTGCACTGGGTCTTCGTTGCTGCACGCAGGCTTTCTCTAGTTGCGGTGAGCGGGGGCTACTCTTCGTTGCGGTGCGCGGGTTTCTCATTGTGGTGGCTTCTCTTGTTGCGGAGTACGGGCTCTAGGCGCATGGGCTTCAGTAGTTGTGGCACGTGGGCTCAGTAGTTGTGGTGCATGGGCTTAGTTGCTCCGCGGCATGTGGGATCTTCCCGGACCAGGGCTCAAACCCGTGTCCCTTGCATTGGCAGGCGGATCCCTAACCACTGCACCACCAGGGAAGCCCCAGGCACTCTATCATTTTCTGTGAGGGGGGATAAGAAAAAGCAAGGAGGTTTGAAAGGGAAGGTCTCATGGTCCCAGGTGACTTGAATGCTCAGAGCACGACCCTTCCTGGAAGGCAGTGCACGATGGCTCAGAGCGTGGAGGGGCTGGGGACAGATCCACCTGGCAGCCAGCTCCCTGCTTGCTGCAGGGTCGGGGGACTCAAAGACCCTGTGCTTCTGTCCAGGGTGGAGCCTCGGGTTGGGGAGGGGTACAGGGAGAGATCAGCCTGGCTGGGGTCACGGGAGAGGGTGGGTGGCTTCGCTGGAAGGGAGAGGGCTGACCTGGGCCAGCCTCTGGACCGTGGTTTCAGACCGTGAAAGGCACCTGCATGCCCTCCTTCTTTTTTTTTTTGCGGTTCGCGGGCCTCTCACTGTTGTGGCCTCTCCCATTGCGGAGCGCAGGCTCCGGACGCGCGGGCTCAGCGGCCACGGCTCACGGGCCCAGCCGCTCCGCGGCATGTGGGATCTTCCCGGACCGGGGCACGAACCCGTGTCCCCTGCATCGGCAGGCGGACTCTCAACCACTGCGCCACCAGGGAAGCCCACGCCCTCCTTCTTAATATCACAGACAAGTGAAAACCCGTGGCTCATGGTAGGTTGGCCATTACATCAAAGAAGGGGTGAGCAAATTCCGGGGCTCCCAGCCTGGGTCTGATGGAGGCGGTCCCCTTCGTCTGTGAACCTTGAGATAAACTTGCCCAGTAACTGAGGGCTGGCCAGTAGCCATTGCTGCCCTCCGTGTATCCATCCTCTTGCTGTGGCCACAGAAGCTTCTATTTCAGGCTCTCTGTCTGCCTCACATCCTGTTTCTACCATTACGGCTCCGGGCAGCCCTCCCATTTGCTTTGGTGATTCCTGTTTTCCAAATGCTCTGGCGATGATGTCACACCAGGGAAGCTTTTCTCTCAGGCTTGTGAGAGAACAGGTCACCAACTGGGGGCAGGGGGCAGGTGCCACCTATCAGTCACTGGGGGAAAGGATGGCCTCAGGACGGAGCTCCCCAGCGAGGAAGGATTGGCTCGCCCTGTTTTGACTTTCCTTTCTTGGATCTGAAGATGTCTGCGATTACAAAAAGCGGGTAATGTAGGGATCACTCCGTGTGCCCCCCCGCCATTGTGAATGGACCCCCCTCCCCTCATCTAAATAAAATATCACTTTTGATTTTACACAGAGTAGATGGATGGGATGGGCGGAAGCGGATTTCTCAAGGAGATCCCCGCAGGCTTCGAGGAGACATGCCCATTTCTTATAGTCACCGTGCCCCAAGGAAGACCCAAGGTGGGTGCGGGGGGCCCTATGGATGCTCTGGAGGGCAGTCGACTTTGTGGGGAAACTGTCCCCTTTGGAGCTGCTGTGGGCTGTACGGTTCAGCTAACCCAGAGCACAGAAGAGAGGGGATCCACGGGCCTGGGAGAGGCCCCGTCTGTGCACGGTGAGACCACATGGCTTCATGTCTGTGCCCCACCAGGACCAGCGCCCTGCCTGGCACACACCAGGTGCCCAGACAACACTACAGCTCCCAGAACACATGCGTCTAGTCAATTCCACGCCATGGACTCCCTCTGTGATCTTGAGAACGCCTCATTGCTCCCATCTGTAAAGTGGGGATCTCAATACTCACCCTGGAGTGTTTTGAAGATAAAAACTTGAAAAGGATAAAAGGAAAGAACTGAAGATGAGAAAGCTGCATCTCTGTTACTACTTCTCAAATATTCCAATGTTAATTCAGAAGCTAAGTGTGCCATTTTCCCCATGGGCATTGTTCAGTTCTAATAGCTCTCTGGGCTGTACCAACATACATTATCCTCTGGGGCCCAGGAGAGTTATTTGCATTTTGAATAAAAAAAAAATACAGCCTGTAAATATTTAAATTTTTCCTGAACTGGCCTTTGTGTCAATCAAGTTGTTCAGAACTTACTAGGATGTCATGATCTGGAGGCCATGGTTGGAAAGGGAGCCAGGTGGTCCTGGTGGAAGCAGATCTTTGGCCCACGTAAGTCATACTGTTTCTTTCCCGTTTTCTCCCTTACTTCCTGGTGATTATGTCTTAGCAGCCCCTGAGGGAAACAAGGGGTTCAAGGCCTCTCCTGAGGCCGGCATGCTGGTAGCAAAGGTAGGGGAGAGGAGCTGTATTACAGTTTCCGACAGCTGCTGTAACAGACTACCGCAAACTTAGCAGCTTAAAAGACACGCATTTGGCAAAGTTATCTCCAGTTTATTCTCAAATGATTTAGAAAAAAAAATCATAAAACATATAGGTGGTTGTAGAGTCTGCTTTCCCACAATGCCGTTCGTCAATCGCGATTTGATCTCTGCATCCCTCCCATTGGTCTCCGCGGTCCTGGCTCTTCCTTCTACATTCCTTGGGTCTCCCGTATGTATCTCTGTTACTGGGTCCCTCTTCCTGCAGCAACACCAGGACTCCCAATTGCTGATATATAAAAAGGGCTCCGAGACGGATACCAGCATCTTTGCTGACTTCCAGTGGCAGGTTTCTACCACCAAGCCACCGGGCTGTGGCAAGTGTGCCTGCCGCACTTGTTAGGATCCTGGAACTACGTCCCGGGGTGGGTGTGCTGATGAGAGGCAACTGATACAGCGGGGGCTGCAGGCGACGTGACCTAATATATGGACCAGATGCCATCACTAGCTAGCTCTGGTGTGACCATGGACCAGCCACTTCACCTGGGAAAAGACACCGATGGTCCCACCTGGAGTGAACTTCAGGGACACTGGATCGACCAATTTTCTAGTTGTTGGGCAAAAGGGCTCAGTTTCTTCATCCCTGCAATGGAAACTTAACGGTTATTGTGCTGCGTGGAGCTAATATGTACACAGTCTCTGGCACGTGGGAGGCACTCACATACAGGAATCGTCATTGCCTCATTGTGTGTGTTGATTTCATCGGCATTTTGCATTCTGCCATTTGAGCCTCTACAGGCACACGCCCCTTCAGGCCAGTCCTTACCACTTCTCTCGGGGTCTCCCAAGGGCCCAGAAGACGTGGCAGGAGCTACACTGGTTATGTCTGAAGTAACAAGACAAGTCAGCCTGGGTCTGAGTTAGGACTCAGTCTATGTGTGTCTGTCTTTTTGTACTTTGTAAATTCTGAGTGAAAGGATGGACTTTTCTTCCAGGGCTGCATCTAAACCATCACAGGGTAGCCAGAATTTGCCCTATTCATGCTCATTAAATACACACATTCATCCTCAAGATCCACCTCGATTTGAATTCAGCTATCATGCTTAGCCCCCCTCCAGGGCTCCAGGCTCTCTGGTGGACTTTGCATGCATGTGGATTTAATGGTCATGACCACCCACAGGTCAGATGCTATTATCGTCCGTCAGGATGCAGGAGGAGGAGTGGGGAGAGGAAGAGGATGAAGTGGAGCCTGGGAGAGATGCTCCTTCCAGAGGGGAGGAGGGGGCGTCAACAGCAGACGTGGGGAGGGTACAGCCGGGAGACACTGGATGCAGCCTCCTCCCCTGACCTTGGTCTAGAAGTCAGGAGCACGCAGAAGGCCGGGACAGGAGCCATAGCAGCAGACTTTCTGGGTGGGAATGATTTGGGTCTCCTCATTCCTGTAACTGAATAAAATGCATGCGTTTCCTCAGCCTGGTGATCACGATTTTCATTTCTCCTTGGAAAATGCTTCTGGAGCATTCGCCAGTTGAGAAGATTTACTGCTGGAATGAAAATTCCAAGAAGGTGAAATTAGAAACAGTCTGCTGGGGGAGAATATCGTTTCTTGCAGGAGAGCAGGCTTGCTGCTTGGGGAACGCTGGGGTTTAGCAGCTGAAGACGAGGAAGGGGTGTGGTGGAGACCCCAACTCCAATTACCGCTCTCGTTGGTAGGGTCCTTGGTCTCCTTGGGACCTCGGACACCTGTCCCTGCTACACATACATATTAGGAAGGTTACATATTTTCCTACCCCCTATCCTCAAGCTTTTGTTTTCGGGGAAAATGGAAGACTACCGTTGTGCAAAGATAGTAGCTGGCTTGAAATAGGTACACCATACCGTGTAATCCCAAGAAGAGAAACGGTGGTTGGCATTTAGGAGAAGGGAAAAAGCGGAGCAGAGGGAGGCTTCTGGGAAGTGAGCAGGTGGGTGGAAAAATAAGAAGAAAACGAGGATGCGTCATACAGTCCCAGGGGAAGAGCACAGCCTCTCGAGCCAGACTGCCAGAGTCCTGCTCCATCCCTCCCCAGGGGTGTGGCCTCAGTTGACTCATCTGTAAAATGGGACGTGATAACAGCCCGGATTCAGCAAGTTATCATCAGGACCCAATAAGAGGGCGTTTAGAACATTCAACCTGTTAGAACGATGCCTGGAGTATATATAGCAAGGGTTCAAAAACATGCCAACTGCTGTTAGAAGTGAATTAAAATACCTGAGTAAGGTTGATAAGAGTTAGGAACGCTTAAACCCAGAATGGTTTGTCATTTGCAAACCTTCACAAGATTTTTAAAGGAATGTTTACTCTGTATCTCAAGCTCTGGGAGATCACAGGAAGGCTAAGAGGGAAGATTTATATGTGTTTGAAAGGAGTGACCGATCATTTGCTAGGCGTGGAGGATATGGTGTTATATTTTTTAAAAGAACCCTGAACGGACATAACATAGGGCCCAAATCATGGCATTTAGTAAAAGGGTATCACTTAAAAGGATCCAGTAGCAGCCTTTGCCAGCCTTTAGTCCAGCATCCCTTGTTTCCCCTCGTACAGCTGAGGAAACAGCCTCAGAGATGCAGAAACAGTGCAGACAAAAAGCCAGTGGGTGGCGAGACAGCGCCAGGCCCTGGCATCTCCCCTCCAGGAGACAAGGCGTTCAGAAAGCGGGGAACCATTTTTGCCCCTAATCAAGAATATCAGAGTTGTGACCACGTAGAGGAATGGGATAGGGAGGGTGGAAGGGAGACGCAAGGAGGAGGAGATATGGCGATATATGTATATGTATAGCCAGTTCACTTTGTTATAAAGCATAAACTAACACACCATTGTAAAGCAATTATACTCCAATAAATATGCTAAAAAATAAATAAAGATAACCCTCAAGGCCAAAAAAAAAAAAAAAAAGAAAGAAAGAATATCAGGGGAATGAAAGCATAGTACCAGCTGGAAACCATAATAAACCCATTTTCTGGATGTCTCTTGCCCCTTGGTTCTTCACAACATACATCCAGCTATTGAACCAGAGAGACAAACAGAAAAAGAGAAAGACAAACAGAAAGCTGTTTCTTCTTTGTCAGTGAAGGTCTTTCCTGCTCCAACCCTTGAATTGGTCCTGGATCATCAGCAGGTGGATTCTGAGAGAGGGATTTCAGTGGTCCTGTTGGAGAGAGAGAGAGAGTAAGGGGTTGATGTAATGACCCTGCCTGGCCCAGTGAGGGGTGAGTCTCTGGGGTGGATTCCAGGGAGGCATCACGGGGCTGAGTCCCTTTCCTTCCAAGCAGGACCTGGGATTCTGCCTCAGTGTCCCCACACCAGCCCCATAGCCTCTGTGGCCCTGGCATCAGTATGTACAGAAGGGCCGCCCACCTGAGCCCTGAGCACCATGGTCATAGTGAACAGTACGAGGAGGATTAAGGCTGCGTGAAAGGACAGCTCTGCGTGTCCCAGTGACTGTTCTGAAGACACATGCCCTCACAAGGCTGCCTCATTCTTCAAGACTCCTTGCGTGCCGTGGGGTGAGAGCGGCGCTGGGACAAAGAATTGGCGTTGGTGCACAACACAACCTAGTCTATTTTGCCTTTCATTTCTTTGGCTGTGCCGTGTCGCTTGTGAGATCTCACCCCCTTTCTTCTGTCGTTTTCCCTCTGCTGACCTTCTTGTCTCTTTCATTCTTGATTCTCCCCCTGCCACACACACACACACACACACACACACCCCTCTCTTTGCGCCTTAGAAGAGATGCTCCACAATCTTAGGACCGTGGAATTGGATTTCGGTGATGGAAAATACGGTGGTCCTTTCCAAATGCCAAAAGAACAGGTCCTAAAGTGCTTCAAAGAGGCACATGCATGATGATAGAACATAGGGCTTTCTAGGAAAACATGCAAACAAACTTAGGGAGGCTGAAGTCCTCAAGTAAAAAGATGAATGCCTTAATATATAAATTAAATTAATTAAATAATAAAAATGAAAATTTAAATAGATGTATTTTATATACCCACATACATATAACAAATATTGCTAAGTATTTAAAATACATATAGTGATAAAATATTAACAAGATTCTAAGGATGAGACCATATGTAACCAAAATGTCGATGATATGTGTGATCCCTGAAAATAGCATAGAAAAAAACAATCAGTTTTATAAATAATATCCATTTGGCATCACTTGTGCCCTGGAAGCATTTCGGGGCTTCCTCCTCTGAGGTGTGGAGGTCTTCATAACGTGTTTTGTAGCAATTTGCTTTCTTTACCGAGAGTTTCCAGCTCTCTGCCCTCTGGTAGGACAGCAGTCCTAACTTCCTTCGGTGTAGCCATGCGACTGGCTTTGGTCAATGACACGTGAGCAGAAGTGACAAAGCTACATCTGGGTGCAAGCTTTACAGGCCAGTGAGCAACTCGCCAGATTCCCTTCCTGCTGCCGGTCACTGGCCATGACTCACACAGTGGCTGCTCATCTACCTGGTCCCTGAGTGAAGGCAGCGCGCGGCAGAGCCCCCAGCCCACCCTCGACGGACACCTAGCATAAGAGAGAAGTAAAACTCGGCGGTTTTAAGCCGCAAAGAGTTGGCGTTGTTACACAACGCAACCTAGTCTATTTTGTCTTTTTTTTTTGGCTGTGCCATATGGCTTGCGGGATCTTAGTTCCCCCACCAGAGACTGAACCCATACACTTGGCCCTGAAAGCGCGGAGTCCTAACCACTGGACTGCCAGGGAATTCCCGATCTAGTCTATTTTGATGGACGTGACACGTGATGTTTTTGGCACACTCCTGCCTTCTATTTTGCGTGTCTGGCTCCTGACTGCATATTTACTGACCTTTATGATCCCACCCCATCTGCTCCCTCCCAGGGAGCAATCACAACTCATGGTCTTAAGGTGCGTTATGCACGTTTTTCCTCCTGTCCCCATCCTAGAAGCTGAGGGGAAACAGACCCTAAGCTTTTGTGTACTTTGTGTCATTTCCTTCCCGACGTGGCGCTGCGAAAAATCTCTACTCTGACCCTGCCAGCCCAGACCTCAATCCACTGTTATGGGTTGTCAGTAAGTTTTGTAAGTATTGTAGGTATCATAAATGTATTCCTCTCACTACTCTTGACCTCCAGCCTTGTTGAGAATAGAGAGAAGGAAAGGTGTGCGTGTTATAATTTCCCCCATGGGAGTTGAAGTTTGTAAAGGGGTGACTGTGGTTTCTTAATTTCCAAGAGACGTGAATTTCCCAGGGATGTGTTGCGTTTCCACAGTCAAGTTTATCAACCCATCTTTTTCACCATGAAGGTTGTTCCAGTTGAGTCTGCGGCGTAGAGACGTTGGCACCAACAGTTCAGTAAGGGTTGAGGCAAAGTTAAGATCTTTAGTGAGAGGATACCATTTCCAGAGATGTCCTAGCTAGGAGCCCCCCGAAAGCCGGAGGAGTCGGAACAGGGAATTGTATTTACATGGTTTATTTGGAAGGTGACGATGAGGGAGCAGGGAGAGTGAACCAGGGAAGAAGCAAAGCCTGATAAGGATTATAAGGCTGCTGCTGTGGGTAGTGGAGGCTCCCTCCTCCAGAACTTTCTGTGAAACCTCCAGGATGCCGGCCAGAATCGTCAGCACGGAGGGCAGAAGGCCCTTGGGCTTTATTGTGGGAACCACTCAGGGTTGCCCACACCCCTCCATGTCTGAGCTGTTCATGTCCAAAGGCCAGGAATGTGTCACTGCAGGAGCAGTGTGGCTGCCAAGTGTGGACCAGATCCTGTTTTCACAAAGTGAGCCAAAGACCCCCAAAACGTCCACACCAGCTGCAGCTGAAATCCAATGAGGCTGAGAATGTGAGTCAGAGCGACAGTTGTGTCTGCTTCGATGCTCTGATGCGATTTGCAATAAAAACTGGTGTGCCCAGTATTTTTATACAGCACTGCCTTCCGGGAGAGGCAAGCTGGCTGTCAGCCCTGTTGCTAACGTGGGTGAGGTAGGGTAGCGCAGATACTCCGGAAGGCGGCAAATCCACTTTCCACCAGCTTCCATGGGGGGATCACCCAAGCCTAATTTTCTGCTAAGTCTGAGGAAACTGAGGCAACGCAGCCCACTTTGCCTGGCATTTTTCTAACTTTACTCCAGCCCCTCAGGCCAATACCCGCTCCTGGTTTCACCTGGGCTTGGATCCCTTTGTCCTGCATGGCCCCTGCAGACCGTGCTCTCGCTCAGCATAACCCGTAGTGAGACCCAGGTAGAAGGTACGCCCAGGAGGCCCCCGCTGCTCTGGTGCGGCAGCAGTGGGCATCCTGAACCATGCGCGCGTCCCCGCGTAGCGGGGCTCAGCCACTCGGAGACGAGCCATCAGAATTGCCGCTGGCAGGGGGGCTACTGTGCTCTCCGTTGCTTTTTGCAATATGCCATCTGTAGGGGAGAAATTGATTTTTAAAATAAACAGGCTTTGTGTAAAATGTATACATATGTATGGTCCCATTAATAAGCTTTGCAAATGCCTTTCTCCCCCGTCCCCCACCCCCCAGGAGTCGTCACAGCTGGTGGTCCTCTGCAGCTGAGATGCAGGGGCTTGTGACTAGGGTTAACCATGAGGAAAGCGGCAGGAGGCCTGCCAAGCCCCTCTTGAACCTTCTAAACTCCCCCCTCAGGAAGGGCACAGTCCTGGGTGAGCATCCTCCTTGAGAAGCATATAATGGGGCTTTTCCGGGCAGGGGGAGGGCTGTGGATACCTTTCTGGTCTTGGACAGACATACAGTGTTACACATGCATATTGAAATGTACACGGGTGACACAAATAGCAACAGTAGCAGGGCTTGTGGGGCCTTGGTTGATCACAGCTGCAACCCAGGTTATTAGTATGACACAGCTGCTCACAGAAGTGGAGTAGACCGAATTCTAAGATGATCCCTGTGCTGTTTGTTTTATGTGTCCCCTTGGAGAGGCGATAGGATCCAGTTATTTAATCAAACCTAATCTAGGTGTTGCTGTGAAGACGCTTTATAGATGTGGTTAACATCTCCAATTAGCTGACTTTAAATAATAAAGGTTACTCTTGATGGTGTGGGTGGGCCTCACCCAAGCAGTTGAAGGCTTTAAGAGGGAAACCCTGTTTCACAAGAAGAAATTCACTTGAGACTGCAGTATCAACTCGTGCTGGAGTTTCCAGCCTATTGGCCTGCCCTGCAGATTTCAGACTTGCCAATAAATCTCTTAACATCAATATATGTATATGCGTATGCCTATCCATATCTTCATCTCTCTATGTATCTATATAACCTATGGGTCTTTTCTCTGGAGAACCTTGGCTGATACTATCCCAATAACCCTCGCCCGTGTATATTTTCCTCTTCTTGAGTTTGGATGGAAACTGTGACTATTATGAGACATTACCCCTATGATTATGGCACCAAGGATTCTGCAGATGTAATTAGGGCTCCAGAGTGTTGACTTTAACATAGAGAGATTATCTGGGTGGGCCCAACCTGGTCCCATGAACTCTTTAATCCTTGGTGTAAAAGTCAAACACACAAAGTCAGAGATTTGAGAAGCATTTGATGTGCCATGGCTGGCTTCAAGAAGGAGGGGAATCCCATGGCAAGGAATGTGGGTGGCCCCTTAAAGTTCTGAGACTGACTCTTGGCTAACAGCTGATAAGGAAGCAGGACCTTAGTCCTATACCTGCATGGTACTGGGTTCTGCCTACAAGATTGGATTTACAGACAGATTTTCCCCTAGAGCCTCCAGGTAAGAAGGCAGTCTGGTCGATGCCTTCATTTCAGCCTTGCGATACCTTGAGCCCCATGTCTTGTGCCACATCCCTCTCCCTAAACACGAGGACTCCATGAGCCCCAGAGAAGGTGCCCACCCAGGGTGCATGTCCCACCTTCTAGAACATGATCTGAATGTTCAGGTTGTAGAATTCCTTGATGCAACAGCCCCAAACCTGATTTCAGGGGCATGTAGGCCTCTACCCATGTGTGACTTCCCGAGGGTGGCCAGTGCGGCTGGCATTCTCATCCCCAGGCCCCGGGGTCAACATGGGTGGCTGCTTAGGGTGGGGTGGCTGGCGTGGGGTGATTGCATGCATGAACACGGGGCCCTTTGTGATATGGGATGGGAGGACGGGAGTTGGGGAGAAGGGAACGGAGAAGTAGACTGCAGGCCAGGAGCCTCCATTTATATCCCAACCTCAAGGCTCTGCAAATGTCCAAGATGGGCTTGACTGTCCATCTATCTTTATCTATCTTTACGTCTATCTTTCTGTGTGTCCATCTGTCTGTCTATCTATCAACAGCATCATTATCTATCATTTTCTATCTATCCATTATCTATCAATCTCCTCCCTCCCTCCCTTCCTTCCTCTTTCATCTACATATTCCCTTTTTGAAAGAGCCAGGTCACTCAGGATGCAGGGGGAGGGCTGACTCCAACCTTCAGGACACCTAATCATCAGGGGTGGGAGAATGGGCCATAACCCATGCCTCCAGCAGCCCAGGATCCTGCTGCACCAGGGCGAGGACAGGACAGAGCTCCCTGTCAGCCTGCTCACAGGGGAGGGAGGGCCCTGGCGGCCCAGGAAGCTGGCCTGGGAGCGGGAACTAGGCTTCCAGGCGCAGCTGGGGAGGGGGAGCCCCTGTGTCTGTCCCAGGCCCTCTCTTCACCCTCTTGGGCCACCCCACTACCCTCATCCACACTCATGACTTCACCTTTCCTTGACCATTTATATCCAGTCCAGGCATCCGCCAGATGCTCTAGAGCAGGGGCTGGCAAACTATAGCCCCGAGCCCAATCCAACCTGTGCTTGCTTTGTAGGTAAAGTTTTACTGGAACACAGCCATGCTGGCTCCTTTACATGGTAGCTGGGACCACTTTCCAGCTACAACAGCAGAGCTGAGTAGTTGTAGGAGAGACTGCATGGCTCAAAAAGCCAAAACCATGTACTACCTGGCCATTTATAAAACAGTTTCAGATCCTGCTCTGGACCCGAACATCTGACTTCTCAACGCAGTTTACTTGTCACTCCCAAGTGCCCCCAAACCCACACTGGCCAAACTACCTTCTCATGGAGGTGGCCATTCTTTCTGTTCAGACTGATGACCCTTTTGCTGTTGGCCTCCCCTCCCCTTCACTGTCTTTCCTCTTTCTTCCTCTTCCACAGGGCTCTGCATTCCCCTCTCCTCCCCTCGTCCCGTTTCCCCCTTCCCGCCCCTCCTCTTATTCCTTCCTTATTCCCTCCCTTCCTCTCTGAGTCTTGCTTCCCCAATCCATGCTTCCCTCTCCTTCTCTTCCTCTCCTCCAGGTGGATGGCACTGAAATATGTGGTCCCATTACCGCACGCACGACCCTTGGCAATTTTGTCCGCCTTAAGCAATTTAAGTCAAATCAATACGCTTCCACTAAGTGTGCACCAAGCCCACGGCTGCTGTGATTGAGCCTCACGTGAACCAGGCACGCGCTAAGCAGTGGACACACATTGTCTCATACATTCACAGTATTCCTTTGAATTGGGTATTATCATTTATAGATGAGCAAAGGAGTCACGTGCAAAGCAGTATATACAAGCCACTGTGGAGAATGCAAAAAATGATTGAATACACGGTCTATGGCTCTCCAAGATACAGCACCCAATGGAGGGTTAAGACAACATCCCAAAGGATAAGGCAGACTCTAAAAGGTGGTATACATGCCTTAACCACGTGTCCTGCTGTCCCTTCCCCCATCCTATTGCCTGTTTGGTGTTTCCTTATGGACATGGAGGGTCTTGCAGCTTTGACTACTAGATGCTCAGAAAAGTCTCCAGCAGCCACCTCCACACCAGATACTTTGCGGGATGCAACTGGTTTTCTATCCAGTTTTGAGTCTCCGTAAGACATCTCAATTCCTTTTGGAAGAAGTTATACAGAAATTCATAAATGATGAAAACAATCCTCTTGGCATCCAGGGTGACAAGCATGGTGCCTGACTCATCAAGTGCTCTGGGACAGTGAAAAAGGAGGGGCTGGGGAATGGATGTCCGTACCTCCACTTCCAGGGTGTCAACTTCACAAGTCATTTCACAGCTCTATTGTGCCCTGTTTATAAAAGGGGCTAGTACTACCTTCCAGCAGGTTGGCTGGGGCATGGCAGACATGGTGGAGTGTCCAGGGCTGTCTGGAATGTGGTTAGTTTTCAGTTAATGTTAGTGGCCTCTGTAATGAGCATTTTGTTACCGGTTTTCATTGAGCCTTCTTCCTTTGGAAAATCTCAGTGAATCAAAGGCAAACATTAAGTTAATGAGATCATAATCATATTGTAACATTCCCTCCATTTCCAGCAAACACCCAATTGAGGGCAAACTGACTCTGGGCTGTGTTGAAAAAAAAGGAGCCTTGTTCCCTGCTCAGTGGGTTTCCTCTCAACATCAGACAGACAGACCAGATGAGCAAGTAGCATCGGACCTCCACACGGGGCTGAGGATGGTTTCAATCGGCAGGCAGCTGCCGTACTTGCGTTAGTTGATGTCACCGTTCCTGCATTTATTCTGAATGATAACTGCAGTATGTACCTATGCTTTTTTTTTTTTTAAGGGAATGCTATTTTATTTATTTATTTGTTTGTTTATTTATTTATTTTTGGCTGTGTTGGGTCTTCGTTTCTGTGCGAGGGCTTTCTCTAGTTGTGGCAAGCGGGGGCCACTCTTCATCGCAGTGCGCGGGCCTCTCACTATCGCAGCCTCTCTTGTTGCGGAGCATAGGCTCCAGATGCGCAGGCTCAGCAGTTGTGGCTCACGGGCCTAGTTGCTCCGCGGCATGTGGGATCTTCCCGGCCCGGGGCTCGAACCCGTGTCCCCTGCATTAGCAGGCAGATTCTCAACCACTGCGCCACCAGGGGCGCCCCCAATGCTTATTTTTAACTGTTCCTTCATGGCCACATGAAACCCCAGGCTCTCAGCCTGAAGAGAGAATGTTATTTTATGTTTGGAACCGATTCTAGCAGCTTGAAGTGTGTGTGTGTGTGTGTGTGTGTGTGTGTGTGTGTGTATTCTACATTGTAAGGCAATCTACCTTATAAGAATAAGTTGTTTAGAATGAAGAGTGCTCCCCAAGTATTCTGGATCCCCTCTTCTGTGGGGAATAATAAGCTATAAGAGAATGCCCATGAAACAGGCAGCTTGGGTTTAGGAAAACTGTTTGTTTTTATTTCATTAAACTTTTTATTTTGGGATAGTTTTAGATTTACAGAAAAGTTGCTAAGATACTATAAAATGAGTTTCTTTGTACTTTTCAACCAACTTCCCCTAAGGTTGTGTGTAACTCTGGTATATATAACCAAAGTATCTAAAACTGTGGTGCAATGATCAAAACTGAGACATTAATATTGGTAAAGTATTCTTGACTGCAGACTTCACTCGGATATTAACTATTTTTCTACTTAAGTTCTTTTTTGTCCTGGATTGGATCCCACTGCATTTAATTGTCATGTCATTGGTCTATTCTGATCTGAGATAGCTTCTTAATCTTTCTTATTCTTTCATGCCCTGGATGGTTGTGAAGAATACTAGTCAGGGTTGGAAGGAGGACCCTCCACTTGGAATTGTCTGATTAGATTAGAGTCGTAGTTTTTGAGAAGATAGCACAGAGGTGAAGTGTCCTTCCGGCTGCCTGATATTGTGGGTATGTGATGTCAACATAAGATATCACTGGTGATGGGAAATTTGATCACCTGATCGAGGCGGTGTCTGCCGGGTTTCTCCAACATAATGTTACTATTTTCCCCTTTCCATACCTTATTCTTTGGAAACAAGTCACTAAGTCTAGCCCACAAGACTCCAATCCAGAGGAGAGGGATTCAGCTCTGCCTCCTGGTTGTGGGGGCTGTAATATATTACTTGGAATTTTTGAAGGAAGATTTGGGGAGTCCGGCCTTAGTGGTAGATCTGTCACTATGTGATTTTAGGCCAGTAACTCAAGCTTTCTTGGTCTCAGGTTTTCCTTCTATAAAATGAGAGGATCCATGAGATGCATCCCGTGGTTTGCCCAACTTGAAAGTCCAGTGCTCAGGCTATAGTTGGGACAATTTGGGACCTTTGCAATTAGAAAGATGAGTTTCCAGCTACAGCACATGCTACTAGTATGGCTTTAGATATGTTTCTTAAACTCCATACCTTCAGTTGTCTTGACTATAAAATGGAATGATGGTGATACTGGGGTAGCACCCATAAGGCATTTAGCACAAAGCTTGCTATAGGGACACACAACAAGTTTCAGCTATTATTTTGACCAAACGGAGGCTCAGAAATAAGCTAGTTGAAGTCACTGTTTAATGATATCAAGAGTTCATAGAATTACTTCCCTGTCCAAGTGCTTGAAAAATAATTCAGATCCTTTTCCAGCTTTGTTGAAACATGACACCTATCATAGTAGCATAAGAACATCACCTGCAACCAGCCTTTCCACTGAATTTTGCATAGTCACAGTTTTGGTGAAGAAAATAGAACTCACACTGAATATGAGATGGAAAGCTTGGCTCCGGATCAGCTCTTCCACTAAGCTGCAGACTCCCTGCCAGTCTGTGCCTCGGTTTCCTCATCTACCAAACAAATACGAGCCTTGCAGCTCCCAGCACGGTGACCGCGTGGTGAACGTCCAGTTCCTGAGCTTAGCAGTTGGCTTACACACCATAAACTGCCTATTGCAAAAGGCCTGCACACAGCCTTAATTCTTAAAAGCATAAAGTACCATGACATTCAAAGTGGGTCGCTAAGATCACGACAGTGGTTTGATTTCAGATAATATAGTTGATGTTTGTACTAGAAATAGACATGAAGCCTTTGCAAGGTGACTAGCCTTCCCCTGTAAAAATTAAATAGCTTATATGTGAAATCTAAAAAAAAATGCTGCAAATGAACCTAGTTACAAATCGGAAATAGAATCACAGATGTAGAAAACAAAATTATGGTTACCAAAGGGCAAAAGGAGAGGTATAAATCGGGAGATTAGGATTGACATACACGCTACTGTATATAAAATAGGTAACTAACAAGGACTTACTGTACAGCACAAGGAACTCTACTCAATACACTGTAATGACCTCTATGGGAAAAGAATCTAAAAAAGAGTGGAGATATGTATGTGTATAACTGATTCACTTTGCTGTACAGCAGAAACTAACACAACATTGTAAATTAACTATACTCCAATAAAAAAATTAAATAAATGTACAAGTGCAAAGACCATCAGGTAAAGCTCTTTTTTTTTTTTTTTCGGTACGCGGGCCCCTCACTGCTGCGGCCTCTCCCGTTGCGGAGCACAGGCTCCGGACGCGCAGGCTCAGCGGCCATGGCTCACGGGCCCAGCCGCTCCGCGGCATGTGGGATCTTCCCGTTCCGGGCCATGAACCAGTGTCCCCTGCACCGGCAGGCAGACTCTCAACCACTGCGCCACCAGGGAAGCCCTAAAGCTCATTATTTAGGAATGTACTAATCATATGGTGTTGGTAAAACAGTGGTAAAACTCGTGTGCTCTTACACACTGATGTGATGTAAATGGCTAAACTTTGTTTTTAAAACTGCATACGTAAATGCCGTCAGCAAGGCGTCAGGCTGTTCATATACTTTGATCCCGTGAGCCCATCCAAGGGGGTCAAACCTAAAGAAATAGCTTAACTGAAGAAAATAGCAATGTACATGGAAGTCATATCTGGTCATGAAAGAAAGGGAAATAATCTAACAGGAACGATTAAGAGCCTCATAAACCATTCAGTAACAAGATGCCACTTACAAGGAGTGAAGCAACATATGAGATACTTACGATAGACTGTTTCGTGAAAATAATAGTAAGAACATGATCTGTACACCATGCTTGGAACAGTGAAAATACATGAGCATGTGGACAGATTCTAGAAGGGAATGTGCAAAAGTGAAAACTTGCTTCTGTTAAGAGAAAAAGAAAGTAATTAGGTAGGAGCTAAACCAATGTTCTTTTAAGTGTCCAAACAAACGTTTCAAGTTAAGGAAAACAGACATGACTGTTGTTTGAAGTTCTCAATGCTCTGGCATAATATACAAGGGCCCCATAAACACCTTCTGCTGTGTATAAATATTTCCCCAACCTCCTTCTTCCCTTATGTGCTCCTCAATAAAATTAATACAGTCAACAGAACAGTTTTTAAAGGATGGAGAGAAACAATTTCAGGACTCTATCTAAGGAGGGAATGAAAGGGCTTTTATTCTTTTCATTCTTCAGTAGCTTGTTAGTCTCTGAGCCTGTGTTATTGAAACCCGAAGGTGACAAGCACTGAGGTGAATCTGTTGCTGAGCCTGGATCTTTAATGAGTGCATTGATCAGAGAAGAGATGCAAGAAAGCACAGTGCGGTGACACCTGGATGAATATAAATTTAGCCCTGACCGAAACTCTTCCACAGTCGGCCTGTTCCCTGATGACAGTGTTAGCGAGAGGAGAGAAAAGCAATTTCGGTCTTCTGTCTTGATTCTCCTCACGCTGCTGGAAATTTTTAAGAAGAGCAAGTTATGACTATTTTACCTCCAAAGGCAACAAGAGCTTGTCAAAGATTCCCTCACTGGAAGTGACAATGGACAATGTCTCCTTAGCTCTGATTTTGAATCTGAATCAATCTGTTTGCCTGGAGGAGGAAGTACTTTCAAACCATTAGAGTTGTCCAGGAATTGGACAGGCCGGCTCAGCAGGTAGTGAGTGCCCCATCACCAGAAGAATGCAAACAGGAGCATGTTGGCCAGTTGGCCGTATTACTGAGCCCAAGCTCGTACTGCTCACCACGTGACAGGCCAATTAATAGAGAGACAAAGTGTTGGGACAAGGGATAGTGACTTTATTCAGAAAGCCAGCAGACCGAGAAAATGGTGGACTAGTGTCCCAAAGAACCATCTTACCAGAGTTAGAATTCAGGGTTCTTTAATATTAAAAGGGGAGGGGTTGTGGTTGGTTGCTGCAAACTTCTTGGTGTCAGAATCCTTTGTCCTTGCAGCTGTGCACATATGTCAGGTTAATATGTTCCTGTAAACCTCCAACAAGACAAATGTTATTCTCTGTTCTGCAACTTCTTATCTCTATATGAATGGAAAAGTGTTAATACTCTTAAAGGTCAGAGCCTTGAGAATGGGCTGTCCTGTATATTTCAGGCTACAGGCAACATTCTTAACTTAGAGCAAAAACAATAGAATACAAAGGTTAAAGAAAAAGAAACAGATCCAATATGGAGTCAGATTTGTTCTTCCCTATTAAAGCAAGATGTTACAGAAGGGCTTAAGCATGATAAAGAGATCCGGAGAGTAGGGGGCTTGGGTCACCTTTCAGATTCCTACAATGTGAGCCCTTTGTCATTATAGAAAGCCAGCCAGTGGAATGATGAAGATCACAGGGTTTTAGAACCAGACAGATGGAGTTTTGGATTCTGGCTTCACTATTTACTGTGTGATGTTGGATAACTTCCTGTCTTAGTCTGTAGGTACATCAGTCTCTTCATCAATCAAATAGAGATTAGAATATTACCTAACTCATAGGTTTGTCACAAGAGTTTAAGTTAAATAATATGTGATGTCAAGTGCTCATCACAGTGGCCAGAGTGTAATACGTTCTCAGTAAATGTTATCATGATAATGATTATTCAGTGACTTTTCTTTACGTTCAACTACCATACATAGTACCCTTCTTAGGTGTTCTGCATTTTCAGTCATGATATCTCACTTAAACTTCTGATATGGTGCCCCCCACCAAAATTGATCTATTGAAGTCCTAACCTCCAGTATCTCAAAATATGACTGTGTTTGGAGAGAGGGCTTTTAAAGAGATAGTTAAGGTAAAATGAGGTCCTATGGGAGAGACCCAACCCAATATGACTGCTGTCCTTACAAGAAGAGGAGATTAGCACACGGACATATATAAAGGGAAGACCTCGTGAAGACACAGAGAGAAGATGACCGTCTACAACCCAAGGAAAGAGGATTCAGGAGAAACCTGAAGGTGGACCATTGATCTCAGACTTCTAATCTCTAGAATTGTGAGAAAATTAATTTCTGTTCTTTAAGCCACCAGGTCTGTGGTACTTTCCTATGGCAGCCCTAGTGAACTAATATATTCCTCCACCATCTTGGGGGTTATGGGTGATTACTGTCACTTACCGAAAGAAGATACTGAGGTTCAGAGAGGGACAGTGACAACTTCAGGGCCACACAGCTTCCTCAAGGAACTGTCATTTTCACTGAGTATTATGCTTTAAGTACCTAGTAGAGTATTTAGCACATAGTAGAAGCTCAATAAAAGTGAAAGCCTGCCTGGTGACAGAGCCAGGTCTCCAACTCAGCCTCCCCAACTCATCCCCTTTCCACCATCAGCCCCCTCTTCCATCCTGCTCTGAAATACTATTCCTTGCTCACCTGCTTCCCCTACATGATAAGGCTACTGGTTCTTCTCTTTCTCCCCTTTCTCTCCCTCCAGACTTTGGCACATCATCATCTTTTCATTTCTGCAGCCTCTTCAGAAGTATTTTTGACACAAACAATAGTCCCGGTTTTTGCCTTTTCAAGAGGCATCAGCATGACCTGAGCAGACACTGGTGACTCATTTTGGTCATTGCCTTCCAGTAATTCCCTCTGTGAGCCCAGACCTGACAGGCCCTCTGTGCCATGAAATCGAATACTATTTTAATGCCTTTTAATCTATCTTTTAACAGCCTCCTTGTTTAGGACTCCAGGCCCTGGATGCACAGAGAGCACATTTTTGAGATCGGTGAGGACAGACTTGTCCTGTCTCAATCAAAGGCTCAGGGAGCCCCGGTCTGGGGTCCTACTGCAATCCCCAACTTTCCGAATGCTTTCCCCACTGCTCCCCTTTATAATGGCCTCAGCGGGAACTCCCTGGCTGCTTGACAGAGCCTCTGACTGCCTTCGTCCATCTTAATAACTGTTGGGCTCTCCAAACAGGAGGCTGTCAAAATATTTCTAAAAGAGGGCGTCCCTGGTGGCGCAGTGGTTGAGAGTCCGCCTGCCGGTGCAGGGGACATGGGTTCGTGCCCCGGTCCGGGAAGATCCCACATGCCGCGGAGCGGCTGGGCCCGTGAGCCATGGCCGCTGGGCCTGCGCGTCCGGAGCCTGTGCTCCGCAGCGGGAGAGGCCACGACAGTGAGAGGCCCGCGTACCGCAAAAAAAAAAAAAAGTTTCTAAAGGGCCAGAGTTGCACAACTGAGTCCCTGCTATTACAAGATCATTACAAAAATGACATTTCAGGATGAATGTTGGTGGGGGGGCCGTCACTCACTTTCTTCAGAATGCCTCCCAGATGCCCTCAGGGCAGCAGATCTATCCAGCTGCTCGCTGGGTTCCTTAAGAGCTTGGTACATTTCCTAATGCTGTGTCCCATTTAATATAACAAGCATGCAGGAAGATTTATATGAGGCACGCTATTATAGTCATGTCAATGTCTTTCTTTTGGACTATACAGTGAGTTCCTTTGTCTTATTAGGACTTTAAGGTGGGGACACAGTACCCTGATCCTAAGGCTCACTCCTCCTGACCTCTGGAGATCCAGACCAAGAGAGCTGCGCATAAAACAATGATAGCCAAATGGGAAATTAATCCATTTTATTCGTGGAATAGCCAGGCAAGCAACTTGTATCCTTCACTCCCGAGATCACTGGGAAAACTGAATGGGAAAAAAGAATGAGGGCCTGGGTCCCCTGTGGATGCTTTGACTTCCCCCAGAACCCTGCCCTGGGACCCATGTATTTTGGCCAGGCCCCAAGAGGGACCCTGAGACCTTTACCACCAGCAGCAGAATGGATGAAGATCAAACAAGACCCTACAGGACAAGCCCTGTCCCAGATGCTTACTGCATGGGGGAGGAAAGTGAAAGAGACAGCCAGCCCTGGATCTGTGTCCTGATGGACATGAAGTCGCAGCCTATCAGCTAAGCATTAACTCCTCCCAGTGATTTGGCAGGTTGCCAGAAAGATTCCCCTTTTCTTTATGGGAAAGATGGGAAGACATATTTCGGCTTCCCAAATATAACAGGAACAAAGGAAACTTAAGCAGAGAACATAGAACGCCTCCAAAGTGATCACAAACATGACAGCTGGATGGAAGCTCCAAGAGCATAGGGTCCAAGGCACCACTGCTCAGTTGGCAACACACAAGAGTGAAGGGACCTGCCAAGGGCCACATGGTCAACCATGGTCACCCAAAGACTCTATCCTGGAAGCCTACTGATTTGAGAATGTTCCTTGCCTGACGATTATGGTCCAGCCACTTTGCAGCTCACACTGCAGTGAGGAAAGAGCTGGGTCTCCCTGAGTTTATTCCTCTCCCTTTAACTTTCAAATTAAAATGTGTCTTTGAGGAAAGGGAAGGGTCCGAGTTCTGTGGAGGAAACTCCTTCCTTAATAAGCCTTCCCATCTCAATCATGAGGTTATTGCTAATAGATTTGTTTTCTTGCGATGTCTCAGATTTCCCTTCTCTCCACTGGCTCTCTCTTTACAGCCCAGAGGGCAAGCCAAGAAATGTAGTAGAATATAGCCTGCATCGGCAGGCGGACTCTCAACCACTGCGCCACCAGGGAAGCCCAAGACTTTATTATTTTATTTTACTTTTTTTAGGGAGATACATTTTTAACTTTATAAGAAACCAACAAACATTTTCCCATAGGAGTTGTACCATTTCTTTTTATCTTTTAGTCCTGTTTTAATTAATTAATTAATTATTTTTTGGCTGCATTGGGTCTTCGTTTCTGCATGCGGGCTTTTCTCTAATTGCGGCAAGCAGGGGCTACTCTTTGTTGAGGTGCATGGGCTTCTCATTGCAGTGGCCTCTCTTGTTGCGGAGCACGGGCTCTACACGCACGGGCTTCAGTAGCTGTGACACACGGGCTCAGTAGTTGTGGCTTGCAGGCTCTAGAGCACGGGCTCAGTAGCTGTGGTGCACGGGCTTAGTTGTCCCACAGCATGTGGGATCTTCCCGGACCAGGGCTCAAACCCTTGTCCCCTGCACTGCCAGGCGGATTCCCAACCACTGCGCCACCAGGGAAGTCCTAGTCTTTTTGGGCTCTTTTCATCAGTGATGCCTTTTTATCATGTGGCAGGCACTCAGTGAATAGCAGGATTCATTGTAGGTTTAGGCCTTCTGGCACTACTACTGTACCACAATGTAGTCAAAATACAAAAAGCCCAAATGTAAAGGCTCTTAATACAAATAGGAGTCCACGGAACGAGGGTTTTACAGAAAAATAATCCGTACTACATTTACAACATTTTGTTCTCCCAGTATTTACAACTAATGGGGGCAGGTCTTTTCCCTTCTTGTAAAAGTCAAAAAAAAAAAAAAAAAAAAAAAAAAAAGGATTCCGTTCTGAAGGGGAGTTCCCAGTGCAGGTCAGAGGGCAGGATCGGAGGACACTAGCGTCCCACGCAGCAGAACCCCCAAGCCATTCCAGCCCAAACACATGCTACTGTACCATTTTATATATCCAGCAATGGTAAGAGAGTGCCCACTGCTGTACATTATTAGCCAAGACTTTAAAATGACTGTTGGAAATAAGTTCATGTGAAGGAAATTTTGATTTTAATGAGGGAGCAGATAGAAACACTTAACAGAAAAATATAAACTATGAAGAATTCAATGAAAATTCTACAACTAAAGAGAATGAACAGAAATGAAAAGTTTGCCAAATAAATTTAATAGCAGATTGGAGATGACAGAAGAAAGAATCAGCGAACTTGATGACGCCCCAATAGAAATTGCCCATTTGAAGGAGAGGGAGAGAAAAAAAAAAGATCTGGAAACTTAAGCCTGTGTGTGTGTGTGTGTGTGTGTGTTGTACATGTGTGCCCCTGTGTGCCTTTGCAGGGGCAGATAGGGAATTGCGTGCGTGGCTGTCAGTTCTCAGTACACAGACTTACAGCCACTTCCCATTTCCAGCCTCGCTCTTACTTTGTAGGTAGCTGGTGTTCTGCATGTGGTACCTTTTGGAGGTTCTGCAGGGTAATTTGACTCATTTCTCATTGCTCTGCTCCACTGCTGACATATCTGTTTTTCTGCTTTTGACCTCACTGTCTCGTTTATAACCTGAAGTTAACAATAATCTTACTTCCCAGGAATCCTGAAAGAATTAAATGAGGTAAATCTGGTAAGGAGCGTGGCATAGTGCTTGGCACACAGATTGCTGGTGATAAATTGGTGTCTATTTTCATTCCCTCCCCCCTCCCTTTCTTCTTTCCCTTCTTTTCCTCTTTCCTCCTCCCAAGCATTATGCATTCATATATTTCAACCACCTCAGGCTGCTTTCAGGACAGCGGTTTGTAATTACTGCAGCGTGGTGTATAATGTCTGTGGCAAATTTATTTCTTCTCATATTTCTTGTAAGTGTTGCTGATGCAGAATGAATGCCTCAGATCACTCAGAGGCAAACAAATGAGACGGAAAACCTACTGGTAATAGAGCCGGATTGGAAGGCGCGTCCATTTTTTAAAAAAACTGTTCTCTGTCTTAAACTGTGAGGCCAGTTAGAGGCTTGTCTCGGAGATAACAATCCAGCCCCCTTCTGGAGGCCTGTTTCCTTGTGAACAGCCCTGGCCCTGAGCTGAGAGGGAAGATGGGAGGGTTAGAGCCTGGCCTCAGCCAAGGGCCTCCATCCAGAGAGTGCAGCAGAAATGGAAGAGAGCTTGGAAATGAGCCAACCCAGCCATTCGCAGGGGAGGGAAGCTGTGATCTAGATCCAGGTAGTGGGGTTGATTTCCCCCAAGGCCAAAGCAGTTAGTGCCTGAGCCTGGAGTAGAACCCAGGTCTCACCTGGCCTAGGTTCCTTCCTAGCCCACCAGGTACAGGAAATGGTCTATTCTTGTTCCTTTCCCTTCTTACTTCTTCAGTCTACAGTTGTCCCCAGCACCCAGCTAGTTGGTGTTGATTCTTTTATTTGTAATTAACTAATTCAGCAAATATTCTTGGTACATTTCATGGCGCCAAACGACTTTCCAGGCACCGCAGATCCAGATGAATGAGGCTGTGTCCCTCCCCTCAAGGTGCTCACAGGGGTCGGGAAGACTGACATTGAACAGGCTCTTTCAACTCCGTGTGACTGGTGGTAGAACACCATATAGTCTGGGGACAACAGGGAAAATAACCCTAAGCCTGCCTGGGGGGCCTCAGAGAGTTTCTGGGTGAGGGGTTGCTTGAACTGAATTTTAAGGAGAGGGGAAAACAGAGCTTGTCAAAGAAGAATCAGGAACGAGTTGGTAGAAGCCCCCAATCCAGGTGGGGGAAGAAGCCTGAGTGTGATGGTAGAGCTGGGATTTGAACCCAGGTCTGCCTGGGTCCAAAGGCCAAGCTCTCTCCTCTTGGCTACACAGCCTCCACTGCAAAAGGCCATGCTGGAATGGGGGTGATGTTCTACTTGGATCCCAGACAGCTCACACCTCAAGTCCCTTCACCTTTAGAAGGGCCTGTACCCCAAAGAGCAGCCCCTTCTTTCCCCAAACACAAAGCCACACAATCCTCTCAGCTCCCTTATGGACTCATCGTGGAGCTGTGCCCATCCAGGGCCCAGGATCCAAGCTTCTTGTCTTCATCGTGCTCAGCTTCCTAGGGTACACTGTGCCACGGTTGCGACCATGGCAACGGCATCAGAAGTACAGGGCTTCCAGAGCTAACCAAGTACTTTCCCGTGCCTAAAATCCCCCCCAGGAAATGACACATGGGATAATAACAGCAAAGCCAGGTAACGTGGAAAGTCCTTTATAGCTTCTGTTTTCATTTACTGAATCCTCCGAGCATTCGCAAAGCAAGTGGATTTTTACCATCCCCATTTTAGGTTGAGGAAATTGAGGCTCAGAAAGTTTAAGAAACTTTCCCAGTGTCACACAGCTAGTAAGCTGAAACCAAGAGGCGGATTCAGGTATGTCTGACTCCAGAGCCCTCACTCAGACCCCTGCAGGACGCAGTATGAGAGGAACGAGGTGAGCAGTCTCTACAGAGATTTCAACTCATGTCTTCAGCATCAACATCTAGCCCCCAACATCTAGGGATCAGTATAAAACCCCAGATTCGGGCTTGAAAAAGCCATCGCCTTTAAAATAGATGGAAGACACCTTACTTAGGAACAAACCGTGTGCCCAGCATCAGAGCCTTGGTTTGCCACATAACGATGTGACCAGGATCCTCAAAGCCACACTCAGAGCCGTTGGTGAATGGGTGGCCATCAAGGGCGTGGGGATTGCACTGTGTTAGCTCTGCTCAGGCCCTGCCCAGGGATGCTGCAGCTTTAAGGTCTCTGCTGGTGGAACAGGCTGCCTGTGAGCAAGTGAGTCCCCTGTGCCTGGGACCGTGCAAGCACAGGCAGGTCGGGTGCTTGTCAGGGAAATGGCAGAGGGGATTCCTGCCCCAGACAGGAGGCGGCTGGGCAGATAAGGTGAAGCTCAGAGAGAAGAACGGGCTGTCTTGGAGGCCCCTCGGTGCTTTCAGGGCAGGATCAGGGTTGGGTCTCTACCTGCAGAGTCTTAACAGTGTAAGGAACTTGAGGGGAAAGTGACGTGCAGGACACTTAGAGCCTGGACGGCAAAAGGAAGAGCTACCACTCGGATGAAGAACCGTCTACATCATGCCCAGCATAACCTGGCCCAGACCAAGGTCCGGGAGTTAGGAAGTAGGGGGTGGACACTTTTAGGCAGCAGGGGATCGGGGTACCCTTCCACATGGTGAGCTATGTGAACCTCAAGGCTTTGTCCCAGAAACCCTGGTTCTGCAGGGACAGTGAGCCCTGAGCTTAGACACGAGGTGCCCACCGCCCTCCATCAACTACTCCTTTGGGACCACACAAGACCCTGGTTACTGCATGACCCCACTGCTGCTGTCACCCTCCAATGATGGCCAGGGCAGTGATAAGAGGCACATTCCTGGCACGAAGGAATGTGCTTGAACTGGCAGGAGTGGGTGGAAGGAGTTGCTGGAAAGCAGTGCCAACGTGAAACAGATCCTGCATGCATGGGAACCCTCGATAGAGACGTGAATAAAGGCAAGCTCTGTGTCCAAGCTGGGAGAGAGGCAAAGATTGGCTGCACCTAATTCCAGGGGCAGGTGACTCGGAAGGGTCAGGAATTATAATCAAGTTTCTCCTCTATATTATAGTAATTTTTTTGACTGCCGCCTTGTTTGGCTGACAGCAAACTTATTCCTTTTCTGGAAGATACTTCTCCATTTGGGGGACTATGTATGAAGGTGCCTTCCCTCTCCCTGCAAAGTGAGGGCTCAGGCCTGAAGCTGGACCTATCGGGAAGCATCTCAGGGTTTGCATCTGGAAGAGGAGGTCCAGAGCAAAGACAGCAATTAAGGACAATCAACCACAGTGTGTCTCATTCAGTTTAGAAGTGTTCCCCTGCCACCTGAGAGCCTCTGTGTGCTGCAAGAAACAGAAGATGCAACTCTTACCTGGCTTGAAAAATAAGAAGCGTATTGGTTCCAGGCACAGATCTTGATTTGGGGGTTGGCTTGAGGAAGGCTTGAGCTGAATTTATTAAGAATATGAGGTTTTAATCTTTTACACTAATAACCACTACATTTCATTCATAGATAGTCCCTCATTCCATTCTCTCTCTCTCTTTCTTTCATCACTCATCTGTCTCACCCACGCACACCACCCCCAGTTCCCATGGATCCCAGGGCTTATGCCTTGGGAGTGGACTCAAGTCAGCCTGACTTTGTCAAACTCAAATAAAGTGGGAAGCACAATAAATGAATAAATTAAAGAGAGATGACTATGTGAATGAACTTTGTTGCCTTCTTCCCCTCTAATTACTGATGTGATTTTCCTCCATGGCTTTCACTCTCATCTCAGTAGAGGAAATTCACCATCCAGGGCTGCCATGTACAGTTGTTCAGGCTGTGCATTGCACAAAATTGCCGGCTCTAATGGGACACAGTTCACATTGTATACGTGCAGCAACTTACATGAGAGTGGGGCAGAAATTGTGGGCCTCTCCTCTGAGTCCTGGAGCGATGGAGGGAGAGGCCTCTCATTCACAGTCATGTGCACGCTTGGGCCGTGTCCTGTTAGGACCATGCTGGGAGCTTCCCTGGAGGTTCCTGCTCTTACCCACTGCTGGTCTTGAAGGCCCATATCTCACCCTTGCCTAAAACTGGTGCTGACACAGTGGCCTCATCAAGAAGGCAGCAGGAGATGCAGATGTGTCCTTTTGGTGGCGTGTGACCTGGTGTTGGAATGGCTGTGAGCTAGTGTGTATTTGCTGCACCCAGGTCTGCGGCTTCCAATGGCTTCTGGATACCCCCAACCTCCGCAGAGCTAGGTTGAGGCCAGAGCAAGGCTTTTCTACTCATAAAAGCCCCGAGCTAACACTTCCCTAGCCCCCTACCCCATAGGTGAGTCCCCTTTGGGGTCACTCAACTTGGCCAGAAGGAGCATCTACTCACAGAGCCACTTGGCCCCAGGCCAGCTTGCACCATGATATGCCGACTTTGCAAAATTTAAGAACGGGAGCGCCTTTAGGAAACATTTCCCAAACGTTTAGTACCAGCCTTGCTGCAGATCTGTGTCAGTCGCGAGGAGCAGAGCTGAATGTCTGCAATCCCTTTCGGAAATCCTGCATGGAGTTAGGAATGAAGGTACAGAGCACCGGCGTGGACTGTAAACAGAATCGTGGAGGTCACCTCCCTTCCATCCCCTGCAGCGCTCCCACGGGGTAGATGTGTGACAGGTTCTGCAAAAGATCGCACCCTCAGAAAGTGGGAACCATGGGAGAGGAGTGAGAAACGACCTGCCCCCGTCTCCCCCATATGGATGAATATCACAGTGTGACCACAGAGAAGCTCCCTATCACCCCCGACGTGTTCCAGGAAGCCTTCTGCCCTAAACACAGAACAAACCAGGCTTCCCCTTTTAAAACTGCCCCAACTGCTTGCCTGCTCCTTGCAGCTGATTAAGGATAGTTGAATCTACCTACAGACCAACCAGAAAGTCTCCCCACATCCCAACACCCACCCGCCCCCCCGCAATCGCTCACCAATCAGCATTGTCTCGGCATCTGCTCTTTTTCTTCTTACAAAACCCATTCCTTTCCAGCACCTTGAACCCCTGCTGGAATGCAGGTTCCATCTGAAGGTTTCCCTGCCTCAGGTTTATGAATAAACAACCTCCATTCACTTTATCTCAGGCTCAGCTGTGCCTTAACTCTTGGCACTATGCAATGGAAGATTCTGGCTAATTATGACATTGAGAATCACTAAAGTTTACTGAGGATTTACGATGTGCCAACTACAGCTCTCGTGACTTTATATGTATTCACAGATTTAAACCACATAAAATGTCCTGTGAAGCAGACACTTTCACCTTCCTCATGTACATAAATAAACTAAGGTACAGAGAGGAGGATGGACTTGTGCAAAGGCACACAGCTGGTGAGTGATGGAGCCGAACCCAGTTAGATGATTCTATACTCTTGCCCACCTTGCTGTGTGATTCTAATTCCAAGGAGAGATCTTTGTTCACGTTTCTGAGAGCCAGGCAGCACTTCTGAGTAGGGAACTAACGGCCTGGGAATTTGACCTTTGGTGGATGGCTTTGGCGTTCCTGAGAGAGATGGTGGCGTCAGGCTGGGGAGACGGAGGAGGTCTGAACCCAGGCGGGAGTCCCTGAACCGGGGCATTGGTGGCCGGGGTGGAGGCAAGTGTTAGCCTTGAGACACCTCATCAAGGATACTGTCACCTCTCCAGGCTTGAACAGTTAATGCCAACCACAGACCTTGGAGAGGTGTAGCGTTTCGTAGAAGATGAACACACGGAGGATGAGGGAAGGAGTCACTCATCACACCTGTGGCAGAACCGGATGCTGAGAAAGGTTGAATGGCACTTGGTGGTGGGCACAAAGCTGGGGTCCCAGGGGCGCAGCTGTCCCTCCTGTCTGTGGCATTTTACAACAGCTCAGGTTCTGTCCCACCTGTGGCTCTTAGTGTCAGATCCTGAAAGGGGTATCCTCATTAGAGTCTGAGAGGCACATTTACGTACAGCATCCTTTGTTCCCAGGACAACAGTGAGCCCAGGGTCTATTTCCACCTTGTGGCTGGAGAAGCCAGCCTCTGAGTCTGGAGCGAGTCGATTACACAAGCTACCTCCACCGTCTGCTCACCTCACTTAAGAATCTGGGCAAGGTGGTGAAATAGACTCTAAGCGTGTGCATGTTTTCCTTTAAAAAAAAATGAAGGCATAAGTTGGAAAAATCACAGCATTCTGGAGAGTGGAGGTGAGCTCTAACACGGCCTTTCTGATCTTCTGAGAGGCCACTTCACGCCAGTCTGATCTGCTTCCAGACTCCGGGAAGCATCGGGCTTGCGTTGACGGGCTGCCCTCCGAAGTTTACGGAGATGAGAGCGTTATCAGGATCTGAAGTCAGTCACTGACCATTGCCGGGTAAATTGAAATCTGGAGCGTGTGGAATATGCTTTTGCTTCTTGGGAAGGTGACATCTTCTCTGAGTGCCTTGGGCTCCGGGCAAGTGTCCTTTGCTAAGAAGAGAAGAAATCATACACAGCAGGTAATCAGTCTTCACGTGCTTTCCTCAAAGGATGGCCCCATCTTCCTTGATGACTGCCAGGGGAGTGTAATAATTGGTCGACACTGACGCACAGCTGGAGAATCCACGTCACCGTCGAGACAGAACAGCACAGAGAAATGCACTGTTACTGTGTGTATGCATGTGTGTATGTGTGCGTGGGCGTGTCTGTGTGTAGGCACGTGTGTGTTTGCACACGTGGGTTGACGTGCACACAAATGCATCTTCAGCACCCCTGGTGTCTAAAGGAGGAGCAGATCAAGATGGTTCCTTAGAAACAGCTACTTTCCAGGACGGATAGACGTGGCCTTGCCCTGGGAAGTTCTGAGCATCAGAATACAGAGCAAAATGTTACATCCTGGGCCTCGGAAGGGATGGGAATAACAGAAGGAAGCAAGGTACTTAAACTTGGTTCTCCCCCCAGCCTGCTGTGTGACGTCAGGAAACTCACCGCCCTCTCTGAGCTGTGATTTCCACACACATAAAGTTGTAAAACCCAAGCTCCTTGCCACGGCCCGTGGTGGACACTGCAGTGTGCGATCCCCCTTCAGGACTGAGCTGCTTGTCTCCTAGCCGCTGAGAGCGCTGGAAGCTTGTGGCTTTTCAGAAATGAAGAGAGTCCCCTTACCCGTGGTTGCACTCCCCTCCCTGGGATCAGCTGGTCACTGGCAACTGGTCAGTGCAGGGTATCCAGCCTGGTCCCCTGTCCTTCAGGCAGGACAACTCTGCAAAATGATCTCAGCTCCAGAGCTCCCTGGGGTGTCAGCTGAGGGTGACTGCATTGCAGTCCAACTTTTCTCTCCTAAAATCCTGCTTCCTTTCTTCTCCCTTCCAAGCTGTGATCCTGAGAGCATCCCCGAAGAATCCCCCTGCATGCTAATCCCTATCTCAGCATCCGTCTGTCTGAAAACCCAGACTAAGTGCCCCGTGATATGCTCCTCTGTGATCTACCCCCTCCTCCCACCGTCCCCTTACTCTCTGCTCCAGCTGTACAGCCCTTCTTCTCTGCATTAAATTAGTCAAGCTTGTTCCCGCCTCAAGACTTTTTTGCACATTCCTTCTGCAGGAAAACTCTTCCCTCCACCATTTTTGGCAGGTTTTTTATCACTTAAATCTCAGCTAAATGGTCATCTTCTCAGCAAGGGTCATCTTTCCCTGGCCACCCAGTCACTTTCAGTATACCTCCCTGTTTTATGTGCTTCAAGGCCCTTATCACTCCCTGACATTGTGTTTATTAATTATTCTATTGTTTATTTTTCATCACCCACTGCATTGGAATGCAAGCTTCCTGAGGGCAGAGACGAAGGCAGGCTTAGCCACTGCCCAGGCTCCAGTGTCAACAACTACATCTGGAATAAAAGTAATCATTCCAGGGCTTCCCTGGTGGTGCAGTGGTTGAGAGCCCGCCCGCCAATGCAGGGGACACGGGTTCGTGCCCCGGTCCGGGAAGATCCCACATGCCGCGGAGCGGCTGGGCCCGTGAGCCATGGCCGCTTAGCCTGCGCATCTGGAGCCTGTGCTCCGCAACGGGAGAGGCCACAGCAGTGAGAGTCCCGTGTACCGCAAAAAAAAAAAAAAAAGTAATCATTCCACAGATACATACGGAATGAATGTGTGACATAGTTGTACCTGCACAGGGGTCTTAATACTAGAATTTGCGACATCAGTGAACTTAATGTACTAGTTTCCTCGAGCTGCTGTAACAAATTACCACAAATTGGATGGTTTCAAGCAAAGGAAACATTCTCTCACTGTTCTGGAGGCCAGAGGTCTGAAGTCAATGTGTGGGCAGGGCCATGATCTCTGATGGCCCTAAGGGAGAACCCATCCTTGCGTCGACCAGCATCTGGGGCTCTAGGTTCCTTGGCTTGTGGGTGCTCCAACCCGATTGCTGTCTCCGTGGTCACATAGCCTCCATCTTCACATGGAATTCTCTGGTCTTCTCTTCTGTTTCTTACAAGGACACATGTCACTGGATTTAGGGCCCACTCATAATCCAGGATGATCTCTTCTCGAGATGCTTAATTTAATTAAATCTGCAAAGACTCTTCTTTTCCAAATGAGGTCACCTTTACCCATATGGACATTAGAACACGGACATATCTTTTTTGGGGGCCAGCATTCAATCCAATACAGATGGGAACCAAAATGCATCTTCATTTTTATTACCTTCTAACTGAAATTTATAATTTACCTTGATTATGAAAGTAGGCAACAAGCCACAGTCCTTTCGGCAGTGGCTGGGACTCTATCACCAATTTATACTGCAGACATTTTCACTGTAGGAATGAAGAATGCTTACCAGTCCTTCAAAACTACAGTCCTCCTCAGCCCACCCCCACTAGCCCTTGCTATAGAACGTGCTAATAGAGGAGCCCGAATATTATTATTTTACCATTTTGTTGTTAAACTATTTTGGTAACTGTATTGAAATATAATTGGTATCCCTCCAATCTTGCGTATTTTGTTTTATGAGAAGGGGTCCACGGGAGTTGCAGACAACCAAGGGGGTCCATGGCGCACAAAGAGATAGTCTCTGAGGTGACTTTTACTTTTGACCTCCACAGCTGGGCATATGTTTTGGTCCCGTGTGGAACAGCGTCAGAGGCAGGAAGATGAGCCCTGAGGCATTGAGACCCAAGAGCAAAGAGCTGGGTTTGGAGGGAGAAAATGTTCAATCCTCATGACGCTTTACATCCCCTGAGGTTGGTTCCCTGTCACCCCACGGTCCTGACAGACAGCAGGGCAGCAGAGAGCATGGAAAGGGCTCAGGGCTTTGGGGGTAATCCAGAAAAGGACTGTCGGATTCCACATTAGAGCCCCTGAACCCACAGCTGGCTGGTGAACATTCACAAAATGAATAAACACATAAAGGATGGTCGGAGCTCCAGTTCAAGAAAAATCCCTCCATAGACAACTGAAACCAGCTGTCTCTCTAAAAACAAACAAACAAAGAAAGCTTCTTCCCATAATCCAGGTGCAGGTCAATGCTGAAACAGCTCTTCAGACACAGAGCTGCTCCTGTTACAGCATCGTAACAGTCAGCCGCTCCCGGGCTCCCTGGATCAGGCAGCCGTGGTCCATTAAAGTGAGCAATAAATATTTCCTACTCTGAGCTGGAGGGTGCCAGTGCCTCCTGCTTGCTTCCCCAGCTGCCTGCAGCTGTGATGCCCTTGTCTCTCCATTAACTGTGCAGATTATGTTGAAGCCACCTAGATGAGGCCGGCACGCTTATCCTGCCTGCAAAACAGATGAGATGGCTCTTAAAACCTATGCTTATCTACCCAGAGCTTACTGTTCAACCTGAAATCTTTTTTTTCTTGTTTTGTTATTTGCTGGGTTGTTTTGAAGGTGTTTTTATTTTTTAGTTAAAATTTTTTAAAATTTTATACAAATTTTAAAGGTTACTTTCCATGCACAGTTATTATAAAATATTGGCTATATTCCTTGTGTTGTACAATACATCCTTGAGCCCATCTTACACCCAATAGTTTGTACCTCCCACCCCCCAGCCCCTATATTGACCCCCCCCCCCACTGAGTAACCACTAGTTTGTTCTTTTATGTTTTATTCACTAGTTTGTTGTATTTTTTAGATGCCACATATAAGTGATACCATATAGTATTTATCTTTCTCTGTCTGACTTATTTCACTGAGCATAATGTCCTCCAAGTCCATCTATATCGCTGCAAATGGCAAAATTTCATTCTTTTTTCATAGCTGAGTCATATTCCATTGTATATATACCACATCTCCTTTCAACCTGAAATATTTTGAAGACAAGGGTGTTAAGCTTTACAGAGGAGCTGTATGAGATTTCAATAAGAATCTCCTAACCGCTGCCCTTGTGTCCACACATGAGCCTCACTTGGAAGGACTTCAGCAGTGGGTGTGCCTGCCCACCTGAGGCTGCCTTGAACAGGGTTTACAGTATTAGACTTGGAGTGAGACCTCTAGCTGATGAGGACCCTGCTAGAATGTCAGAGTTCCAGCTTCCTCAGATGCGAAATGGACATAAAGAATCCCTGATCCTTCCTGCCTTACAGGGTCCCAATGGACTAGAATGAGATGGTGAAAGTGAACTCCTACGTGAACCTGAAGGGCTGCAGATGTGGGAAGGATGTTTCTTCTGTGTTTCTCATGGCTCTGGGCTTTGAAGTCACATGACATTGAACAGTGAACCACATTGCCATTTCTGAAAGAGCCATTATCGTCCTGCTTACTCCCTGTGAGCAGACCTGATTAGCTTCCGTTCATGGGTCAACCCCCGCCCTTCCAAAAGGCGACCCTCCTCTCCCGGTCACTCATGGCAATCTGCTCCCTCGCTGGATACTGAGTTAGGTGGAGAATGCGATGACCCCAGAGAATGAGATGCTAGGAAAAGTCTGTGTGGGTGCTTCTGGAAAGGTGCTCCTGGTTTTGAAAAAAATAACCTAAGATAGGAATTTTTCTCTCCTTGCCCTTGGACATGTCATGCAAAGACAGTTCCGACAGACATCTTAACACTCTGAGCGTGGCATTGCCACTATGTGAAGATGGCAGAGTGGAAAGATGAAAAGCCTTGGGGCTCATGACGGGACTGTTGAACTGGTGGGTTCACACTGGAAACATCTACCTCTGATTTGCATGTTTTGTGAGGTTATGACCTTGATTGTCTATGCCATTTTGGTTGCATAATTCTATTTTATTTTATTTTACTTTTTTGAGGTACGCGGGCCTCTCACTGCTGTGGCCTCTCCCGTTGCGGAGCACAGGCTCCAGATGCGCAGGCTCAGCGGCCATGGCTCACGGGCCCAGCCGCTCCGCGGCATGTGGGATCCTCCCAGACTGGGGCACGAACCCGCGTCCCCTGCATCGGCAGGCGGACTCTCAACCACTGCCTCACCAGGGAAGCCCCATAATTCTATTTTAATTGAGTATTATTTTACTTGCCACCCAGAGCATTCTAAGTGACATGAACTCTATTAGAATCGTGAGCTAATTGGGCCAGTATACTCGAATAGTCTAGAAGGGAAGATTTAGCTCATGGCTTTTGTGATAGCTGTTATGTCTTTCTCAGGATGTTTTCCCCTTACAGTGTGGGCTGGATGCTGAGCCTCATGGCCAGCAGCGTGGCACTGAGTAAACAGAAGTGCATGGAGCGGAGCAGTAATGGCTAAAGATGTCGCGTTGACTCCTGGAGCTCTGACCAACGGCGACATGACAGTAGCTCGAGGGTTGTGAAGGGCAGACCTCCTGTGTTTCCATTAAGCCCCAATTTCCCCACTACGTCGCTCAGCCTCCAAGCTGAAATCATTATTAATTAATAGCTTGTACCTATTAACATGTGGTGATATGAATTGATGTTAATTCTATGAATCTACTAAATGCCTCCTGTGTGCCAGGTCTGATGCTAGCTGTTACACTGTGTCATCTCACTGTCACTCCTGCAATCCTGCAAGGTAGGTATTATTATGCGCCTTTTCCAGGAAGCGAATCCAAGGTTCAGAGAATTAATTCGTGTGCCGAAAGGTCCACATTATGATTGGAAATCAGCAGAGGCAGGACGTAACCTCTGGAATTCTCCCTGGTCTAACTGCTCTGGATGGAATTTTGCAGATGGAAGCATCTGTTTTGGATTTGCCCCAGGTCTTGGATTATTCTGATGGTAAAGAAGAGACATCAGCCTTGGTGTCAAAGACCTGGAATTGAGCCCTCGTCTTCTCAGCGAGGCAGTGGTGGGGACAAAGAGAGTTGTCGTGGCTTTGGGTGGTTTTCTTCTCTCTCTCTAAAAGGCATAATAGTGCCTTATCTTCAAGCAATTAATCATTAAGGGAAATAACGAATATGAAACTGTCCAGGTCAAAATCGCTGCCAAATAATTATTTTAGCTCATTCATTATTCACCCAACCATTATATTGATTTCTGTGTCTGCAAGGTGCAGTGGGTAAAAACCCTGGTACCAGAGTTGGACAGGAAGGCAGAGTGCACCCCTTACCAGCTGTGAAATAGAAAACAATGCAATTAACCTTTGTAAGCCTCACTTCTGCAACTGTAACAAAAGCACTTCCTTTGTGCCAGCCACACTTTAATCATTTTACACTCATTAACTGATTAAATCTTCACAATAGCCTTCAAGGTTGGCCTCCTTTTTATCCCCTTACTACAGATGAGGAAACTGAGGCACGGGGAGGTTAAAAACTTGGCCAGGGTTACATGGATAGTGTTAGAATTGGAATTTGATCCCATAAGACTGGACAGCAAAGTTCACGATGCTATACTGCTATTTCCCCTCCCAGAGTCACTGTGAGGACGAAGTAGGTGTCAAGTGCATGAAAAGGTGCGGTTGGCATTTGATACATGTCAGCCACCATGTAGCGGGACAGCACAGTACTCTCCTGAACAGCTCCTGGGGCTGTGCTCTCTGGATTCGACTCCGGCTCCACCACTAGCTCCTGTGTCCACAACTAGGATGTACAAAATCTTGGGCAAGGGTCTCATTTTCCTCAACAGCAGAAGAGGGACAATAAGAACCTTGTATGCCCAAGGGCTGCTGCACGCTGGGGCAGGTAAGGTATTAGAAGAGTACCCGGACCCTTCTAAGTGCATTACAAGCATTGGCTTTTATTATAAAACTTCTAGCTGCTCTCAGTTATGAGTACGCCGGATAGGGGAGATGATTTATCCACCGTCGTCTCCCTGAAGCCCACAGCACAACACAGCATGGAGTTTGTGTGCTCATGAGAAACAGGTTGACTTGAATGTTTGCACGACCTGAGATACTTTGGGTCTCGTTACCTCTTCCTGGTTCAAGAAGTTCATGGGACCTCTGCACTGATGAAGTCCTTTCCAAGCAATTTGCTCACATAACCTGCTCCAGTGGAACAGATGCATATGATGGGTGCAAGCTGGAGGTGGTCAGGGTGGAGAAGCCTGGGATGGAGTGCCCTTGAATATCTTTTTTAGCTCTGACATGGAAGGCCTTCGTGATTCGTCTCTACATTCATTCATTCAGCCGCGGTTGGGTATGTCCATGTCTGTTTATTTCCTTGAGAGAGGCAAAGCTGCACATTTAATTACTCTTTCCTTTTTGCAGCTCTCCGAAAGCAGAGATTCTTCAGTCATGCGGGCATGGAACACACCTGAAGCCAGGCCGTGCAGCTTAAAACTCTCCCTCTCCTCTCTTCCCCTGCTTTCTGCAGTTTCCTTTAACTTGAACGTCCAAATATCTCTCCAGCGCTCCCCTGCCCTCATACACACCCACTGCCTAAGTCTGCAGTCTTAACCATCTCTCACCTGAGTTCCTACGGCAGCTCTCTGTCTCTGCCTGTCCCCCTTCTCTTCCATCTCATAATCCGCCCTCCATCTTGTGTCCAAGGCGATTTTCCTAAATAGGACCATTTCACTTGCTGTTTGAAATGCTTCAGTGGCTTCTGCCTGCTACGTGCCAGGCCTCGGAAAGAAAGCACTGACTGAGCAAACAAACACAGCCCCTGCCCTCTTGGGATGATGGTACTTAATTACTACCACTAAGTAATTAAGTACTTAATTACTTAGTAATAGTCTATTACTACTTACTTAGTAATAGTAATTATTACTTAGTAATAGTAATTATTACTTAGTAATAGTAAGTAATAGTCTATTACTACTTACTTAGTAATAGTAATTATTACTTTAGTAATAGTAATTATTACTTTAGTAATAGTAAGTAATAGACAGTCTCAGGGTGGGCTGTCTAGTCCATGTTTAATTACTGCACACGATGGTGGCCATTACCCACCAAGCGGACGTCCAGGGGGATTTGAGTGGGCGCACAGGAAGCCTTGCCCAGTTGCGGTAGGAAAACAGGCTGCCTGCGGAGTTGCTGTGAGAGCTGAAAGCTGACACAGGAGGAATGAGCCAGGCTCTGCAGGGCGCCCAGGGGGTGGGGAGAGCACGTGCTGGGCCAAGCTGAGCACCGGACACCGTGCTCCCACCGTACTGCAGGCCTTGTTACCCCGGACGGCGTCCACTGGCTTGTCTGTGTGCGTCAGTCTCCCCACTGTCCCCAGAGCTCCCCAGGGGCAGTGGCCTTGCCTTCTCTTATTCTGCACGCCCAGTGTAGTGGACACTTGATAAATATTGTTACGAGGGGATGACTAGATGAAGAAATGGGTGGCCTCTTCCTTTCGTGTTTTCATCGTTTAATTGCAGCCCCCCTCCGTGTGCGTCATTTTTGCTCAGAGATGTACTGGGCCTCCTCTTCCTTCTCGCCTGGCCCCAGACCCACCTTTTCTGAGTCAGACACAGAGAATTCAGAGGGAGCCTCTGCAGGTGAATACAAAGGAAAGCAAACGCCTCTGTGTAAATGTGAGATGTCGGTGCTTCCTGTTCAATCTGCCTCCCAAGAGTCTGTGAGTTACTGTTCCATGAAATGGCAGGGGTGGTGTGTGTGTGTGCGTGTGTGTGGTGTGCATATGTATTGTATGGGGTGTGTGTGAGATTTAACACGGTTTAGCAGTGGTTATGTTATAATCCTTGGATCCAAGCTGTAGGTTCTAATCACCCAGGTTATCCTTTATTGCCATGTGGTCACTTGACCTCTTGGATCCCCGGTTTCCTTACCAGTAAAATGGCCATAAATGTCACCTCAGAAATGCTGTGAGGATTAGAGACATTGCATTTAAATCACCTAGCATCTAAGGTTTTGATTAATTTCACTACTGAGCTGCCATGCTCAGGGGTCCATCCCATCCCAATGAAGGGCAACTGCAGGCATCATATTTGAACCCATCAGCCAGCCCTGTCCAGGGGCCCCTTGAGCTAAGATAAGGGCAGACCAGAGCCAAGGGCTACTGAGCCATCAGTGTCCTAGTGAAGACGTAATGTCCACCCTGATTTCTTCTTAACAGACTTTGGGAAGGGGTTGGCAGAATTTGGTTTTAATGGAAAACCACAGTGGGTGGCTGAATGCACTTGTCTTCACTAGGTCCTGTGTCTGGAATCACTGGGTCTGGGGCTGAGGTTTCTGAAGCTCCCTTAAGTTACGGAGGAGACCCCTGAGGGGCCTGGGCAGCTCCTCTCTGTTTAAACACACACAGTCCTCCAGGCCCTGAGCAGTGTCCTGGTGGAGGATAAAAATCAAAATAGCCCACTCTATGTCGTGTGTCTGTTGTGTCCCAGACGTTGGGACAGACACGCAAATGCTATAACATTGAATTCTCATGGTAATTCTCTAAGGCAGTGGGTCTTAACTGGGAATGCTCCCCTTCTCCCCACACACAAACCTCAGGGGACATTTGTCAACCTATGGAGATGTTCCGATTTTCAAAAACCACATAGTCATCTTAATAGATGCAGAAAAAAGCATTTGTCAAAATCTGAAATCCCGTCATTATAAGAAAGCTCAATGAACTAGAAATAGAACTTTCTCAACCTGATAAAGGGCATCTACAAAAAACCCACAGCTAACATCGTATTTAACGATGAGAAACTGAGAGCTTTCCCCTCAAGATCAGAAACAAGACAAGGATGTCTACTCACACCACTTCTGCTCAGCACCTTCTGAGGGTCTAGCCAGGGCAAGTATATGGAAAAAAAGAACACAAGTAGTACAAAAACTTAAAAGTACAAAATATTGTTGAAAGAAATTAAAGAAAATCTGAATAAATGGAAAGATATTCCATGTTCTGGATTGGAAGAGTTAATACCGTTAACATGGCAATGTTCCTCAAACTGATCTATGTATTCAACACAATCCCAGGTGACTTTTTTTTTGGGCAGAAATTGACAAGTTGATAATAAAATTGATATGGAACATTTAAGAGACCTAGTATAGCCAAAACAAACCAGAAAAAGAGAGGAACAAAGTTAGATCACTCACACTTCCCAATTTCAAAAGTCAGCTGTTAAAAGATCAACCGAGGCACATTAAAACGTTCCAGAGTTTGAGCGTGCATCCATTCAAATTGGACAGCGCCAAACTGAATAGGTAGGAGCCCTCCACGGACAGGAGCCAGGGGAGTGGTTTTTATAGAGAAGAAGCGGAAGCAAAGCGAGGACATTATTTGATTGGCTGGAGCTTGAGCAGTTGCCTTGTCTGGGAAAGGCTGATTGGCTGTTTGTGATTGGTTGTTCTCAGGTTTCATTTCCTTGAATTTGAGTGCATTGACTCTGGTGTAAGTTTCGGTTTGCATGCACAGACTACCAAGGCATTAGAGCCATCCCAGTCTAAAGGCCCCCTTGTTTAATTTCTTTAACACTGTAAACCTACAGTAATCGAGACAGAGTGGTACCGACACAAGAATAGACATGTAGACCATTGGAATAGAATTCAGAATCCAGAATTAAATCCTCATATTTCTGGTTAACTGATTTGTCAGCAAGGGTGCCAAGACTATTCAGTGTGGAAGGAACATCCTTCTCAACAAAAGATGCTGGGGCAACCAAATATCCCCATGCAAAAGCATGAAGTTGCACCTCTTCTTCACACCATACAGAGTAATTTCAAAATGGATCATAGACCTAAATGTAAACTAAAACTGTAAAAATCTTAGAATAACATACAGGAGTAAATACTCACGGCCTTGGGTTAGGCAAAGCCTTCTTAGATATGAGACCAAAAGTACAAACGGCAAAATAGGTAAGTTAGACTTCTTCAAAATTATGCTTGTAGGATGCCATTGAGAAGGTGTAAAGATGACCTACAGAATGCGAGAATAGATTTGCAAATTGTACATCATGTAAGAAACTTGTATCTAGAATATATTTCAAAGAACTCTTACAAGTTAATAAGAAAAAGACAATCCAATTTTAAAAATGGGCGATCTTCTTTCCAAAGAAGATACGCAAGTGGCCAACAAGCATGTGAAAAGATGTTCAACGTCCTTCCTCATTAAGGAAATGTAAATCAAAACCTCAATGAGATACTGCTTCGCATCCACTTGGATTACGATAATAAAAAGTTCAGACAGTAACAGACTTTGGCAAGGATGGGGAGAAATTGGAACATTTCACACTGCTGGTGTCTGTAGCCACTGTGGAAAATAGTCTGGCAGTTTTCCAAAGGTGAAACAGAATTACCACGTGACTCGTGACTCGGCAATTCCATTCCTAGATACGCACCCAAGAGAATCTGCACAAAAACCTATTCGTGAATGCTCATAACAGCATCATTCATAATACCCAAAACATAGAAACAACCCATGTATCCATCACCTGATGAATGGATAAAGAAAAGGTGGTATGTCCATACCGTGGAATATTATCTGGACGCGAAAAGGAAGAAAGTACTGATACCTGCTACAACTGTGTGCATGGTGTGTGGGCAGAGGAACTTTGAAGACATTATGCTAAATGAAAGAAGCTGGTCACAAAGGACCACATATTATATGAGTCCAATTTTTATGAAATGTCCAGAATCAGCAGATATATAGAGACAAGAAGTAGATTATTGGCTGCCTCCAGCTGGGAGGAAAAGGGCGGGTTGCTGGTCTTATGATGATTCAAGCATACTGGGTCACTTTTAGGGATGATGAAAATATTCTAAAATTGATTGTGGTGGTGGTTGCACAATTCTGAATATACTAAAACCCACTGAATTGCATATTTTAAATGTGTAAGGTGTATGGTATGAAAATTATATCTCAATAAAGCTGTTAAAAATAAAAATCAGCCCTCTAGATTCTAAAGTGCTTGTTCCGTCCTGGCAGGGGGTGGCTCCTGGAAGCTGCTTTTCCCTGAGACCAGGGTGGGGTCTGGGGACGGGAGCTTCCCTTAGTTCCGAGTGTGCAGGAAGGGGCTCTGCATTAAGCGCAAGTGTGGCAATGGCATCTCTGGGGACCCCTCCTTCGAGTCCTGTCTCACTACAGATCTGCCTCCTGACCTCATTTATGGTCAAGTTCAGGTTTTTCCTGCGGGACTGGGGCTTCCGCTTTGGTACTTACTCTTAGCACACAGCAAGGGGTCTTGAAAACAGTGGTGGTCTTTAGAGCTATGCACAGCTGGCTGTGAGTTCTGGCTCAGCTCTGTGGAAGCTATGAGGCACAGGTAAGTCACCCAGCCTCTGTGGGATTCCATCCCTTCCTCTATAAGTTCAAGAGAAAAGGAAAAGTAACTTGTATCAGCTTGTGAGAGGGTGAGACAGATGACTCTGTCAAGTATCGAATTTGATGTCTGGTCCATGGCAAGTGCTCGGCAATGGTCTCTTCACTCCTTCTCCCGAATGGTGGAGATGCTGGCACTGCTTTACGCATCTGGACAGATCTTTCTGAACTGAGGCAAGCTCGTTCAGTGTCTCATAATAATGATAATGATAAAGAAAACAGCTATCTCTTATCGAGGGCTTTCTGTTTTCAAGAAAGTTTGCACAACTAAGTTGTTCAGTGCTGGCCCTGCCCCATGCAAGGAGCCTGGGACGAGGCGGCAGGAGGTGGCAGGAGCCTCTGGAGGGCTTTCGGGACAGCTGAGTTGGCCTGGGCAGCCCAAGGCCGTCGCGCAGCCCAGGCACGTTTCCAGGTCCTCACTTTTATCCCCAACCTCCCTCCTGGATCCAGGCTGCTTCCCTATCTTCGCAGGCGCGTTCCTCTGGCTTGGGACGCACAGCTCTGATAAGTCCAATGGATGCTCAGGGTCCTTGGGAGGTCAAGGAACTTGGGCTCCAAATGTCATCTGTCCAGTGACAGAAACCAGATGCTGTGAAGGAACTGAAGCCAAAAGGAAAATAAGTTAAATGAAAGGGCCAGGAGCCTGATTCCTCCCCCACCACTGGGCTGAAGGGTCGGAGAAAATGCCCACAGCTCTGCTTGGACCCGCCGTATCACCACTGTTTTCTCAGGGTCCCATTGTGAGGGGCCAGCGCTGAACACCTACTGTCTGCGTCCCAGCTGGGACCCTGGGAGACTCTCAGGGAGAGGAGTGGGTTTACATCTGTGCAAGCCCCTTATCTTGAGGCAGGTGGATAATGGAGTTTGTGGATTGTTGGCAGTCCGTGGACCCCACTGAGGAACACCTCTCTCAGCCATAGACAAGGGAAACAACAATACAATATAGCAAAAGCCTAGAGCAGCTGTCATATATTAAGCTTCTATTATGTGCCAGATATCGACCTGGTGTTTGTATACATGATCTCACCCAATCCTTAAATCAAGGTAATGTTACCCTTTTTGTTTGCAAATGAGGGGACTGAGGCTCTGAGTGTCCAGTGACCTGCTAGCTAGCCATGCCGCAGGACAGCGGGGAAGCAGAGGTTTGCACCCACCTCTCATCGTGGTCCTTACTCCACGCAACACCCGTGGTAGCTACTAATTGTCCCTTGAGGTTGCCATGTTTTCTGGCTATAGAACAGTGGAGAGGTGAGCAGGGGTGAATCTTGAAGGCTCTGCTAAGCCTTACACAAGAACTGACTCTTTTTTTCTTGTGAGAAATGGGGAGCTGTTAAGAGCTGCATTTTAGAAAAATCACCTTAACTGCCCTGTGGATGTACCTTGATGTAGAGGGGCTAGTGAGGAGCTGTTCTAATCATATAGGTGAAAGCTGAGGTGAGCTTGAGTTAGGGCCATGGCATAGGGGTGGAGGAGATACACACATAGAGAATTTAATTGAGTAGATTCTGTGGGACTCGATGGCTAACTGTACATAGGAGAAGGGGGAAGAGAGGGCAGCCTCATTCTGAAGCCTGTGTTCTTTCCTCCCTCTGAACTAGTGTTTTTTTGTTTTGTTTTGTTTTTTGCGGTACGCGGGCCTCTCACTGTCGTGGCCTCTCCCGTTGCGGAGCACAGGCTCCGGACGCGCAGGCTCAGTGGCCATGGCTCACGGGCCCTGCCGCTCCGTAGCACGTGGGATCCTCCCAGACTGGGGCACGAACCCGTGTCCCCTGCATAGGCAGGCGGACTCTCAACCACGGCGCCACCAGGACAGCCCCTGAGCTAGTGTTCTTTTGATAAACGCTTTTACATTCATCATCTAATTTGATTCCCCAAATTGTTCTCTAACTTCAGTTGAGCAGATGTTATTTCTGCAACACAAATGAAGACACCGAGTCTCAGAGAGGTGACAGGATGGGTTGCTTAAAAATCAAAGTGCTTGGGGAATTCCCTGGTGGTCCAGAGGTTAGGACTCCACATGCTTCCACTGCAGAGGGACCGGGTTCAGTCCCTGGTGGGGAAACTAAGAACCCGCAAGCTGCTCCCCCCCAAAAAAGAAATCAAAGTGCTTGAACTCAGGTCTCCTCATCGCCCATCTGTCCTCCTTGCTCGAAATCACCGTGACCTCATTTACTTAGATTTTTTTTTTTTCATCCCAATGTGCCACTACTTTTGTTTACTAGATCATAAGATGATGCTTGCCCATGACCCTTGACCTAGTCAAACCTCTACAGAAGACTTAATGATGCTCTTTAGGCTGCATTTCCTTGCTGCTTTTGAAGGCGGCTTTCGCATCGTTGCATAGACAGTGATGGGAACATCAGTTATTGTCGGGCCATGGCTTCCAGGGCATCTTCCGAGTTGCCTGGTTGGTGACGTCTCTTTCTCATTACAGGCAGCACTGGAACTCAGCCCAGGCTCCAGCCCAACTGGAGAATCTCCCCCTTCCACTGGAAACCTCCTTGGTTGGGTCCCAAACTGAAAAGGCATAATTCACTGAAAACCAAAATAGCCCGAGTCTGATTCCTGTAGGGGTGAATACATCGATTGCTTCTACTGACCTTCCAGAGAAGGCTGGAAGTGCCAAAGGGATGATGATCAGATGTTCCAGTGGCACCCAGAAATTGTGACATCAGAGGATTCTTTCACATAGTTTCCTACCCCGGCCTCCGGAGCTGCCGATGTTCAAAGATGTTGATGAGGGAGCGAGGATCTGCGGTCCAGAGGCCCAGTCGCTGTACTTAGATATTTTAAGGGTGGAAGTAGTTTTCGTTTTTGAGGGACGGGAGAGGTGGGAAGAAACTAGATAAGAGGGGATTGGTGAGAGGTGGAGCTGTTGCTTTCCAGCCATAGTTACCCCGCTGATTTATTTATGAGTGTTCAGGCATAGGCTACACACATAAAAGGAAGCACCATATACTACAGTCTGGATTTACAAGACTCAAATGAATGATTTTTATTCCATTGTTCAAGGCTTTCCCCCCCCTTCTTACTCTATCAAAGAATTCCTCGTAGGGTTTCTTGAAAGAGCAACCTCAGCCTCCCATGATGCTTTTAAAATGCAATTCATTGCACACGTTTTAATAGCATTCCACTGCTTACTAATGCAGTGCATGTTCAACATGGCATGCGTCCACCCTTAGAAGGATGCCAGCCTGTGATGTCATTAGTTTGGGATTTGCAGTTGTCTTCATGGTTTTTTGGACAGGCACGCAGTGAGTCCAGTCTGTGGTGGAGTTTAAAATGGCTTAATTTCTCCAATTCAAACTCAGGGTAGAATACACTATGGAGGCTCCCCGGCAGAGAGGTGGTGTGGGTCTTGGAGACATGGCAGCGTGAAGACCCAGCCTCTGGTGCTCTCCTTGACATCAAACGACACGGAGACCTGAGCCAGCTTCTCCCTTCTCTGAGTCTCACTTTCCAGAAGAGGAAAGTTAGGAGGAGGGGAGAAGCCAGTGGCTCGACACTTACGTATTTATTCTTATAATTATTTGTTTACTTTTCAGCTGCTGAACCCTTTCCCCCGCAAAACAAAAAATTATTCAGAAGCCCAAAATATAAAGCAAATATAAGCAAAGCAGCCCTTGGAGTTCTATGCCCCTGGCCATCCTTTATTCCCATGGAAGATCTTGGGAAAGCAGGTTATAGGGAATTTTTAGGGGAAGATGGTCACTCGGATGCTTTCTAGTGCGGTGTATACCTGGGTTTCTCTCCAACCTACTTCGGCCACTTAGTAGCTCTGAGAGCTCAGGGGGTCACATAGCTTCTGGTCTCTGTTTTCTCATCTGTAGAGTGGGGCACTCATGGTGCCCTTGAAGGGTCTGATAACGAAAAACTCTAGGACATTGTCCAGACACACATATATGCTTATTGTGTGTGTGTAAATGCTGACATTTACTAGGCATTTCATACACGATGGAACTAATGAAAGCACTTTACGTCTATTAACTTTTTAATTCCTACAACACTATGAAGAAAGCATTTTTATTCCCCCTCAATTTATAGATGAAGAAACTGAATCTCAGAGAGACTAGGTAACTTGTTCGAGTTCAAAGAGCCAGTTAGTGATAGATAAGAACGTTGGCAGTTTTATACATATTTGGTACAGATCTAGTCTGAAAACCTAACCCAGTTTTTAATAACCTGAAACCCAGGTTATTAAACCAGACCTCTGATCCCAGGATTCCACCTCAAAGCCTGTGCTTCCTGCATTCCTACAGCATGACCCCTTGCCAAATGTTTTAATAATTAAAAAAAGAATTTTAATTATTTTTTCTACCAACTTTTACAGTAATTTTATTAGGTGAGATATAAAACACCTTTGGGGATTTCAGAGTCAGTGACCAACCAGCGCAGAAGCTCTAGGCCTGGGGGGCTCTGCCTCAGCTATTTGTCCTGGATGTGAATAGTTTCTTCAATGCTGTATTTTAATCAATCTGAGACGCCACGGATTTTAGGATTCATCCTGTCTGTTGTTGAAGCTTTTAAAATGTAAAAAACCAAAAATCCTGTCTTAAAATCAATGAAATAGAAGAAGAATAATGTGCTCCATGCCTCGATGGAGCCCCTTTTACAGATGGGATAACTGAGTCTCGGTGAGTCTAAGTATCTCATTCAAGGTCTCACTGCTGGTTGGTATAGAGCTGGCGCTGAAACCCAGCCTTCAGTCTCCTGTCCTGTGCTTACTTCCTGGGACATATTGGGCTCCAGAATCGTGACTCGTTACCACTGGGCTTTACTCAGGAGAAGTGATGGCTGCAGGAGAAAGTGCAGCAAGGTCTCTGCCAAATCCCTTGAGGCGCGGGGGGTCCATGGAGAGCGTGCGTGTTGCTTTGCTGGCAGGGATGCCTCCCTGGGCCCTACCCGTGATTTGTACCACAAACCAAAAGAGTAAACAAAGGGAAGGATCACGTGCCTTTAGGAGACACATTTTCAAAAGTCAGCAAAAATCAAATACGTTGTACAAATATTTGGTGAATAACCCATCCTCGTCTTTAGAAGTCGAAGACTGTAGATGAGTGGTGATGTTTCTTCTCAACTATCCAAATACTATCACTAAGGCTGTGGAGGGCAGAGCGAGAAGCAGGTGCCCGTTCCCACAGCCGCATCATCACAGTGCAGAACGGAGGGAGTGTTAACTGGAGGCTGGGGCACAGTCTCCCTGTGGAATGTTTGGGTTGGTACAGTATGTAGGAGGGAACATTGGGTGTGGAGTCAGGCAGAACTGAGTTTGAATCGTATCTGAATCATTAGCTATCTGAGTAACCTTAGTAAGCTGTTCCAACTCCCTGGATCTCAGTTTCCTCCCCTGTAAAAGGGGGATATTTAATTTAGCCTGCAAGCCATGTGGGAATTCAGTGAGCTGGCACGTGCAATTGTTCTTGACTGAACACAGGAGCTCGATACATCTTTCTTCCCCATCCTTTCTCCATCTAAAACCGTACACCCACTCACCCCTATTACCCATTCCATGCCCTTTTGGGTCCTATGAAAGTTTGGTTTCTCCAGACACAGTGCATGAGAGCAGGACGTGGGTACCAGTAGTTTATTTTGAAGGTGACCCTCAGGAAGCAGGAGGGAGGGAACAGAGATGGAGACAGCAGAGGAAAAGCTACCACGAGGGTGTGTTATACAGGAGGCCAGTGGAGACAATGGAGTCTTGACTTTGTTGGGTCATCTGCAATGTGTCGGGAATGTTTTCCAGAATCGTTCCTCTGAGAACAGAAGGCTAGTGCATTGGCTGACGGTTGCCCTGGGGATGTTTTCCACTACTGACCCATCCGCACCCACACCTAGTTCTTCTGGACCATATGCACAGAAAGCAGAAAATACAAAAGCTCTTTTAAGTTCAGTTGCTGGCACCACTGTCTACCGTGGTTGTGCCTGAAATTAGATGTGAGCCAAAGGGATTTGACACCAGGTACCAAAAATCATCGGCTACAGGAAATTTAAGACAGACATCACAAGAATAATCTAATGTCCCTAGACCATAAGACACTGGGCTTTGCACTCTAGTTGCATTACTAATCGGCTGAAATATCTTGTCTATGTGACAACCTTTCAGGCTTCTGTGTCCTCATCCACAGACTGGGAGGAATTCATGTAAATTAAATGAGACAACAAATATACAAGGGCTAAAAGCGTGCCTGGAAGACAGTAAGAACTCAACAAATACTATGTGTTGCTGTTATTATTATTATTTTTTTATTGCAATACGCGGGCCTCTCACTGCTGTGGCCTCTCCCGTTGCAGAGCACAGGCTCCGGACGCGCAGGCTCAGCGGCCACGGCTCACAGGCCCAGCCGCTCCGCGGCATGTGGGATCTTCCCGGACCGGGGCACGAACCCGCGTCCCCTGCATTGGCAGGCGGCCTCTCAACCACTGCGCCACCAGGGAAGCCCTGTTGCTGTTATCGCTGTTGGTGGTAGTAGCAGCAGCAATGGCAGTGGTGGTGGTAGCACTGGGTTTGGGCTATAGCCCAGAGTTTTACCTATAATCCAGTTGATTCTAGACCCTGATGATGCAAAGTGAGGTCTTCAGACCAGCAGAAGCAGCATCACCTGGGAGCTTGTTAAAATGGAGAATCCTCTCCCCTCTCCCCAGGCCTAGGACTTAGAATCTGCGTTTTAACTGATCTGCAAGCACATTGCATTTTGAGAAGCAGTAGTCTGGCAGGGTGTTTCTAGGCTGGCGGATTAAGAATGTGCTCTGAAGCTCTGGCTCTAGGGAGGAAGGAACAGGAATGAGGTGGGAGGATATTAGAGAGATGGGATTGGTGGGGCTTGGTGACAGTTCAGACAGGGGCCTGTGAGGAAGGAGGAGGGAGAGGTATGAGTTTCTAGGCTGTCATCCTCTTCCTTTCCATTCCAGTGTCTGTGAAGCACCCAGGTCAAGCGATCCAGGACAAGTGTAGAAGCAGCGGGTCTGGAACTTGGAGAGGTTGAACAGAAAGGTTTCAAATTGTGTGTCACCAGCATATTGTACTAACAACCACCACTTACTGAGCACCTGTGATGTGGTGGTAACAGGCAAGGCCCTTTGCCTGCATTATCTCCTTTAACCTGCACGTTGCCCCTGTGAGCAAGATACGGTTCTTGCCCCATTTTACAGATGAGAAAACTGTGATGTGGAGAAGTTGTTTTTTAACCTTGGTCACCCAGGTAATAAGTGGAGAAGGGAGAATTCAAAGCCAAGGGAGGCTGAGTCCAGAGTGTTCTCTTTGCCCAGTGATGCTGTGTTACACAGAGAGGACCATGCAATTTCTGGAACATTCATGCCACTTGATTGTTTACTAAGAAATTTCACATCCCCTTTCTTGTCATCCTTACATGGATACTAGCATCACTGTCTTCCTTTTTGTATATGAGGAAACCGAGGCTCAGAGAGAGACGAGGGTGTTGAAGTTTCATAGCTCGCAAGTGACAGAGTAAACAGGAGACATTCCATGTCATCTCCACCATACCGTGCCACAGACCCTTGACTCAGCTTACCCTTTGAATATAGTGGCATTAGTTGCCTATTCAATCCCTTTCAAATAGGAGTGCCTTGGTAATGGATGTGATAGCTGGACTGACAGCAGCCACATTGCAATCATGAGGCAACAAGCATGAGGTAATGTGGCAACTGGTAAGAATGGCAGAGAAAACAACCAGAAAGAGCTTAGGTCTCTGATGCCACAGTCAAAGCATCCCAACCAATATTAGGAGCTCTCTATCTCCAGACCTTTCCCCATGTGCAAAAACAACAAAAACGAACCCTATTTGTTTAAGCCGCTATTAGTACAGTTTACTGATTTGCCTGTGAGCATATTCCTAATGGAAACATCCTTCTAAAAACAAGGACAGTGGTTGTATTGCTTTAATGGTGCTTTTGTGAGAACATCTCGGAGCACACACTCATTACTCAATAATGGTGGCCATTACCATCTAGCCGTGTGGCTCTGACTCCAGTCTGAGAAGCTTTCCCGTTTCCCAGGCTAATCTCCACCACAGGGCAATGGCATTCTGCAGGGGTCTCCTGCAGTCAGAGTTTATCCCAAGGCAATTAGCCCTCGGCTTTTGAACTCTTTTCCTCTGTGTCTGACATTCATCATCTTGTCAACCTGCCCCAAAGGCTCTTCAGACAAGCCTGGGAATGTCCTGAGGAGATTCCCAGAGCACATGTAATGGATGTCTCCTTTCCTCACGGTCCTTTCTGGTGTCTCTGAGTGGGCTGCTGGTCCTGGGGAATCTCAGATCCAGAATCCATTTCCGGAGTAATGTCAACCCAGGCTTTCTTCTTTGGGAGGATAGAGGGAGTGAGGAGTGGGCTCTCGTAGGGGAAGAGCTGGACAGCACTGGAGCTGAACAACCAGGTATCTGTGTCACAGGCTCCAAGAGCATCATTGACCCCTGGTTGCTGTGATGGTGCCGGTGGATTTGTAAAGTGCATGCCCAGCACCGCTGTGTGGACTGCATGCAAGAGTCATGATGGCTGCAGAGCTGCAAGGCCTCTGGATGTTACTCTGTCCCAGCAGCTCTTTATAAAGAAGACACCGAGGAACAGAGAGGTTTAGTAACTTGCTTGAGGTCACACAGCACATAAGGAGTAGAGTCTGGATTATAAAAGAATCTGTCCAATTGGCTCAAAAGCCTTTGACCTCCAAGGTTATATCTGATCTGGCTTCTGCCGCCTGTCAGGACATATTGTGCTGTGGCCACACAGGCCACTTGTCTGGTCTCTCATTTTTGAGCTTGTCCTGCCCCAGATCTTTTGCATTCTTTCCTCTGCCTGGGATGCTTTCTTCCCTTCTCATTTTTCAGGGTTCAGCTCATATGTCAATTCATCAAAGAGGATTTCCCTGACCACCCAGTCTAAGACTGCCTCACCCAACTCTGCGAGTCACTTTCTTGCTACATTTTGCTATTTATTATCTATTTATTTTGCTATTTACTATCTTGCTACATTTTGCTATTTATTATCTGAAACCACCTTATCTACAAGTTACTGACTGTCTCTCCTGTGAGAATGTAAACCACAAAAAAACGGAGCTGTCTGCTCTCTCAGTTATTTTGCCGACACCCCGCACTTATCACATAGTAAGTGTTCAATAGTATTTTAGGTTTCATGAATTAAATGGTTGGCGTTGGGATTCCCATAGAGATAATATCTGACTATAAAATAAGATGTTAACTGTAGAAAAATGGGGTGTGGAGTATATAGGAACTCTCTGTACTAACTTTGCAAGTTTTCTGTAAATCTAAAACTATTCTAAAATTAAAGGTTTATCGGAAACAAACAAACAACAACAGAGCCCAAAGGGAGTTGCTGGTGTTCACCCTTGCAGCTGGGCAGTGGAGTACGGTCATACGGTTTACACGGCACAGAGTCCCTGGCTGAGCGCAGGAGAGATGGAAGCTTCTGCAAACCGTCCCCACCAGGCGGTGGGACCATGGGGAGGACTGTGCCCGCCCAGAGGAGCCATCTCTTTCTCATGAATCCAAAGGTTGCTTAAAGCGGGGCAGGCCTGCCTTCTTCCACCTCTTTCTCCTCTCCTGCTTTTATTTCTGCTTCTTGCTGTGTCCTATCTCCTTTAAAAATGTTAAACCTTTTCATAGAGCTTTACACAGGCTTCTTCTATCACTGTTTCCGAGATGGGGTTTCATGCCGGGAGGGTACCTTCTGCTGACCAATTGCCCGTGTGCTCCTACGTTTGACCTGCTGATATTACGATTTGCCCTCGTTTTTTTCTCTCCTTCCTTGGGGCAGCATCCATGGTGGCCTCCAATGGTGCAGTGGGAATAGCCCTGGACTGGGATGCACCACCTTAGGCCACCATCCCTTCTGTCACTTCAGCGAACCCTTCCCCGTGGCCGACCCTCAATGTTTAAGTGCAGAGCTAGACGGGCTGTGTGACCTTGGGCACGTTGCTGCACCTCTCTGTGCTTAGTCTCCTCAGTGTGCCTTGGTTTCCTTGCCTGTGAACTGGGGACAGTCATAGCTCCCATTTCATAGGGATGCTGTGAGTTAACACTTGTAAAGTTCTTGGAAAAGTTCTGGGTAAATACTAAGTGCTCAATGAATGCTAGTATAGTCAGCCCTCCACATCTTAGAATCAACCAACCGTGGATTGAAAATACGGGAAAAAGTTCTAGAAAGTTCCAAAAAGCAAAACTTGAATTTGCCAAGTACAGGCAACTATTTACCTAACATTTACATTGTATTTACAACAATTTACATGGCATTTACATTGTATTAGGTATTATAAGGTAATCTAGAGATGATTTAAATGAGTTGATGCTGAGAATGTGCTGTATGTTATATGCAAATACTACGCCATTTTATATAAGGAACTTGAGCATCCTTGGATTTTGGTATCCTTGGGGGAGTCGTTCCAGGACTCCCATTATTAATGATAATAACAATGCACTGTTTATAATAGTTAATCATTATTACTAGTAATAATTATTGCTAGCATGAATGAATTCTTATTAATTCTTCTTAGTATAAATATTACACATGCTAATTTGATAAAGTGATCATCCAAAAATACAATTCTAATCAGGGTTTTCCCCTGCATACAAACCTCTGTCCCAGTATGAGTTTCCCTTTGCTGCTGTAGTAAACTGTCATGAACTTACTGACTCAAAGAACACAAATGCATTAGATCACAGTTTAGGGGATCACAAGCCAAAATAGTTTTATGGGACTAAAATCAAGATGGAGGCATGGCTTTTTTCCTTTCTGGAGGCTCAGGGCATAACTTCCCAGCTTCTAGAGGCTGCCTGCATTCCTTGGTTTTTGGTGGCGTCATTCTGACCTCTGCTTCTGCCGCATGTCTTCTCTGACCTTCTGGCCTCTCTTTTATAAGGACCCTGATGATTGCATCGGGCCCACCCAGATAATCCAAAATACTCTCCCTATCTCAAGATTATTAATTTAATGAAACCTGCAAATCTTTTTTGCCACGTCAGCTAACATACTCACAAGTTCTGAGGGTTAGGAAGGTCTTTGGGGAGGTGTCATTATTCTGCCTACTACAATTCTCTTTAGTATAAAGCCTGAATTTTTCACACTGGCCTCAGACCTTCTAAAGTTTGGAGTCGCTCCAATGCTTTGAGCCTTCAGTCTATTGAATCCCTTTCCACCTCGTTTGCTATTTTCCCACAGGCCTGAAATCCCCCTTGCTTGCCTTTATCTCCCTGTTTCCAACTGAGAGGCCCCCTACCTTCTCCGTAATCCAAATCATACCCTTCCTTCAGGATCCAACTTATCTATGTTAGACAGCAATTGTCACAAAAATGCCACACGTCACACCACCACAAAAAGTCAGTGGCTTAAGTCCACAAACATTCATTCTCACTCATGTTTCTGCAGGTTAGCTGGAGATTAGCTGATCTAAGCAGAACTCAGGTGGGATTGGCTCCCAGCGGGAAGGTGCGTTCTTTCATCCTCCCCGACCGTGGTTGTTTTTTTTTGTCATGGTGATGGAGGTAGCGTGAGGAAAAAAAAAAAGCTTTATGCAAGCAAGCACATTCAACTCTGTTCTCTATCTAACTCACCAACATCGCATTGGCCACAGCAAGTCAAACCTTGCATCGCTGGAACAGGAAATAAACTCTGCCCATAGAAGAAGAGGAAGAAGAGCAAATGATTCTGATTATCATAATGTCTCCTCCTCCAGGAAGGCTTCCCAGAGTTCTCCAGCTGCAATCTCTTTCTCCTCCCTTTGGCCTCTCAGAGCCCTCTGTGCTTTTCTTATAGCCCTGTGTTTTATCCATCACATAGTTCATTATCTTTACTAGAGTAGAGATATCTTCTAAATTGTAAGCTGCTTGAGATCTGGACTTGATTCATATTTATGTTACCACTAGTTCCCACCTTCCACCCTGCCCCAAGCGCCTGCTGATTGCTCAGTTAAGGTCTTTTAAACAAGAGAACAAATACCATCCAGACTCACCAGATTGAGAATTCTCTTCTTGATGATATCCACAAGTTTGCAATATTCAGGGCACTGAGTCTGGGACCCAGACACATTCATGACTCCCCGACATTATATTGTTCTCTGTGTCCTAGTTATAAGAGGGAGAAGAAAAGTCTGGCCATTTGACTGAATGACTTTAGGCCACGTTCTCAATGGCCATTTTCAACAAGAGGGATTTTAAAACCAAGGAGGAGAGCCTGGGACAGGACTCAGACACTAGGACTCTTCGGGCACATGACTATGACTCGCCTCAATCATCTGTCAGATCTGAGCGGCAGTTTTCAAACTTATTTGGCCATAGAGCGCCCTTCTCCCACATGACACATATTAACATCCTGTGGGACTCGATGAGAAGGAGGACACTTACCCATGGGCCTATCCACGGCCCGCTTAAGCCTTGGTTTAAAAAGATTCTTTAGGGCTTCCCTGGTGGTGCAGTGGTCGGGAGTCTGCCTGCCGATGCAGGGGACGAGGGTTCGTGCCCCGGTCCGGGAGGATCCCACATGCTGCAGAGCGGCTGGGCCCGTGAGCCATGGCGGCTGAGCCTGCGTGTCCGGAGCCTGTGCTCCGCAACGGGAGAGGCCACAACAGTGAGAGGCCCGCATACCGCAAAAAACAAAAACAAAAACAATAATAACATAGTAAGGAATATTTATATTGTTCTCTTCCCTTCCTCTTTCTTTCCCTCCCTCTTTTCTTCCATTTTTTCCTATTCATTCATCCATCTAACACTCACTGAACGACGTGTGCCTCCACCTTAGTGCCCCAGGGTTCTCAGCTACCTGATATGAATCCACCTGTCCCTCAGCTGAGTCCAGCAGATATTTCCTGAGCAGCATCTATGCACCAGCATCGTATAAGACCTGGGATTCCATGATGGATGAGATATAGCTTCTGCCCCAAAGATCTCTGTCTAAAGCAAGAAACAGATGTACCAACCAGAAATTACAGTGCCCTGAGATACGTGTTAAAAGAACTATGCACACACCCTTCAGGACCTCACTTCCCCACATAGTAAAATAGATGATCTATTTCCATGCTGATTTCCAGTCCCGACACCCCTGTGAACCAATGCCTTCAGAACGAAAAGTGAGAATAAGCTGCTGGGTCTGCTAACCTGCTAATGCCCTGATCAAGCCCTCAGGTTCTTCCCTGCCTGCCTTGCAGGGGAAAACCTGTGAAAAGTATATATTTAATGCCCTATGAAATAATAATGGGTCTTGAGCAGAAAATTTCATTTGAAATTACGGAGTTCTCTGTGTCAAACACATCAAAGGATGTTTCCCGGACGTGCTTAGTGTCCTACAAGATTGAATAATAAAACATGTCGAGAGAAGTGGTGAATATTTATATGGGCTAGTAAAAGTTTGATTCATTCATAAAGGAATATGAGGAAGAGAAAATGGAAAAGTATTGGCGTTGCATAGAAAAAAATCAATATTAAAGAGGCTCAATGAAACGTTATAGTTGTTTCTGGGAGGTGGAATTCTATGTGATATTTATTTCCTTTTCCATACTTTTATGTATCTCCCCAAAATTCTGCAAATGAGCATGAATTACGTACATCTTTAGAAAATAAACATTACTTAAAAAGAAAAAAAAAAAACTCTCAGTGACTTGAAGATTGGATTGTTTGTGGACTGCCATCTGCCCTGATGTTTCCTGGAGGGGATTCGGAATTGCCTTGTATGAAGTTTTGCTTTTAAAATGAAAATTAAGTAGGTTTGAAATAACCTTATGAGTTGACCTCCTAAGTAGACAGGGATGTCTTCACCTTTGATGGTGCTGAGATGCCAGCCTTCTGCAGAAGAACCCTGCCATAGGACAGAAGTCCACTAAGCAATTATGGGACTACACAGGGACCTGACACATGCTTTAACCAAGTGGATCAGAAGTGAGTTGACACGTGCTATCACAGATAATAGTAATAAAACCAACAATAACAATGACAAATGCTTATTCTGAACTAATGCTTGTTTCGAGCTGAGCTTTGGTCTGTGCTCCTTATACGTTAATTAATTTTAGTGGTGATGATTAGCTGAGTAAACCAAAAGAGAGGATTCAGAAAAATTTGGGTCTAGTCATTGCACTTGTTTGGGCTCAGTTCTTTAATCTGTAAAAGGTACATAATGCTTTCTTTTGTGTTGAATTCATCAGAGGGATGACATGGAGGGTGAAGCGAGATTAGTGAGTGAATCTAACTCCCTCACCGACTCATTCATTCATTCACTCATTCAATAAACATTATCATATACTTAGCTTATCCTAATTCTGAAAAGAGAGAGAGGGAATTCTCTCTGCCTGGCAACCTGAAGTTCCCTCGTAATCTTGCAAAGTTCCTCCTGAAGGATGTGCCCCATGTCAGCCAATCAGTGACTCCTGGGAAGGCCCTTAAGCAAGAGGTCTCTCTGGGGATCATAGATGTATGTACGCGATGCATCTTGTAAAGCTCCCATCTCAGGAGGCAGAGCAGCGCTGAGAGAGGGAAAGAGGCCAAGGATCTTGACACTGGGGAATCAGGTGGCTTATACCATCCTCCATCCCTGGAGCTCTCAGGTACATGAAGCAATGCATTTTGTTTGGCTTCTGACCATTGAAACTGATTTAAAATACAAGCTAGAAGAAAAAGCACCAAAACATTAATATTGAAGGAAAGGTGTTTTTATTTCCTGTTTCCTTTTATTTCTGTATTTTAAAAGTGTTCTATTGGGGCTTCCCTGGTGGCGCAGTGGTTGAGAGTCCGCCTGCCGATGCAGGGGACGTGGGTTCGTGCCCCGGTCTGGGAGGATCCTGCATGCCGCGGAGCGGCTGGGCCCGTGAGCCATGGCCGTTGAGCCTGCGTGTCCAGAGCCTGTGCTTCGCAACGGGAGAGGCCACAGCAGTGAGAGGCCTGCGTACCGCAAAAAAAAAAGTGTTCTATCAAGAAGATCAATTTTTTACTTTTATGATAAGAAACAAATAAAATGTAAATGCTTTAAAGGCTGCATTGTGATACCTGCCTTAGACACTACCATCTTCATGTTGTTTATTTGTCTATGTTTCTCTCCTTGGGAGCCTGGAAAAGAATAGGTCCTTCAGATGTGAGCCCCAGAACAAGTCTTAGGACCCAAGACAGGAACGACAGACCATGTGACTTTTGAATGATGGAATATTCTACAAAGTGCGTGATTAGATTTTAAAAATCAAACTGTCCTTACCCTATTCAATCATGGTTTAGCTTCAGAGCGACTCTGTCTTCATTTTCAATTGCTCTTGAAAGAACTGAGCTCTGCATTCTTTTTCTTATTTTGTTCACACTCTCATCCTACCTTTTCCTATCTATTCTGAGATGTTATACTACTAATAGTCACTCGTGTCAGGGAAACTACGAAAACCCAAATCCTTTTTGTAGAATGCACGGAAGGTTTTTAAAACTCTTTGACTGCCAGTCCAAGGTGTGTCTTTCTCTAAATCTGAAGACGTATTTGTTTATTTTTGCTTTTGTTTCCTTTGCCTTAGGAGACCGATCCAAAAAAAATATTGCTATGATTTATGTCAAAGAGTGTTCTGCCTATGTTTTCTTCTAAAAGTTTTACGGTTTCACATTTAGACCTTTAATCCATTCTAAGTTTATTTTTGTATAGCGTGTGAAAAAATGTTCTCATTTCATTCTTTTACATGTAGCAGTCCAGTTTTCCTAGCACCACTTATTGAAAAGACTATCTTTTCCCGATTGTATATTCTTGCCTCCTTGGGATTAAAATATACACACTACTACATATAAAACAGATATCCAACAAGGCCCTACTGTATAGCATAGGAAACTATACTCAATATTTTGTAAAAACCTATAAAGGAAAAGAATCTGAAAAAGAATATAGATAGATAATGAATCACTGTGCTGTACGCCTGAAACTAACACAACATTGTAAATCAACTATACTTCAGTTTTAAAAAACTATAAAATGCTGAATAAAATGTTAAGAAAATCTGAAGATGCCTCGTCTCAGAGAAGGAGATGGCTCACCAAACAACACGCAAATGAGCATCGGCAAAACCAATATGCTTTCTCTACATTTCTTCACTTCACAATGTGTCTTTTATGAATATGTAACTAGGCATATAGAATACACTCACATCATTGCCTAGTTAAAGAATATAAATGATAAATGTTGCTTTGTTAGGAAGTCACCTTTCTTTTTCTCCAGATGACCACCACGTAATCTAACACTTCCTAAAACACCTTATACAAATGTAACATCAATTCCCTTTCTCCTCTGTCTAATCCTTGGATTTCCTGGACATCACCAGTGTTACTGATTCTTGGCCCAGCGCAAATGTTGATGAGATGTGTCACACTCTAACGAAATGCCATTTGAGGAAATAGATCAATAGGGCTGATTATTCACATCACAAAGGAATCCGGGAGAGTGCATTGGAATAGTTGGTTGTAGAGAATGTATACCTGTAGAGGGGCCGTGTGGTCTGGTGGGGAAAGTCCTGGGGTTTCTGATTCGGCTCTGCCTCTTTCTGTTTGGGATATCTCTCCACTCTCTTTAAACAATCATGGTAGAAATGACTGTGGTAGTTGTCGGGGTAGTCAGAATGACAATGACAATGATGAAGTCAACGGAAGCTTATAGGATTGCTTTGTGAACTAATTGAAATGAATAAAAACACAAAACAAACCTAGAACACGGGGCTAGCCCACTCTTGTCATGGAAATAAAGAGTAGCTATTATGATTATAATTATGGGAAACCCTCAACCAAGAAGAAAGAAGTGTTTTGAGGAATAGTTAGGTACGACGTGGGAAGGTCTTGCCCCTGGAGTGTGCGCAGGGTAAGACTCAGAAAAGAGTATATGACTTGGAAAAATTTCTTTTCTGTAAAGCCAGACCCAGGCTCTGTTTGTCTTTGCTCCCCTGGGACACCGCCCCCTTACTCCTGGTGGACACTGTCTTCGAGTCGTCCTGATACGGTCAGCAAAGGGTCTTCTTTTCCTCCTCAGCCCACCCTTGATTCGGGAAGCTACTGAGAGTCATGGCACTTGGACGACGGTCATAGTCACTAGGGCAGGAGCCGAACTTGCACTCCCAACACAGTGTCTAACACATGGTAGATGCTCAATAAATATTTATGGATGAAATAAAGTGAGGGAAGGAACCTCGGGTTTTGGGGACAGGAAAGTGACTGAGACCCCCCAGGTTAGAGGCAGTGTTAGCTATAAGATCGGGAACTTGAGCTACAGTAGAGAGACTGGGGTTCTGCCCCTCACTCTACCACCCCACGTTAACTATGTGACTTTGGCCGAGTCACCTCTCTTTTCAGCATGCTGCCCCTTTGGAACTGGCTCTGGGCCGTAAAATAGATGTGTCAAGTAACCTCATTTTCTGTTCTAGGTCCAGATGTCTCATAATGTGATCTCACAACGATATCAAGATTTTCTCTTATGTGTCATTTGAAGTTGGCAAAAGTTGACATGGAAAAAAATGACTTCTTCCCAAGAAATGCTCAGATGCTAGACTCAGAGCCTTCCCAACCTTCCCTGATTAGCTTTCTGTGGGGAAAGTCAGTGAAAGCCCTTGAACCAAAGACATTCTAGTTTGGGGAAGTAGAACCTAGGAGCAAAATGGGAGTGTGGGATCCCTCTGGCTGATCCTCTGGGAAGGTGAGGGTGGAAATCCCACCATAAGTCTAGGAATCTGAGTGTAGAGAGGACATGGGTGCTGCACCAGGAACTTGTAGAGACGTTTTTGGTGCCAGCACAGGGTGGCAGCCACCGAACAGCTCTGACTATATGGCATCTCTGGCCAAGGCAGCTTCCTGAATCTCTATGGCCCTGGTGTGGCATGGAAAGGTGAGACAAGACCATCAGCAGCTCTTAAATGGTAGTCTTGTTGGGCATTGGTTGAGAACATCCCTTCCAAAGGAGGGAAATCCTTACTGCTACCCACAGGCCTATAGGGTCTTGTCCCTGGCCTGGCAACGTCCCATAACTCAGGTTCTAGCTCTCTCTCTCTTGTCCTCCAGGACTTTTGCTCTTCCCTCCACAGGAATGCTCTTTTCCTGGCCTGGTTCTCCCTTCTAGCACCTCTGCTCAAATACTTCTTGCTGGGGAGGGCTTCCCCAACCTCCATCTATAAAATAGTTCCTTATCCCTCTCTCCAGTCACCTTAACTTCGGGGTCAGTTTCCTGGGGCTGCTGTAACAAGTTACCATACACTTGGTGGCTTATGCCAAAAGAAGCTTATCCTCTCGGACTTCTAGAGACCAGAAGTCCAAAATCAAGGTGTCAGTAGAACCATGCTCCCTGCAAAGGGGAGAGACCTTGCTTGCCACTTCCAGCCTCTGGTAGATCCTGGCATTCCTTAGCTAGTGGCCACATCACTGCAGCCTCTGACTCTATCTTCACATGACCTCCTCTCTGTGTGTCCTTTCCTGTCTTTCATAAAGACACTCTCATTAGATTTAGGGTCGAGTAAGACCTCATCTTGATTCTTACCTTAATTACACCTTGAAAGACCCTATTCCCAAATAAGGCCACAGTCTGGGGTTCCAGGTAAATGTAAACTCTGGGGGAACACTATTCAGCCCACCATACCCTTCTTTTTCCTTTCTTGCACTCACGGTTGTCCGATAGAATCTCCATTCGGTTTTTTTGTTTGTTTGTTTGTTTCCTGACTGCCATTTCAAGAATGCAAGCTGCAAAAATGCAGGGACTTGAGTCTTTTTGTCACTGCCGTTGCTCCCTAGTGGGTCCTGGCAACTAAAAGGGGCTCAGTAACCATGTGTGGGCTGGAAATTGGAGCGCAAGTACCCCTTAGGGACTGCCACTGCATCTGTGAGGGGCCCACTGTGTCAGCAACTCCCTGATGGGTTGAGGATTCTCTCAGTCCCTGGAGCCTGAGCCCCGGTGCCTGCGGGTGTTGTCCCTGTGGGCGGCTGAGAGGGAATTTCCTGGGGCTGCTCCACCAGCCCGCTCAGCCCAGTAGGCAGAGCTGCAGGTACGCCTTCTGCGCAGCAGTTTTTATATGAATTACCTTTTCTAAATTTGTTTGCTCTGATTAAGAAGGGAAAGCATGGGGTGAACTTGACCAGGTGGGTGAGCAATTATTAATGGCTTTTGCTGTATTTTAGGATCTGTTACTTGTTTTTACATTGCTTCTGGAGTCAAAAGGCCAATCCAATCAAATCAAAAGGTAATGCGTACTCATTGAGGAGAAAAAGAAGGCAGAAATGGAAGAGTAAAGTATGAGAAGGGAGAAAAACATCGTCTGTTACTCCATACACATAGGCAACCGTCTTTGGTTTCTTCTCAGTCAAATAGTTTTCTATGCCATATGAATCCTGGTTGAGATCATATCCTACACTCAACTTTAAATCACGCTCTTTTTTTCCCTTAAAATTAGGCCGTGAGCATTTCCCCCATCATTAAAGACTCATAATAGTTACCATTTGAGCAGTGCTACAGTGTGGTGGGTGCCGGCATCAATCTACTCCTTTAATTTGCACAACCATCACAGGCAGTTGTGACATAAGGCAGTGGCTGAAGGGACGGGCTCTGGAGCCTGACGACCTAGGTGCCAATCCCAGGTTTATGGTCCCTGAGTTCCGAGACTTTGGGCAAGGTGGGTGTATTCATCTCCTGTGGCTGCCTTAGCAAATTACCACAAACTGGGTGGCTTGAAACAACAGAAATGTATTCTCTGACAGTTCTGGCTAGAAGTCTGAAATCAAGGCAGGCCCATGTCTTGCTGACATCCGTCACCTTGTAAGATAGGTGGGGTTTAAATTATAATGATATAGTTTCACAATGAGAATGACTTTTTCCCTTTTGTATTTACTTTCCTTCTCTGTTTCATACATGGCTATTCGCTTATTTTTCGATATTAATTTAATGGGAGTAAATTGGTACTTTACGTTAGTCAGTTTGGGGGCAATTTGCAAAGGTTGTAGAGAGTGTTCATTTCTGTCCTTTGCTTATTTATATCTTGTGGTCTCAATATACTACATTTCTTACCAGTTTTCATGAGTGCAGCGCTGAGTAAAGAATCTAGTCACCGAAAACCAGAGCTGTGACTTTCCCCCCAGATCCTGTGTCTTTTTTAATCGTAAAGCGCTTATTTTTATAAGTTTAGCATTTTTGCATAATGTTTTACAGTCATTTTACACTCTTGTTTTTTTTTTTCTTTTTTTGAGACTTCTTCAAAAATGTTAAAGTGTAGACGGTCCTCCCTGTTAAAGACATTTGATAAGAGGGTAACCTAACTTAGGATAGGCTTTTAGGTTTTAAACTCTCAGTTTACTTTTTAATTTATCTGGAGGTTATTGTGATGTGAAGTGAGATTCCAAGCTCAGTTTTCTTCCCAAATATTGAAATCAGTCTTTTAATTTCCACTTATTGGCTTTCCTTTGCAGTCCACACACACACACACACACACACACACACACACACATTCCTTTATGTAATTTTACAGATAAGAATATTGAGACAGATAAGAATATTGAGACATCGAGAGGCAAATTAATTTTCATGGAGTCACCTGGTTAAAGGAAGATCTAAGAGGCATCCCATTTCTGTGGATTCCCAATTCAGTGCGGTTCCATCCATCGCATAATACTCTATCCCTTCTCTCATTAGACACCAAAATTATGACATCACTTATTTCCACTATCCTTCCAATTAGACCTACACCATCCAATATGGTAACCACCTGTCACTAGCGACTTGAAATGTCGCTAGTCCCAACTGTGACTGTGATTGCAACAATCAAACACACACCGGGTTTTAAAGACTAAGTGTGAGAACAAGAACGTAAAATATCTCATGAAAACTTTTTATATTGAAATGATAATGTATCAGATATATTGGATTGAAAAAATATTAACATTAACTACACCTATTTCTTTTCATTATTTGTTTTTAATTTTTATTGGAGTATAGTTGATATACAATGTTGTGTTAGTTTCAGGTGTACAGCAAAGTGAATCGGTTATACGTATACATAGATCCACTCTTTTTTTTTTTTTTAGATTCTTTTCCCATAGGGACCATAACAGAATACTGAGTGGAGTTCCCTGTGCTATACAGCAGGTTCTTATTAGTTATCTATTTTATGTATAGTGGTGTGTATATGTCAGTCCCAATCTCCCAATTTATCCCTCCCCCCACCTTATCCCCAGGTAACCATAAGTTTGTTTTCTACATTCACGTCTCTACTTCTGTTTTGTAAATAAGTTCATTATATATTCTTTTCACTATTTTTAGTGTGGCTATTAGAAAAATAAAAATTACATGTGTGGCTTGTATTATGTTTCTATTAGTACTGAAAATTAGACGGTCAACTCTATACGGAGACTGCATTTTGTTTGTTTTGTTTTTTCTCACCATCTTATCATGGAACCAAGAAGGATCCTGTGGGGCCTTCCTGGGGACAGACTCCTATCTCCCCTGCCTGCCTCTTTTTTGTAGAAAACCTTTAGCCTCCTAGACCTTCATCAGAGAAGCTAGAAAATGCAGAAACAAAGGCCAACAGTTAAGCAAGATAAAGTAATAATCATTTAACCATAAAGTAAAGGCAAGGACCTTTTTGTTCCTCCTCAAGGCTGTAGATAATATCCTGAGACAATCCTTGAGTTGTTTTGCAGGTAATAAAACCCCCACCATGTGGAAGAAGTTAATTGCTGACCACCAGCACATAGAATCCACGTGGGTAGGAGCTAGAAGGTTGATGATATTGACTCTAGGAATACCACCTGGTTATCTCACTACCGCCAAGCCAGAAGAATGTCCAAGAGCCATTTAGGCACCCTGCAACCCTCTGCCTCACCTTGCCTTTAAAAACCCTTCACTGAAAGCCATTGCGGAGCATGACCTACCTGTTCTCCTTGCTTGGCCTTGCAATAAATGCTGTACTTTCCTTCACCACAACCTGGTGTCAGTAGATTGGCTTTGCTGTGCGTTGGGCAAGCGGACCCAAGTTTCGTTCAGTAACAATCATAGCAATTAGCACTGTTTGCTGCACATAATAGACGCTCATTAAATATTTGTTAAATGAATGAGTGTGTGAATAAGTGAATATACAACTACAACCACACTCCCCTTGAAAGGATGTGATTCTCAAAAATCATGCCGGTAGAGTTGGTTTTTTTTCTTCCAAGCTGAAGAGGTTGGTTAGGCTGTAGAGTAATGATCAAAAACGGTCCCTTAGTAACTAGGGATCAACAGGAAACAACCCAGGAGGGGCTACAAACTGAGGCCACATAGGCAGCCTGTTTAAGAACCCTGAATTTTCAACAGGGGAGTCTTACCCCGTGGTTCTGGGGGCACCTCAGCTGAACACAGACAAATCTTAGGCTGCCATTCACACAAATGCCATTCTCTCTCTCCCTCTCTCTCTCTCTCCCTCTCTCTCTCTCTCTCTCTGTCTCCTGCGTGCACGCACACGCATGTGAACAGGTTTCACCCTGTAACGCAGCCCCTTCTCATCGTGTGCTTCCTTAACTTTCCTTTAAGCAAAGCCTGTGCAACTATACTTCCTTATTCAGCCCCCATCATATGTGCAGGTGGACAGCATAGCAGTCTGGGAGCAGACTCAGAACCTGGAGAGCTTGGGTTTGAGTCTTATCCTTTCTACTTATCAGCTCTTTGGTCACATGGAGAAGTCGTTTCACCTCTCTGCCTCGTCGCCCTCACTTATAGAATTAGCTCTGTGAATATTAATTCTAGAGTGTTCAGGATGTCAGGCACAGTCATTACTTAGTAGATGCTACATTAGTAGATGCTAATTCTCCCCATCACAGGATGGCAGGGATGTTTGGAATTTGTTCTAAATCACAAAACACACTCCCCTTTTTGCTTATCCTTGCTCCTCCCTGGGTCCCATAAGCCACAGTCTGTGAACTCAGACGTACTATTCTCCCCAGACCCCCAAATTCCTGATGGATAAGGTGGGCGGTGGGCGTCTAGCGAGGACAAGAAGCACATCGCCATGTCTTGCCAGGCAGAAGGCAGGGGTTGGCTGTGTAGGGTGATCTAAAGGGCCCTAGATGGAGAGAAGCAGGCTTGGGGAATTGCCAAGGCGCGGCTGCTAAGTCATCGCTCGGAATTTCTTCTCTCTGCAAAACAGTTTCCTTAACTCTAAAGAGGAAGGTGTGGAAGCTGATAAGTGTTTCCCAAAGGGTTTTCTGCAAAACTCCAGCCCTATTACATCATTATTGAAACATGACCTGTTTTGGTTTGGGTTCCCCACAAAGCGTACTCTGAGAAATGCTTTGGGCAACAAGTGGATTAATCAGGAACTGATCCCAAGAAGCACGATGAGGGTTGGAGAAGGGAGAGAAGGGTGACAGGAAAGCTATCAGACAGTGCATTAAGGACAGAGCTGCCCACGTGGGGAAGTGGGACTCCATGCTCCTGGGATCCCTTGAGAGACCTAGTAGAACATTCCATGGGATTGTCCTGCCAAGATGAGGAATCTGAGATATTTAACACCGTTGTTGAAGGGTTGTTCTTTCAAGTGAGGAGAGAGAAGTTGCTTGAAATCAGAAGCCAGTGGAGGGCACAGAAACTCTCCACTGAGGTCCAGGTAACTCCAGGGGGACCAAGAGGACGTGGCTGGTCCCACGTCATCTGTTGCACAGACCAAATGCCCACTCCATCTCCCTCTTTTTTATTTTTATTTTCTTTGCGGTACGTGGACCTCTCACTGCTGCGGCCTCTCCCATTGCGGAGCACGGCTCCGGACCCGCAGGCTCAGCGGCCATGGGAAGAAATTGGTATCGCTAGGTTGAGTATAGCATTTCCCATCCTGTTTACCTACAGATACCTTTCTTATGCTACAGGAGGTGAGACCTCAGTTTCCTCCGGATTTTATGCTTGTCTGTCAGACGCAGAGAGCGCCCTGCCTCTCGCCACAGGACACTGACTCAGCGATAAATCCAGCCATGTTGTTGGCTGGGAAATTGCTAATTTCTTGAGTATCCCTCTGAGCCATTTTCGCAGAAAGACAATTATGCAAAAAAACCTAAATGCTTGTATTCTAACCATGCCCGCATCCCCATCTGGATGTAGATGGGCCACCACTGGGCCATCAGTGAGCCAGGAGGCCATCCTCCCACCCGTATTTCTCCGCTTTGTAGATGAAAATCAGACAGTTTTTGTTGCTTCTTTTTTTATGGTTATAATTAGAGAACTCGCACCTGCAAAGAGATCCACTTCTCCGTGGCAGTAAAAGCCTTTAAGTCAATCTACGTGGCAGATAATATTTACTTATGTTAGGACCTGAGGCGTGTCTCCTAATCTGTGAGTTTTGCCAAACAGGAGAAATCATCTCTACCTCTCTGAAGCTGTTTGAGAGCCAAATGAGAAGCCATGTCAATCCTCTTGGTGAACTCTAAAGTACCAAAATAAGTAAATAGGTAAAGTATTAGATGCAAGAACAGTTCATGCAAATGTCCAGAAGAACAGAAAAAGGGTTGTGGCCGGAAGAAAGTGAGACTGAGTTCTTCTAAGCCTTCAGGTATAATATTAGTTTTAAAACGTATAGTGTGGAAGGAAGGGTGCTTGCCTGCGGCTGGGGCATGAGGGGTGGGGAAGTGGGGAGCTAGTGTTTAATGGGGACCATTTCAGTTTGGGAGGATGAAAAGTTCTGAGATGGATGGTGGTGATGGTGGCACAATGTGAACGTACTTAATGCCACTGAGTTGTACACTTTTAAAAGTGGTTAAAATGCTAACTTTTACATTATATACACTTTACTACAATTTAAAAAAATTGAAATTGAAATTAAATAAAGAAGGGGAAACCATAGCACGGAATAGCTATCATGTCTCTCCAGGGGGTAGGGAGTCAATAAGGAACCTAGGCACATGGGATCCTCGCCAGGGCTGTGCCCACCTTCTCGTGGGGAAGACACGTGAGCGCAGGGAGCTTTGTGATCCAGGAAGAGAGGTGTTCCAATGGCAGCTTCCCAGGGGCTATGGAGGCACAGAGAAGCCGTGCTGGGGGCGGTGGTTTTCTGGAAACACGTCCTGATCATCAGCCAGGTCGGGCGGAGGGGGAGGTGGATCTGATTCTGGCAGACGGAGAAGCCAGTTTGAGGCAGGAGAGAGCCCAGGACACACGTGGGAGCAGGAGACAGGCGCAGGAGGGAGCGGGGAGAGCGTGAGGGATGACAGGGTCGGAAAGTGAGAACGGGTCCGGTGAGTCATTTCCCCCAGGGGCACTGGGGAGCTATGGGAGCATTCAGAAAGGGGAATGACACACTCAAGTGAGCCTTTCTGCAGCAAACGGTGGCAGCAGCGTGGAGGACGGTCAGGTGACACGGAGCAAGATGGGCCACAGAAAGAACACTCAGGAGGTGTTGCAGTGTCAGGGTGGTGCCCTCTGCGGCCGTGGCAGTGTCCACAGAGCCAAGCGGGCAAGTGGCAGAGTGTCTGGGGTGAAGGATGGAGGAGGATTCCTGGCTGGGGCAACTGGGCAGGTGGGGAGCTGAATGCCCATTGGCTGCCGGGATGTTTGGGTAGGTGGCTGTTTGGGTGGATGGTGGATGGGTGGATGGATGGATACTGTGATTCCTTTGAAACTTTGCCTTCGAACACATTGTTCACCTCGAGACATTGTAATTCCTTTGAAGTCCTTACAAATACATTTCAAGCCTCCTCTGACCCTCTCCTTCCAAGCTCCCTCCTTTGGGTTCCCATGGCATCCTGCAATTTCCTTTTCTAAGCGCTCTGTTAAGCTTATCAGCTTACTTCTCTGCCTCTGTACACTTTAATGAAAGGAGGGACTATAGCTTTCTTCTCTGTGCTCCCAGTGACTGCCTAATAGAGGGTGTTAATTAGTACATGTTGAGTGAAGGGACATGTCCCACCAGACTTCCAATCTACCAGATTATAAGCCTCATGAGAGCAAAGCCATGCCTGTCTTGTTCTCCATCCTGTTCCCTGAGTCTGCCTGCCATGCAGAAAGTGTCTGATCATGAATATTTGGTCCAGTTGAAGCAGCAGGCCTGGCCTCATGCCGAGGTAGAACATGGATTTTCTTAAAGGGCCAGATATGAAAAATGTATCTGAATAAATCTTTGCTCCTAGGAAACTTCCCTAGTACCACGGGACTGCCAATTTTAGCATTCTTTCTCCATCTTTCTTATACGTAGCTGTGAGAAGGAATTTTTCCCGTCAGGGCTTTGGGACTTAGCACACACACTTACGTACTTTTTCACTCTCTCATTCATTCATATATTCATTCACTCATTTATTTATTCTTTTAACAATGTCTTTCAATCGGCTCCGGTCACAAAAGCTTAGGGGTTGGTTTGCTGCTTCTAGACCCTGTCCTTTTTTTTTTTTTTTTTTTGCGGTACGAGAGCGTCTCACTGTTGTGGCCTTTCCCGTTGCGGAGCACAGGCTCCGGACGTGCAGGCTCAGAGGCCATGGCTCACGGGCCCAGCCGCTCCGCGGCATATGGGATCTTCCCGGACCGGGGCGCGAACCCGCGTCCCCTGCATCGGCAGGCGGACTGTCAACCACTGCACCACCAGGGAAGCCCTAGACACTGTCCTTTAACAGTGACGTGAGATGAAGGTTGTCTTGAGGATGCGGTGCTTGTCAGGATGTTCATTAAAAAAAAAGATCTGAGATCTCTTTCTTCATACTCTTAAAGACCTATGCGAGAAGGAATGGTCTAGGCGAGTTATGGGAAGCAGATGTCAGTTCCCGGAGAAGAACTGGCTCACCGGCCCGCTGATTTGGCTACCTCTCACTTTCCAACCCCGTCTTGCAGCCCTCATCCCTCACGCTCTCCCTGCTGGGGAGAGGCCCAGCCCAACCTAGCTGGGGGAGGCCTCTCTGTGAGCTGGGGTCCCTGCTTCCTGTGTGTGCAGAGAATCCTAGCGGCTGGGTGCGAACCTGGCTGAGATGTTGTGTGCTCATTTTCCACGTGGGGTCACAGATGGGGACAGGTGAACTCTGAATTCCATTTTAAGCTCCTGGAATCCGAAGGCTGAATCTCTTGCAGTCTTACTTTCCTTTAATCCATCCGTGACGCTTTTTCAGCTAATTTGCTCACCTCTTGAACGGAGGAACCGTGTCTCAACGAGCCAGGGCCGTGGTCCCAAATATGTCAGGTGTGAATCTTTGCTTGGCTATTAGCTGTGTGACCACAGAATCGCTTCATAACCTCTGAGCCCCGATGTCCTCCTAAAGTGAGGAGCCCTGCACCTGCCTTATGGGTTGTCATGAAAATTACATGCGATGGTTTATGTGAAAACTCCCAGGACCACCTCGGGTACAGAATGCGGGGGGAGCATAACCATTCATTGCCATTTATTGGCAACCAGCTCTGTCATTTTTGGCGTGTGACCTCGGATAACTGTGTACAAAGAGCCTCGTGTCAACACCCTTCTGGCCAAATAAAACCCACCTTCGTGACTCTATTAGCTGGTACACGTGGAGCTCTTAGAACAATGGTTGCCATGTGTAAAGCACTGGCGTTATATAAACGCTAGCAACCACGATTACCTGTGGTGTGCCCTCCTGGCATCCTGCACAGCCCCCAGCTTAGTTCTCACCAGACTGTCCTGTAACTGCTGACCTTCACCTGTCTTGTCCAGCACCTGCAGTAGTGCCTCCCTGCTCCCTCCCCACCCTAAGTTAAGGAGTGCAGAGCCCACTGCGGCCTGACGCTCAGCTCTGCAGCCTTGTGTTCAAGTCACCAGCTGGAGCTCCCAGGAGCGCTGTCTGAGGAGTCCTGCCCCCAGGCCAGGGCCTCACACTGCACAGCGCGGGGCCTCCCAGCAGTCTGGGCAGCCTCCAGGCCCCACTTGCAGTGTGCCGGGGCATAGGCATGGGGCACAGGGCCCGGGTAATTAGCACGTATCTGTGAGGTGGGTGGAATTCCTGGGAAGTCATAACTACTTAAGCTGAGTCTGTGTGGTGATAAAATATTCCAGGAAAATGTCAAGTGCAAAGTGCCAGCAGCCAAGTGTCATTTCTGACTCTGCAGCTGGGGAGAGGACGGTGTTAGGACACATAAGAAAGGGGACATTTGGGGAGTGTCCGGAATTCCAGTTAGTTCTGAGCTTCTCCCAGGCTGGACCTCGCCGACTCAGGGCTGAGTCCATTGTGAAATATTTGGCCAAAGTTGTATTGAAATGAGGCTCTTTGTGCAGAGTTTTCCTGCGGGAACCAGTGCTTTAAGATAGGTCTCAAAGGGGCTGTTTTCCTCTCCCTCATGTGGAGTCTCATGCTAGGAAACAGTGGAGCCTCTTCTGAAAAGATGCTGTGAAATACACCTAGGAGTGCATTTGGGAGTGGGGGGGGGCGGGGGCAGAGCCGCGTACTTGGAGCTCATTTGGATTGTAATATAAACAGATCCCAATTTGCTTTTTATTATTATATTCTTTTGGCCGTGCCACGGGGTGTTTAGTATCTGAGTTCCCTGGTGCCCCCCAGATCCTGATCAGCTCAGGGACTGAAGTTAGACTTGAATAACAAAGATGCCCAAAGGAAGAGTCTAGAGTTGTTCCTGAAACCAGAGTTTATGGTGTTTGGGGTTGTCTCAGAGCAGGGGGTGGGCAATCTTTCACCGTAAATATCTACTGCTCTGGGGTCACACTCAACTCTGACCTTGTACAGCACAAGCAGCCACAGACCACATAAACGAAGGCGCATGCCTGTGTTCCAAGACCTTTTATTTACAAAAGTGGGCACCTGGCAGGTGTGGTCCTCAAGTGGTTTGTGCTGGCCCCTGTGAAGCTGCGGAGAGGGGCGTGGCTTCTTCCATCCATCTCCACCCCGAGCTTCTCTCAGCAGTGGGACCACTTGGCCCCCATCCCTGCAAGGTTGATCCTGATTGGTTTAGTACCCCAGGCCTAAGTCAGTCAATTCACTGAGGCACCGCTGACCTCAGTGGCTGGCTCAGGATGGTGCAATCAGAGTAAAGCAGGGAATTTTTGCTCATTGAAAGGAGAGATGATCTCTCCCCTTTCCCTAGATCCCTGATTCTGTCCATTTCCCCTCCTCCACCACTTCCTCCTCCTGCCCCTTCTCTCCCTCACCTCCTTTCTTTCTCTCCCTTCATCTTTTTCCTCAGCATCTCTGTCTCCTTCTCTCTCTTTTCCTCTCTCCCTTCCTCTCTCTCCCTCTCCTGTGCAGGAATAGCTGCTATCTATGAAGGAGCTCATGGAATTTGAGGTCATTAACCTAGAATCCAGGGTTTTTTTCCACATTCCTTTCCACTTCAAGTTACATCAAATTGAGATAATTCAGTGCCCTGGGCCATTACTATGTGCTGGGGAGCAGTGAGTCCTAGGCCCTGGAGGCATAGAGATGAATAAGCCATTCCCGTGTCCAGCAAACTCATGGCTGGTAAGGGGGATGGACACACAGTCAAGAAAAGGGCCAGCAGGGACCATGTCTGAACGGAGGTTGGAGGGAACTGGAGTGTGAGAGGGACACACACACACACACACACACACACAGAGGGCCAAGTGAGTACAATCAAAGAGGGTGGAAAACACGGATGTGTTTTAGAGATAACTCTTCAAATCCTTCCTACTCCACCTGCCGCATGAGACCTGGGCCTCTTTAGAATGACAGACCCACAGAGGAGCCTCAACATTCATGACTCAGGAGCTGGCAGAAGCCCCAGGTGGCAGGGTAGAGTACAGAGGTGGCAGAGTAAGGAGCTGGCGGTCCAGGACAGATGTCTCCAGGCCTCATGGACAATTCATGTTTGCAGCCCCTGGACTCTTTAATGGGCAGTCTGAGGCTTGATTGATGTCACATTGCCTTCCAGTTCTGACTTGGAAACTTCCCCCCTGTGTGACCTTGGGCAAGCCACTTTACCTCTCCGTGTGCAATTAGCTCATTTGTCCAATGGAGCTACTTTCCAGGAATGGTTGTGTGTCTGGAAAGCATGGATATAGACTGCCCGGCACATAGTAGGTACTCAGTGGACACAAGACCGTGATATCAGTGCAATAAGGCAGGTGCCAGGATGCAAAGTGGCTGCATGGGAGCAGAGGATGTTGGAGGTAGGCAAGGGTGGGGTGAGAAATGTAGACTAAAAGAAAATTTCACAACCTAAAAGTTGAGAATTATGTTTTATTCAGGAGACTTACTGAGGACTATAGCCGGGGATGACAGCCTCTCAGGTAGTTCTGAGGGACTGTTCCGAAGAGGTAAGGGAGGAACCAGGATATCTAGGAGATTTTGCTGGAAAAAAAATGTAGTTGAACATCGAAAGATTACTGCTAATTACAAAACCAGACATCTCAGATGAATGATTTTTGTGCTTTTCTGTATATGGGAAGACACATAAGTCTGAGCTTACTGAAATCGTTCCTTTGCTATGCATCTTGACTAGCTAGGGCCAGTATCCTGCTTTTCTCCGCCCCGAATTCCCCACGGGGTGCTCCCTTAGCCGCAGTGGCTGAGGGCTTTATTCACGCAACATCCTTCGTTTACTGATATGGCAGGCAACATTCTTTGCCCCACGGAGGGCAGAACAGGTGGAAACGGGTGACTCCCTGGGCCACTTGAGTCATCATCGGGTGACCCAGACATACCCTCAACTTCCTGATTTTCTCTTAACAAGTCAGGACCGATGTTTGACCTTTGGGGTCCTGCCCACGCCTTTTTGTAACAGGGAAGAGCCCAATCAGAATACAGGTTGGATCTGTTTCTTTTACTTTAACATTTGCTTTCCACTGCTTTTGTTCACTAAAAGGATACTGTGTATACATAATGTTCCCTGCCTCAGGGAACCCTGCCCCTCTGCCAGAATGTTAAACCAAAGTGCCTTTGTTCAGGGAAACATCCAGACCCTATCCACCTGTGGGTGGCTGCAAGAAAGAAGAAATTAGCACATCCCTTCCCCGAGGCTGGCCATTCCAGGGGACATTTGCAGAACGGGCCTTTTTACTTTACTTCCTCATCTCCTCCCCCTCTCCGTGCTATAAAAGAAACTGGCATCCAAACCCTGACACGATGGTTATTTTGAGATTTTAGTCGGCCTTCTTCTGGGTCTGCCGGCTTTCCGAATAAAGTCTTCTTCCTTGTCTCTACACCTCGTCTCTGATTTATTGGCCTGCCGTGCTGCAAGCAGAGTGAGCTTGGACTCGGTGACACTTTCACCCACCAAAATGCCTCAGCATTGGAGCTTCACCCACTCACTGCGTATATCTATTTAAAAAATAGATCTGTTTAATTAATATATTATTAATATACTAATAATACTAATATATATAATTAATATATAAATTAACATATCTTTTTTAAAAAAATTAAGGCTGATACTACTTTTTAAAACAGCCTAGAGGACCCAGAAGGGCCTGTGCTTTGGAGGAAGCCTTTGCCATGCGTGACTCGGTTGGTGGTTTTTACAGAACGTTCATTTCCTTTTTCCCACTGCATGCAGGTCTTCAGTGACTAGTCCCTGGGTGAAGACATGTCTGGAGCCTCTTTGGGTCCTGATGGTTTTCGGATCAAGAGCGTTATTTTTTTTGTTTTGTTTTTTGTGGTACGCGGGCCTCTCACTGTTGTGGCCTCTCCCGTTGCGGAGCACAGGCTCCGGACGCACAGGCTCAGCGGCCATGGCTCACGGGCCCAGCCGCTCCGCGGCATGGGGGATCTTCCCGGACCGGGGCACGAACCCGCGTCCCCTGCATCGGCAGGTGGACTCTCAACCACTGCGCCGCCAGGGAAGCCAAGGAACTCACTTTTATTGAGCACAATCTTCCTGCCAGACATTGCAGGGACCCTTTACCTTTTAATCCTTCAAACCCACATGGCCTCTCCAGTGTTTCCAAACATGGACTCCAGAGCCAGAAAGCTCAGGTTCAGATTCAGGATTTGTCAGCTTCTAGCTATGTAACCTTAGGCAATACCTTAAAATCTCTATTGCTCAGTCCCTCGGTCTGGAAAATGGGAAGAATACCAGCAGAGGCCTTGTGAAGATTCAATCAGCGAATGCATTTTTAACATCCTTAGATCGTTCTTGGCACCTGGAAAATGTGAGACAGCGGTCAGTTGTTATTAGAATGATATCAATATCATCATCGTAGCATCCTCATTTTTCACTCCTCTAAAGATGTTTATTCTCCTCTCTGTTTTGCAGGGGGTAATACAGGCTCATAGAGGCTGGTCACATGTCCAAAGTCACATGGCAGAGCTGAATTTGAAAACCAGAGCTCTCTGTACATCGTGACACAGACCACGATGATTCCAACTCCTGTGCCCTGGGGCTCTGTCAGTTCAGATTCCCGGTTGCTTCTGGCTCTTGCTTCCAAAGTGAGCTCTCTGTCAATTACCCGCTCCTGCCCGCCATCTCCAGGGCAGTGCGGGCTGATTGTTCTGTCAGGCTGGGGTCTGGGCAGGGCATCTCAATTTGGGCAGCTATTCAGTGGTCATTCACAATCTAAAACAGAGACAGCAGGGTGACCTGACACCCCGCGATTCCTGAAATCCAGCCAGCCCCTCTCCCCAGTAAGGCACTCAATTTCTCAGCATGGAGTTTCCATCAGACATTTCATGCTAAGCCAGTCTAGTCCTAATTATAATTGGTTCTGGCAAGTTTTTGCGGGAGCTGTTAAATTCTTTATTTGCCCACCCTCTGAGGCTGTTTTCTACGTTGGGGAAAGAGCCCCCCGCATCCATGAAAAAAGTGTTACCCCTGATCTTTGCTAGAAATCTCACTTTTGCCCCACTTCATCCCAGCCATCAGCGGTCCCTTTAGGTGGACATTTTTTTGATCTACTAGAATATTAGTGCTGGTCATTGGTGTGGTGGCTGGATGGTGTGTATCCTGATTTCTTTGATAGACCTTAAGCCTGGGGCTCTAGACATCTGATTCTCTGTAGAGAATATCTACTGGTAAATCAACCTTCTCTCCAACGAGGACTAGCCAGTGGAAGTCCTGCCAAATTATCCTTGTGGTTTCTACAAATCTAACCGGAAATTTATGGGGTTCAACATGTGCCGTCACTAAGTTTAAATGTGTTTTAGGATTTGCCTTTTAGCTGGTTATGGCTCCTCGTCAGCCCAGGACCTCAGGATCTGCAGGAAGGCGGCAGAGGGTGGGGTGGGAGTAGGCTCTCTACACTTATAAAACACAGGACACATCCATTATCCTATTTGGTCCCGAAAGTAAATAAGGATTATTATTTTTTCTGTCTACTAGATGAAGAAATGAGGCTCAGAGTGGTTAAGTAATTTGTCCCAGATCACACAGTTGTGACAGACCCAGGATTAGAATCTGATGTCAGTTGGATGTCAAACCTCTTTTCATTCTGTCAGTTTTCAGTTGTTTATTCATTTATTCCAAACCTATTCATTGGGAGCTTGCCAGAGAGTAATCTAGGCACTTGGGAGTCCAGCAGCAAGGAACAATTTTCTGCCCTGGGGGGAGACAGCAACCAACAAACACTCCTGGAAAGTGGTAATTGTTTTGCTGAGGATTAAACCAAGATGAGGCTGGTGGAAGTATGACCTGGGACAACTTCTATTGAGGGCAAGAGACAATAGCTATGAGAATGTAAATTGCATGTTCGCTTTGACTCCTGGGTAATTTATCCCACAGACGTGTTAGTACTCATGCAAAGCGAAGATATTCGTGGCATCATTGAGCTAGCAAAAGAGTGGAAACAAATATTCACCAAAAGAGTGCTGATTAAATAGAATGAGGTGTGTCCCTACAGTGGAGCATTTCGTAGCCATTGAAAAGAGGGAGGCAGGTTATAGATAGGTGATTGATAGATATCTAGAGAGCTAGATAGATGAAATGGCATCTAAGATATTTTGTCAAGGGAAAAAAGCAACACGTAGAGGCATACGTTTAGAGTGCTGTCATTCAATTATGGGGAAAAAATCAAACAAAAGAAGATGTGTTCTTAATCGCATAGAGTATACAGGGAAAGTAAGAACAACAATTAACTCCGGGGGCAACGGATATGGCTGGAGAAAGGAGAGGAAGAAAACTTTTTTCTTTCCTCTGTAGAAACTTTTGTATCATTTCAATGTACATGTATCACATATTCCAGAAAATATTTTGAATGTAAAAAAGAGCCATGTGAACAGACCTACAGACTGTCATACAGAGTGAAGTAAGTCAGAAAGAAAAGAACAAATATCGTCCATTAATGCATATATGTGGAATCTGAAAAAGTTGGTATAGACAATCAGATTTACAAAGCTAAAATACAGACACAGACATAGAGAACAAAGGTATGGACACCAAGGGGGGAAACGGGGGTGGGAGTGGGATGAATTGGGAGATGGGGATCGACATATATACGCTATTGATACTATGTATAAAATAGATAACTAATTAGAACCTACTGTATAGCACAGGGAACTCTACTCCATGCTGTGCAGTGACCTAAATGGGAAGGAAACCCAAGAAAGGGGGGTATATGATTCAGTTTGCTGTACAGTGTAAACTAACACAGTATGGTAAAGCAACTATACTCCAATAAAAAAAAATGACTAGGCTCAAGAAAAAAGAAAGCACCATGTGAGAGAGCGTGGATGGTGATTGGTCAGTTCAAGCCTCCAGGTAGAGTCTCCATTTAAGCAGAGATGATGTGTTTACCTGCAGCAATATTGAACTGTTGCAGGGTAGGCCAGAGCATAGGTGAAGAAGTGAATTAACGAGGTTTGGAGCTTGACCAGGTAAGAATGATCGGGGTGGGGCGAGGGGGGAGAATTTAAGGTTGTTTTCAAGGAAGTGATTCCAATGAGGAACCATGGTCCCTGAGGTAGGGAGGAGGACAGTGTGCCATGAATGACAGCACAAAGGACCACTAGAGGGTGGTGAGGCCTGATGGCAGCCTTCTAAGGAATCCAGGGTTTTGAACAATGAATTTTAAAGATACTGAAGAAATAATCAGGGAGCAAAGAGGACACCTGCCCCACCTCTCAGGTCTGTGCAAAGTACTAGAGAACATGGCAAAAATATTACCTGCCCTCTTGGGGCTTACAGCCTCGTATGACTTACGCAGAACCGGTAGTTACTAGAGTGTTGAGTGTTCCGAAGCACAGGGTACCACAAAGGTTTAGGACAGGGACACTTGAGCTTGGCTCAGTTTTGACCTTCAGTATTTGTTAAATGAATACTTCTTAGCCTTTTATTGCAAGCTCTCTCTCTTTTCTCACTGATTCATGCATATTTTCCTTCTCTCTCCAATAAAATAGAAAGCTCTTCAAGGGTGGAGAGCCAAGCCCCACAAGTTCAGGTATAAAGGCATATTTTAAATTGGTTTATTAGCCATGATTTTGGTTGCAAATGACAGAAACCTAACTCAATCTGCCTCAAGTGAAAAATGGAATTTGCTTCCTTGGGACACCAGAAATCTCACGCAGCTCCAGGCATGCCTCAACTTTTGGGTTCTTATGACTTTTCCTAGGAGTTTGTCTCTGCTCCTCCCTCCCTCAACTCTGTCTGTGCTGGGTCATTGTCAGGGTCTCTCCTGACTGATGCAAAGGCCACTGACAGCACTAGGCTTCAGCATTCTTAACCCCAGTGAGAGGAAGACAGTATTCCATGGAATTCCCGTGGCCAACATGATTCATCTGCCTTGGGTCTTACGCCCACATGTAACCCCAGACCAGAGAGATGGGCTTCTCTGATAGGCTATGTCATGAGCTCACTTTGGAGCCAGGGGAGGGGTCAAGCCTATCAAACCTCATGAATAGAACATGGAAGAACCACATTTTCTCAAAGGAATGTTGGGATGCTGTTACTAAAGAAAGCAGAGGAGGCCTGCTGGGCAGGCGAAAGCTCCAGATGCCCATACACATGGGTAGGACCAGAAGCTGCTCACCGGGTTATTGGGAAGATTACATGAGATCAAGTGTATCAAGCCCTTCCATGGTTCCGTTGCAGGAAGGGGACCCCTTCCAGGACCTGAAAGTGGGCTCTTCTCTCTCTTTTTTTTTTTTTTCTTTTTTTGCGGTACGCGGACCTCTCACTGTGTGGCCTCTCCCGTCGCGGAGCACAGGCTCCGGGCGCGCAGGCTCAGCGGCCATGGCTCACGGGCCCAGCCGCTCCGCGGCATGTGGGATCTTCCCGGACCGGGGCACGAACCCACGTCCCCTGCATCGGCAGGCGGACTCTCAAGCACTGCGCCACCAGGGAAGCCCTAGTGGGCTCTTCTCTTGTCTAACACTTGGAAATGAACTGTCTGAGGAGACACACGTGCTGATAAAGCAAAAAACTTTATTGGGAAGGGGCGCCCGGGCGGAGAGCAGGAGGGTGAGGGAACCCAGGAGGACGGCTCTGCCACGAGGCTCGCAGTCTCGGGCTTGATGGTGATGGGATTAGTTTCCCGGTTGTCTCTGACCAATCAATCTGACTCAGGGTCCTTTCTGGTGGTGTGTGCATTGCTCAGCCAAGATGGATTCCAGGGAGGAGGATTCTGGGAGGTTGGTAGGCCATGTGGACTGGCGTCTCCTCTCTGCTTTTGACCTTTCCAGAATTCTTCCGGTTGGTGGTAGCTTGCTAGTTCCTCGTTTCTTACCAGGAGCTCCTGTTGTAAGATAAGTCATGCAAGTGGCTACTATGGTGCCTGGCCAGGGTGGCCGGTTTCAGTCAGTGTTTCCCCTAACAGTGCTAAGTAGGGATTAACTACATTTTTATTCTCTGTAACGCTCCTGTTCTATTTTGGCCTCTGACCATGCCTTGTTGTGTGACAGTAGATAAAACCTCTGACCTTTCAGGGTCAGTGAGACCTGAGGACGTTTCTTTGTCTGAGATCCCCACGGTCCGTCTCAGCAAAAATGGTCACAGTTCTTCTCACTGTATCCGCACCCCTTACCACACGACTGGCAGCTCCTTTCATCAGAAGTGCAGTCAGCTATCACACATCTTGAATTGAGGTGGTGACTCGTTTTGGCCAATGGAATCCGGCAGAAAGAGCAGTATGTCATTCCAGGCTGGGCCTCAGGAGGCCCTGCACATTTCTGCTCGCTGACTTGGGATCCCGCGCAGTGGCCGTGTGTAAACAAGCCTGCACTAGCTTGCTGGAGTTTGAGACCACATGACCACGGGGTACTCAGCCAAGGCCCATCCTGGACTGCCCAGGCCTCTGCTGACCTGCCGGCAGTACAGACTCAGAATCAAGCCCAGATCCGCAGAACTTCCCAGCGGGCCCACGGACATGTGAGTTAAATAAATGCCTGTGATTTTAAGACACTAAACCTTGGGGTGGTTTGTTCCACCCAATAACAATTAGTCACAGTCCCTTTGTAGTACAGGTCTTCTGTATCTTCAAATCCTGTTAAATGCCATTTTCTGCTCACTCCCCGAATATACTGGGGGAGATAAAGGCCCTTTGCTCCCCGCAAAGCTGAGCTCCCTGCATATTAAACAGCTTTCTTTCTGTAGCTTCAGTTCCCAGGGTTTAGATTGACAAGTGTTGGGCAGAAGCTTTGCAATGCAAGCAGGTTCAAAGATGCTGTTCTTGATCAACTGCCTGACATGTTGACTTTCTTAGTTTGCTGGAGTCGTGATGCATGTTTTAATGTTGAAGCCTGTCCCTTCCCCTGGTTTTTACATGGTGCCTGTGTGTGGTTTTAAAGGTTTGCTCTTTTATGCCTTCGTTTGCAATGCTTTACCGAGTGAGGCTTTGGAGTCAGACTTCAGGGGACCCTGGCTGCGTCCTTTTGAGCAGATCTGCCTCCAAGGTTTCCTCAAGGACAGCCTTAGAGGTCATCAGCATTGACCTCAGAGGATTTCAGAGAGGATGAAATGGAGCTGAATGCCTGACGGTGTTAGCACAGAGCTTGACATCACACACTAGTTCCTTTCCTTCCTAATGCTTGTCACCCTCGTGAAGCCCCTACCATGTGACAGGTCCTGTGATGGTTGCTTGGGATACAGAGATAAGTAGGGTATCAAAGAGGTTATGTTTTAATTAGGGTGATTTTTTTTTAAAAAATGGTAATAGTGGGCCCAGAGGATAAGAGAACATGTAGAAGGACATTTGCTCTCCTCTGCAATGGGACCATGGAATGGCCATGGAGGAAAAATCTTAGATCTGCCTGTTAGCGGGTGCTCAGGAACTAGGACTTGGGGTCAGCATGCCTGGTTTCAAAGCCTAGTTATGCAATTTACAAGAGGTATGACTTCTTGAAAACTACTTCACCTGCAATAAGCCTCAGCGTCTTCATCTCCAAGAGAGGTGAAATGATGGTACCCAGTTTGTGGGGATTTTGTAGGAAGGAAATGAGAGCGTGGTCACATCTGAGCAGAATGCCTGCTGCATAGCAAGAGTAGTTTTCCCAGCCTCCCCTTGGTGTATGCGGAACCTGAGGCTCCAAGAAGCTCTGTCACTTGCCTGAGTTTGCGCCGACATGGAAGGACAAGGGCCAGGCCTCCTGGTTCCAAGATCAAGAGTTTTTTTCAAGTTCCCCACTCATTGTGAGTTTTCATAAGTGGTTATTTGAGTGGAAATCTTCCGGGGTTTAAAGTAATTAATGAAACAGATTCTCAGCAGGGACAAAGGATCTCCTCCAATTTCCAAATTGAAGAGCTATTCTTTGAGTTTTGAAATAGAGTTGGTTTTCTGAATTAAAAAAAATGATGACGAATTAAGCCAGTAAACCATCAGAGCTTTTATGGAGTTTAGCAAACAGTCTGTAACACAGAGGGATTGATTTCATTTCTGGAGCGGGTCTGTTGTTCTGTTACACCAGGTGCAGTGGAGAAGGCGGGGAAAGCAAGCACCTAGAAGACCTCCAGCCAGTCCACACGGAGAAGATGGTCATGAGCTGAGGGGCTGAGCATGGGGCGGTCTAAGACCGACAGGGAGTCGGAAGTGAAGGGAGAAGGACAAGTTCCATGTTCCAGGAGCCTTCCACCAGAAGCTCGTCCTCCTGGTGACAGCCAGGCCTAGAAAGGCCAGGCTGAATTAGCAAATCAGGCAACAGAAATACAGGCTGAGCAGGACAGCATCAGGGGTGGTGCCAGCACAGAAGAGGTAGGTAGAGGGAAGAGGGTGAACGTGGCCAGGTGCTGTGTCTTGTAGGGGAAGAGAATGAGGGTCAAGGAAGGTAGCATAGAAAAGAACATAATCCAGATTGCTTTTCCAAGCATTACTTTTATTATTATACTATTTTTTTTGCGGTACGCGGGCCTCTCACTGTCGTGGCCTCTCCCGTTGCGGAGCACAGGCTCCGGACGCGCAGGCTCAGCGGCCGTGGCTCACGGGCCCAGCCGCTCCGCAGCATGTGGGATCTTCCCGGACCGGGGCACGAACCCGCGTCCCCTGCATCGGCAGGCGGCCTCTCAACCACTGCACCACCAGGGAAGCCCTCAAGCATTACTTTTAATAGTGGTAAAGCACATATAAAATTTACCATCTTAACCATTTTGAAGTGTAAGTGCTAAGAAGTATTTTCACATTGTTGTGCGAACGTCACCACCATCCATCTCCGGAACTCTTTTTGTTTTGCAGAACTGGAACCCTGTGCCCATTAAGCAATAACTCCCCTTCCCCCTCCCCAGAGCCCCTGGCAACCACCTGTCTACTTTCTTTCTCGATGAATTTGACTACCCTAAGTAGCTCGTGTAAATGGGATCCTACAGCATTTGTCCTTTTAGGACTGGCTGACTTGACTTAGAATAATGTCCTCAAGGTTCATCCATGTTGAAGCATGTGTCAGAATTTCCTTTCTTTTTAAGGTTGAATACTATCCCACTGTATGCATGGACCACATTTTGTGTAATCGTTCATTGGTTGATGGTCACTTGGGTCGCTTCCAGCCTTGGGCTGTTGTGAAAGATGCTGACATGAACATGGGTATAAACATATCTGCTTGAGTCCTTGCTTTCTGCCCTTTTGTGTGGGCTTTGCTGGATCATATGGTAATTCTACGTTTACTAGTTGGAGGAATTGCCATATACCCTTTCCCATAGCAGCTGTACCATTTTACATTCCCACCTGCAGTCCACAAGTTCCAATTTCTCCACATCCTCTCCAGCACTTGTTATTTTGTTATTATTATTATTTTAGTCATCCTAATGGGTGTGAGGTGCCCAACTGGGTTTTGAGACGTGGAAAGGAGTGAGAAGTGCTCGGGAACAAACCGACTCCGCACCGCCTCGCCCCATCCCATTGTTTCTGGGCATCGGCTGCAATGGTGGGCGCAAGGGAGCCAAGTAAACTCTGCATTGCTGTGCAGACACAGGGATGGTAACTCTAGGAGGGAGATGGAGTGGGGATAATAGAGGCAAGATCTGAGTCAGGGCGGTTAATAGAGTCGGGCGTTTTGACTTTTTGGTCTCTTCTTAGTGACACTTGGACATACCGCACTACCAGAACCACATCCAGAAATGTACCAGGATCAGGCACTGAACCCCGTTGCTGTCCTTTTGTAGCTGCTTGCTCAACACCACCCAGAGCGCAGGTGTGGCTAGTTAACCTACTGAGAACCACGTCCTGAAGGAGGCAAAGGGCCCAGCCAGGTCACTGCCAGGGCCAACCTGCGCACACCTTGGCACCAGAAGCAGAGGCTGGGGACACTCCAGCACAGAATGTCAGAAGACCCAGGAACAAGCCCTAAGCCTATTGCCCTGGGTTTCCGACTCCGTTAGGAGCCAGGATGCAGGGTGAACAAGAAGCTCTCTCTGCCCTGTACTGACTTGCAGTCTGGCCACATAAACACACAATTATCAATATAAGCATGCAGTTCCTCACCATGCGGTCAGTACCGTTGGCAGGCAGAGGAGGGGAGCTGCCCTACACAGCCAGGGGACGGGGGTCAAGGAGGTGGAGGCTGGATAGATGGAGTGCATGTGTGCATGAAGGCGTGTGTGTGTGAGTGTGCATGTATGTGTGCGTGCGTGTGTGTGTGTGTGTGTGTGTGTGTGTGTGTGTGTTGGGGGGATGGGTGGTGACTGGAGAAATAGGTAAGGGTCAGGTCATCCAGGGCTAGGTTCAAGTGTTATGTTTACCCTTATATGCGAAGGGTAAGGCATGAAGGCTTGAAGGTGACTTGAAGGTGACTGTAGGCTTGAAGGTGACTGTACTGAATTCTGGAAAGACCATAATGGCTGCTTGGTGAAGAAAGAACAGCCAGGGGCTGGAGGCTGGGAGACCAGGCTGGACACTACTGCCACGATCCAGGCAAACAACACTGGGGCCTGATGCTGGAAGGTGGCAGTGGGGATGGAGAACAGAAGCCGAGAGCTGTTCCGAGGCCCTGACTGATGTGAGGCTGTGACTGCCAATCCTTGATCACTTGGTCCCACCTTCCAGAGAGGTGATCATTCAGTCAGTTCATATGGATTCACAAGGCATGGTTTATTTCTGGGTGTCTCGCTCCAGCTTCTCCTTGACCCCTTTTCTCGATGTCAATGAATTGCATTGTTATTGGGTGCCTCCCATTTTATAAACATACCATTAGGTTGGGTAGCTGTCTTAGCCAGGGTGATTAATGTTAGTTGTTATAACAAACAACCCCATAATTTCAGTGGCTTAACACAATCAAAATTTGTTTTTCCCAACACTAAGTCCAATGGGGTTGGATGGCTGAATTTCCTCAGTCCAGATGACTCAGTAGTCCAGGTGCCATTTGGTCAAGGGCCCAGATGTCCCCAGAACCTTGGAGTCCCTCTGGAGCCTCAGAATCCCCTACTAGACCTTCTACATGCATCCAGCACATGACCAAAGAGAAAGAACACAGAGAATCATGTGGGAAGTTTGAGGGGACAGGTTTGGAAGTGGCATAGATCATGGGTACCCATAGTTCATAATTTAGAACCAGCCGTATGACTTGGATCAAAGAGTCTGGGAAGTATAGGTAGACTGTGCGCTCAGGAAGAGGAGGTTGGATCTGGTGACCATCTGGCCAGATGCTGCCATGACGACAGAGGCGTGAGCAGCAGTTGGATAAACTGGAAGAGGTTCACGTCCACCACATGTCCTTTCTTTAATCCAGAGCGCTTTGGTCTCTTCCTTCATCTGAAATAACTCCAGCTCTTAAGCAAAGTGAATAGAATAGAAAAGCTCCAGGTGTGCTTAAAGCTGGCCTCATCCTCTGTTTGGTGTTGTGTCAGACCCAGTGGGCGCTGTGGGGAATGACGATGGGGTGCTCACGTTCACAGCAGAGGGAGGCCACGGGCTCTCGGTTCAGCTTAATCCATGTACGTATCAGACGCAAAGACCTTGGTTTCCTTGTCTCGCCACTTGCTGGGCTGGTCCAGGCAAAATCGCTCTGTGATTCCTGGTGGTGGGAGTGGATCCTCAAGATCTCCACACCTTTCTGGGGGGAAAAAAATGCTGTACAGGGCAAGGAATAGGAAAAGGCCAAAGAGAAAATTAGGGGTATGTGATGGAAGATAAAGGTCCCTTATCAGTCGGTAGGAGAGGGAGGTTTGAAACTGGGCTTTACCCTTTATCAGATGAGCTCTGCCAGCCTAAATTAATTATTTCCTGTAGTGTATCTTCTCATTCACATGCTTATGTAAAAGTCCAACAGCCCTGTTTGGCTTTTGGAAAGCCCCTTAACCATCTTAAGCTTCTCTTTTCTTATTTCTAAGTCAGATTTGACGATTTCCAGACGTTGATCTTTTATGCCTCTGTAAAGGAATCCTGAAAAGGGAAAAAGCGAAGGAGAATGACTAAGAGTCACGGCCTCCATCTTTACTGGGGAACACATTAGGCAGACTGGCATTCCCAGAAATGCTTGGGATCTAGTATGTCATTGAGTCAACCGTGGCCACGGAATAAAACAATGCATCCCAAGCCGATACCCTCAGTCTAGCTAGATCACTCTATGCTGGGTGCCGTAGTCTCTCATCTGTCCTGGCAAAGACCACATGGGTGAAAATGCTGGTTTCACAAAGAGGAATCCTTCACTGCACAGGGTCGTGTAAAGGAGCCCTGGGCACGTGACTGCTGGTTAGATTTCCACCCGGACTCGGGCTTCAGAAGGGACTGTGGAAACCACTAACGAGTGAACCCCCCTCTTTTCTAAGCAAGCGAGAGGACCTGTGATAAAGACTCGGCTCACCAACCACTCACAGGAGAAAACACTACCAGGAAAAAAGGAGCACCACAGCTTCAGCATCAGGTAGAATGGGCACTGGTTTCGCCTGCATTTCTCCTTTCTTCTGAAAGAGCTCTTTCTGATTTCCCTAGAAAATTCCCCCTTTCCCCCTGCCATCCTCTAGGTTTTGAGGACAGTCAAAGACATGTCCTAGAACTGATGGAAGCAAATGCGTCTTTGCTGGGGTTGCTTAGAGGCAGATGCCTGAGAAAGGAGCTATAAGAGAGGAATGCCAGCCAAGAAAAGAGAGAAACTGGGTCCTGAGGACCTGTCCAAGACCCCGAATCCTGCCATCCCTGAGTCTCGTATGCCCAGTAGACTTTTGATTCCCCTCCTGATTGAAGATATTTAAGGGGGCACGAAGAGGGTCTGTTTCTTGCAACAGAAAGGGCTCTGAGTAATGCAAGGGGCACAAGATTGCCCGAGCCGTTGGAATAAAAGTAATTATAATTACATTGGTACTAACTCCTCTCTGAGACGCTGGGAAGCACTTCACAAGTATTGGCTCTTTCTTTCTTAATAACTTACACGAGAGGTATAATTCTTACCATTATAGAGCTGCAACAATTACCGTTCTGTTAGGTTGAGTGACTTGGCCAAGGTCGAATTGTTTGTAAGTGGTGGAGCAGGGATTCAAACTCACTTCTTTTATTCTTATTTATTTATTTATTTAGGCTACGTTGGGTCTTCGTTGCTGTGCGCGGGCTTTCTCTAGTTGTGGTGACAAGGGGCTATTCTTTGTTGCGGTGCGCGGGCTTCTCATTGCGGTGGCTTCTCTTGTTGTGGAGCACAGGTTCTAGGCGCGCAGGCTCAGTAGTTGTGGCACGTGGGCTTCAGTAGTTGTGGCTTGCAGGCTCTAGAGCACAGGCTCAGCAGTTGTGGCGCACGGGCTTAGTTGTTCTGCGGTAGGTGGGATCTTCCCGGCCCAGGGCTCGAACCCACGTCCCCTGCATTGGTGGGCAGATTCTTAAGAACTGCGTCACCAGAGAAGCCCCAAACTCCCTCTGCTTATACCAAATGCCATGGGCTTGTCACTTATCACGTGGTCTCTCCTGTAGGGAGGGGCTGAGCAAACACGGGGACAAAGAGGAGACCCAGACCACAGAGCTCCTTTAGACATCCATATTGTTGAAAGGATTTTCCATTAAAGATAGGAACATCTAGGAAAGGAGTTACTGTTAGAGGAAAGAAAAAGATTGAGAGTCAACGAACAAACGAAAACAACACAACCTCAACGCAGCCGCAACAAAACAAGTGTTACTTGCAAAGAGCACACTCCTGAATAGAAAAAACAGGAGCTAGCTAAGGTTTATTTTGTGCTTAACACGTTCTTTTGTCTTTCGGTGCATGAAACAGAAACAAACTAGAACTAATGTGTTACAAGGATACAGTCTTACAGAGCCCGAGGTCCTGGATTTAGCTGAAGTTCAGACAAGGTTTGGAAGTGGGGAACAGAAGGACCTCAGGCTTCTAACTCTTATTTCTACTTCCCTCTGCTTGTCTAGTTTAGCCTTTTCTTCCTCTGTGGACAGGCTTCCCCTAATCTGCAATCCGTGGGGCAGGACCCGGCTGTCCCATGAATTCCTGGTTGGCGTGTTTCACAGAGACCCAGCCACCCCCAGAGGCTGACTTTCTGTCTCAACTCCCACTTACTGCCATGTCCAGATTTCTCCAAAGAGAGTGACTGATTGGCTTGGTGGAGTAAGCCGTCCACCTGGTCCGTTCAATCCTGGCTCTCCATTGGTCGAAGTGGAGGGCAAGGAGTGCCAGGCCACAAGAATTAGGACGCCACGTGGGAGGGCCCTGTGATGCCCTGCCCAGGTGTCCCATCAGGAGCTGAAGACATGTCAGCCCCCTTCTGATACTGCCTCACCAGCAATCATGCCCCTTTTATGGGAAGGGGTTCCTCTTCCCCCATTTGGGTCATGTCTGAAGGCCCCTCTCAGCTCCAGAGGTCTTTGTGGGCTGCCTTAGGTCTGTCTGGGGCTTGAATCACAGCTTAACTTCTCCCTCTCCTCAGTTCTACGTCCTTCCCTTCTGGCCTGCGAAGGCACTCTTCAATAAGTTTCCTGCATCCAAATTTTTGTCTGCATCTGCTCACTGGAGAACCAAACCCATGGCAGTTGGTTGCACGAGTTGCCTGAGAAAGAATACACTAAGGTGAGATTCTGGAGCTGCTTGTCTGGGGATGAGGACTCCATCCCTGGTGTTTGGTGGAGCACAGAGGCCCCCAACACCAGGCAAGAGAACATTCACTGCTGGTAAGCTGGGGCAGTTATCAGTGGTGGGGGGGGAGGATGCACTAGTGAGTGTCATGTATCAGATGTTTTATAGATGTGGGGCGAAGAGTAAATAAAAGGACAATGAAATGGAGTGGCCATTGCTAAGCTCAACTGATACTCTGGAAAACCATAATGAAAAGGCGAGAGTGACTAATTGGCGAGTAAGAGCTAAATGTGAAAGCAGGGACTCCTGATCAGTGTTGCAAAGAGGCTCTCAAGTCCTGAGAAATAGGGCAGAGAAAGCTGAAGACTTACCAGAATACTTGAAAGAAAAAGCAATTCCCCACTTAGGCAGGTCTGCCATGCCAAGGTCTCCCGACCTTGCTTGGGAACCACTTGGGTTGATGTGTCCGCAAACCTTGACTCTCTAGATTCCCCTGAATCTCTGGGCCTCTCATCCCTATTGAGGAATAACAGCCCCTCTTTCTTTGCTTGAAGATGTTGGCGTGGCCTTGCCCCTGCGAGGGAACATCAGCTGCTTCAGGGTCTACATCCACCTCTCCCCATCCCTAGCTGCTTGGCTAATAACCAGGGCTAATTCACATCTCATCTGGGGCCATGCCGAGAGGCAGGAAGAGGGCTGAAGTAGCTGCAGGATCTAGTCCGCCTGTGTCAGCAGGAGCTGGGAGAGGATGCACGAGACTGGATTTTGAGGGTTGTGATCAAGGAGGAGTGGGAACATCAGATTGGATAAGCCAGAGTTTATTGATCTGGGAGCAGTTACCTGGGAGACAAGAGTTAGAACTCTGGAAAGAACTCTGGGGGCTGCTGAGAGAGCACTGGCTCCAAGAAGCAAGGAGGAAACAGTGGCTCCCATGCCCTGACTTGGGACAATGCTGAAGGTTTTTCCATTTTCCAGGCCCCCCGGGGCGGGGGCGTCACCAGAGACCTTGCTTGGCTGGAACTGTAGAGTAGCTCAACTTCTCCCTTTGCCAAATCCTGCTTTCTCCCTCTCTATTACGTATTGATTGTAACAGCAAATTCCTAGGTACCTTAATTTAAAAAAAATGGAACTATCCTTAATTTGCAATGTTGTGTTAATTTTAGGTGTACAGCAAAGTGATTCAGTTACATATATATATTTATATTGTATATTCTCAGTACGTATATATATATAAATATATATCTACTCTTTTTCAGATTCTTTTCCATTATAGGTTCTGACAAGACATCGAGTGTAGTTCTCTGTGCTACACAGTAGGTCCTTGTTGTTTACCTATTTTATGTACGGTAGTGTGTATATGTTAATCCCAAACTCCTAATTTATCTCTCCCCCCCACCCCCTGCTATTCCCTTTGGTAACCATGTTTGTTTTCTATGTCTGTGAGTCTATTTCTGTTTTGTAAATAAGTTCATTTGTATCAGTTTTTCAGATTCCACATATAAGTGACGTCATATATTTGTCTTTCTCTGTCAGACTTAACTTCATTTAACATGATAATCTCTAGGTCCATCCATGTTGCTGCAAATGACGTTATTTCATTCTTTTTTATGGCTGAGTAGTGCTCCATTTTATATACGTACCACATTTTCTTTATGCATTCATCTGTCGATGGACATTTAGGTTGCTTCCGTGTCTTGGCTATTGTAAATAGTGCTGCTATGAACACTGGGGTGCGTGTATCTTTTCGAGTTAGAGTTTTTTCTGGCTATATGCCCCGGAGTGGGATTGCAAGATCATATGGTGGTTCTACTTTTAGTTGTTTAAGGAACCTCCATACTGTTCTCCATAGTGGCTGTACCAATTTACATTAGGTACCCTAATTTTTATTTCAAGGCCTGTTGCCAGGGGAACCCAACCTGCTACAGGCACCATCCCTCCTGGTGGGGCAGAAGATCCCGGAGTATAGGTGCTGGACATCTGTTCCCTAGAGTCTCTCTCTATCTATACTGGCTGGAAGAGCAAAAGATTTGCCCAAAGCAAATTATAGTGCCACCAGGTTTCAGAACCAGCTATGTCTGTCTGCAAAGCCATTGTTCTTCTTTTTACATCCTGCTGTGTTTTCCTATTTAATACATAGTTTTATAATCAATCTGTTGGCAAAGTGCTGATAGACATCAACTGTAGCGTGTAGTTGGAAAGAGTTGGAACACCGTGTATAAGACGATGCGCTAAACGTCTGTGGTTTGTTCATTCATTCTTTGTTTTATTCATCTAACAAGCTTTTGTTAAGCCCTTACACTGTGCCAGGCCCTAGGCTATGTACTGAGGATACAGCCAGGATTAAAGCTGAGATTCTGATTTCAAAAGTTATGGTCCAACAGAACAGAATGCCATGTAAACAAGTAAGTGCAATAAATCATTTAAAGGCAGATAAAGGATGGTTAAAGCTTCCACTTATAACCTATGAGAATAACTGAGCATGGTTTTTTGAAGTCAGAGGCCCGCAGGGCTACAGGGTCAGTAAAATGCTGGCATCATCTCGTATAGAACAGGCAAGTAAATTGGTAACCCCATCTTTCCCTTGTGCAACTGATCCTGGTGTGAGCCCAAGTACCAGGAGCAGTCCTGTGTCCCATATTACAAAAATCACAGCCAGAGCTTTGTGTGTGGTAGCTTGGGCAGGGGTGGCTTACTGACAACTTTTGAGCAAAGTAGATTGTATTGGAAACATTTTCATTTTAATTTACAAAGCCAAGTAGGATGAGATTCAGGATCCCTCCACTCAAAGATGGAAAGAGTACTATTGTGTTGGGTGCTTATAAAACATGAAGATGTGACCCACTTTTTTTCTAGCACTGGTTACCATATTTCCCAGTAATCTGTAGCTGCCCTCCTACTCAGTGGGAGTCAATCAGAGCTTCCAATGGTAAAAGTTCATGGAAGAAGGGCAAACCCAGTGGTTTTAAAATTCAGCACAGTGGAGAAGGATTCCAGATAGAAAAAGAGGATGGAGAGGGGGACAGTTAATAATTAAGCAACAAATGAGTACTGCTGTTTTCCATTAAAAATAGAAATGATAATATGCTATTAAAAGGCTTATAGCGGGAGAACAGAGTAATGTGGCAAGAAAACTGACAAGAGGGGTTATAATCAAAGCTATAATATTAAACAAATGGGAAATTCTGGGAGAACAAGGATAGGCTTTACATTCTGCTACATCCCTGGCATCTAGCCCAGGGAGTAAGAGCACAGAGTATCTAGCACAGAGTAGGAGCTTAATACATGTTTGTTAAATAAATTAATCAATGATTGACTGGTTGAATGAATCACAGACACTTGACTCATCATCTTATATGTAGTGTTTTAATTGTTTCCAACTACATGTTTAACCTTTGGAAGATCATCCCTCCGGTGATATTTATCATCTTGGTTTTTCTCTACCTGAAAACTTAGATGTTTTGCCAACAGATTGACTATAAAATTAGGTGTTCAATAGGAAAACACAGCAGGATGCGAAAGGAAGCATGGTGGCTTTAAAGGAAGACATATCTGGGTTTCAAAATTGGCGGCAGTTCCAAGACTGCGCAAATCATCTTCTCTCCCAACGCTATGGACTGCTTCATCCCATTGAGGTTAGGACTAACTGAGATCATGTACAGATTTTCTCTTCATTCCAAAGAACTTCAGTGGGGTAAGGGAGGGCTGATTTTTAAGTGTTTATGGACACATGAAATGACGTGGTTTAAACTTTGGCCATAACCCAGAGGTTGCTCAGGTTTTGGCTCTATTTAGCTTGAGGGTTAGATTTAGATCCGTCCTTGCCATGCAGACCCTTGATGGGTTATTAGGTCAGGTGAGTGGCCCATATGGAGGCAATGGAACTAATCACAGCTGCCTTTGGTGACCTTTGACTGTTCTATCAACCGTTTGCAACCCTGCAAAGCCCAGGGCCCACAGTAGCTCTTGAGCTAATTTAATCCTCACTTTCCTCTGGAAGTATGATTACTTTTATTCCCATTTTACAGATGAGAAAACTGAGGTGCAGGTAAATTCTTAAAGTTGCTCAAGACCAGACCTCTGGTGTGCGGAGCAGCCTGAATGTCAGGGCAGGGGTGCCTGCCTGCAAGGACATTCCTGATGTGTCATAGACTTTCTTCTCTGCCTGAGCACTGGCTCGGGGGCAGGAGGCCGACCGCGGCCCTTTACAATCCCAGTTCCCCACAGAGGAGAGTTCACCACGACAGTTACGGATCAAGACATCAGGCTTAGCTGCAAGGTGAGCATTTGAGGTGCGTGGCATTCACAGAGAGGACTGTCATGAAAACACTGTCACATTATAAGGATCATATCCTGTCATTATTATTACTGCTGTTTTTGCTATGACATTTACTTGCACCCTTTAGCCCTGTTCTAAGCACTTTCTGTGCATATCTAATCCTTTTAACCAGTCATGATGTAACTTCTGTTATCATTTTCATATCACATAGGAAGGTACTGAGGTCAAAAAGGAGATGGCTTCCCAAGCCGGTGAGGATCTTATTTAACCTGGACCACACTGTCAAATGAGGAGGCGGAGACTTCTAGCGGTTGAGTGGTTTTTCCAAGCCTCACAACCAGAAGGCAAAGAAGTGGGAATCGTCTCAGATCCCTCTGCTCTGGGGCCGTATCTCCCCACCAGGCACGCTCCAGCTGCCACCCCACCGTCCTGGAGAGGGAAGCGTGGACGCTGCTTCCACAGCCCCTCAGGGCATCATCTACCCACTGGGTCACCTGCTCTCCTGGGTGTTTGGGAAGGGGTAGGTAAATGCTCCAATGCTGTAGTTCACGGAAGTGGATGCCGGTTTCCAGGAGCCTGCAAACACCATCGGGTATTGGCTGGTGGGATATAGGCAAGAGGAAGTGAGTAATGTCCTCCATGCCCTGCTCCGGTGCGTTCCTCCCATCAGCCCTGAAAGGAGGTACTGAGAAGTCTGCACCCACAGGTGGAGGATGTGAAGCTTAAGGCAGTCCCGTTGCCTCTGCCTGGTCGTCATGCTGGTGACCCTGGGAGAAGCAGCTTCCTCCCGGGGCATCCTTCCCCACTGGCCTCACCATCAACCCCACTACCTTCCAAGGACTTGCCCGGTCCTAGCGACAGGGCTGTTTTCAACAGTTCTTGAAGTGTATGTGCCTTGGAAGTCCGCCTCAGTCAACACGGACGTGGCATCTTCCTGATCCTAGATCCCACATTCTTGCCTTTACAGCATTTTGCAGGAAAGGAAACATAACTCACCCTTTTCCCAGCTACTGCCCATATCCCTTCCGGCTGCCACATCCTACACCCTGCCAAGGAAGGAGGAGGAGTCTGGGCACAGTCCAGCCTGTGGGCTCTGTTTCTTAGCTGGCAGGGTACTTGTGGTAAAGAGTCAAAGCAGCCATATGCCTTCCCTTCCATTCAACCTTCTCCACGTGCATAGGTGGCTGGAGAAGTGAGTTCAGGGTTGATGGTGTGCAGCTGAACAAGGTGCTTCCTCCCTGGGCTCCATCTCCCTCCAATGTGCATCTCTCATGCAACCAGAGGTTGATAGACTCAAGCTTTAGATTTCACTGGGTACAGGGGTCCTGTCGGCCTCAGGCGGCTCATCTATGCTGTGGATTCGTGACAGGGGCTCGACTTCTGAGTCAAGTGGTCCTTTGCCTTTCATTCTGCTATTATGTCTTGTGTCTACAGATTTCTTGGGGTCCAGGGGAGGGAGAGGGATCATTGGCAGGGCAGAATTCAGGCACTGATGGCTGTGTGTCCTTAATACTTAACAGCAATTTCATTCTTAACAGCTGTGACGAGAGCACATGAGTAGAGGGGGGAAAGCAGGCATGCACCACGTGAATTGGGCATGCCAAAATGCTCGCGTCCATCAACAGAGACTGGGCCTTGTGCCACCCTGGGCACGCTCATGAGCTTCTAGCCTGGATGGACTTGTCCTCGTTAGAGCCAAGACTGCATGGGTCTTACTGCCATGCTTGGCACAAGTTCATTGCCGAATTTAAAAGGTGATGATTGTTAGTGGGTCTAAGACTACATGCTTAACAAACTGTTCCAAGATCGTTGATCATAGATGTGACTTGGATGGACCCTGCCTTTTGGGGGGGCCCAAACTACTGTAGGAGGCGAGAGCCGGGACTGCATCTGTGAAGGCAGAGAAGGGGACCCCTGAGAAGACACAGAGCTAGTCACACCAGGCTGGAGCCTTAGGAAAAAGGGATGGTTTGGGATGAACTGCTTCACGGGCCAAGTCTTTGCCTCTCTGGGCTTTCATTTCCTCTCCTAACTTAGGAACAGCCCTTCTCTCTCACAAGCACTGATATTAATTGCTGTCTTTTATTGAACACCTACGATGGGTAAGAGATGGGATGGAGAGATGGGATCTATCAATCCGTAAGACATCATCTCTGACCTTGAGACTCAGTTGAGTGGCAGAGACAGACACCCAAACTTGTATTAATCGTATGTTAATGATGTAAATGGAGAGACACACGGGGAGCTGCAGGAGCCCAGAGCAGGAGTGTCGTCCTACCGGGATCTCATTTCACCTTCCCAAATAACCCAGCGGTGGAGGTGGGTATCGCCAGCCTCATTATACAGGGGAGGCACAGAGGGAAGTCATCACCCCAAGTCACATCGCCAGGAGTGGCCTAATCAGAAATTGGACCCGCAGGCTTCCCTGGTGGCGCAGTGGTTGGGAGTCCGCCTGCCGATGCGGGGGACGCGGGTTCGTGCCCGGGTCCGGGAAGATCCCACATGCCGCGGAGCGGCTGGGTCCGTGAGCCATGGCCGCTGAGCCTGCGTGTCCGGAGCCTGTGCTCTGCAACGGGAGAGGCCACAGCAGTGAGAGGCCCGCGTACCGCAATAAATAAATAATTTTTTAAAAAAGAATTGTGCCATCATCACCCCAATATAATTTTGGAGCATTTTCATCACCCAGAGAAGAAACATCACGTCCATTATCGGTTGCTTCATTCCTCTCTCCACCTAAGTGACTTTCCGTCTCTGTAGATTTTCCTTCTCTGGACATTTCATATCAATGGAATCATGCAGTATGTGGTCTTCTGTGTTTGGCTTCTTTCACTGAGCGTCACGTCTTTGAGGTTTATCTATGTTGGAGCATGTCTCAGTGCTTTGTTCTTTTTGATTGTCAAATTGAATTCCCAGGGCTTATTGCGTTTAGTTATAGTGTGTGTGTGTGTGTGTGTGTGTGTGTGTGTGTGTGTGTGTGTGTCTGTGTAGAGATGAAAGGAGCTGTATCTTAAGCTATTTTAGTGTCTGTCCACGTCTAAGACGCAGGTGACCTGTATGCCCGGGCTCTGAGTTGGGCCGGGGCAGGGAAGGTAGCTACCTCCCTGAGGCAAGGGCTGGCCAGAACAACCTGTTTTCCCTCCTTCCCAAGACTTTGGCATATTTCCTCTGTAAACAATAGAGATTCTCAATTGCTAAATTGTAGGACCTCCTCCCCCAGAGGTGAATTTGTTTTGTGCTTGACTCACCTGATTTCATAAGCTCAGTCTTCTTGTTCCCATCAGGACTTAAGGCCATAATGGCCTCATTTTGCTCTGTCCTGTGTTGAAAGATCCGGGGCTTGAGCTGATTGACAAAACGCCACCTTGTGGAACACCTGCCAAAACCTTCCTGCCCCATGGGTGGCCTCATGGGAGGTATAAGTGGTACCCGGGGCAGGCTCCACTCCATCCTCAGCCAGAGGACCCGGGCACTGCCCAGAGGGATGCTGACAAGTTGGAGCTTATTCCAAAGAGGCCAGCCTAATAGGGCTGGAGACTACCGTGTTCAAGCCACATGTTCATCCCTGTGTTCAAATCCTGAAGGGCCACCATATGGGAGAAAGGACCTGGGTTCATCTGTTAGGGTCCAGAGAGCCGGACAGAGAACGGTGTGTGTGAGTTGCAGTGTGTGGATGACAGGAGGGTGACAGTGGCAAGGGAAGAGTCATGTGGGCAAGGGGCTTGATGTCTGGCCAGAGCATCATTCCCAATAGTGATCTGGATCGCAGTTAGGGATCTAGATAGAATCCTCATCATGTCAACTGGGAACTCAGCTTGGGCTGTGGGAGGAGGAAGCTGCTGTCTGTGCCATGGACCCACTTCTTCTGCTGCTGAGGCTGAGGGCGAGGAGGTGCCAGGATTCTGCCTGCCTTTGGCCAGGACTGTTGAGTCACTGGGCATGGCTGACCCTACTGGGAAGAGCCTCTGGCTACTGTCGAGCAAGTTGAGGGTAGCAGGGGTTCATTTCTTTTTTGTCACTGTAAGCATTTTCCCTTTTCCTTGAGGTTAAATGGCTGGGGTTAAGTATGAGAAAGAAGTAAATCCATGAGTCATCCCCGCTGAGGTCTGAAGCTCTATTTGTTCCCAGTAAGTCCTCCTTAATATTCCCAGGGCTATGGAGGCAGTTTAATGGCTCCTGTATTTCAGAGGGACAGCGAAAGTGCCCGGCAATCATCTTTATAAGATCCTTTATGAACAGCAACAATGTCCACATTACGATTTTACATTCTGCTTTAATAAGGATCGAATCGCCACGGGCCATTTTGAATGAGCTGGTTTTGTCTTCCAACTGCGGTAGGGTCTTCTGCCAACAGGCCTGCTTTACTTCCTGACTCCTCACCAGATTAAATTAACTTTCTCCACAGTTCCTCTCTTAACCCTCTTTTGGTAGCAACCCAGACGGACAGATCAAGTTTTATAGAATTTCTGGCTCACAAGGGGTCTGAGAAGCTCCTCAACCAAGTGTAGGCATCCCAGAGCCAGCAGGCCAGATCAGCGGACGGTCTAATCTCTGCTGGACACTGTCAAGGCTGGGCTTCCCTATTACAGCACCAGGCAGCTCTTGTGCCCAATAGTTTCACAGAAATGCCTCCATGTACTGAGTAGCGCACACCGGGCGAAGGGGTCTTAGAGGCAAAGAGATCTGGGTTCAGTCTGAGTGCGGTGGTTAATTTTATGTTACTTGACTGGGCTGAGGGATGCCCAGAGAACTGGTAAAACATTATTCTGGGTGTGTTTATGAGGATGTTTCTGGAAGAGATTAACTCTTGAATTGGTAGGCAGGGTAAAGCAGATCGCCCTCCCCAATGTGGGTGGACATCGACCTGTTGGGGGCCTGAATAGAACAAAAACGTGGAGGAAGGTGAATTTGCTCTCTATTTGAGCTGGGACAGCCATTTTCTATTGCTCTTGAACCTCAGCACTCCTTGTTCTTGGGCCTTTGGACTTGGACTGGGACTTACATCATTGGCTTTTAGGCTCCTTTTATCTGCAAACCATACTTCAGGGGTAGATATGATGATTCTTGCTTACTATGTGAATAAACCAAGGCTCAGAGAGGTTGGGCAACTTGCCCAAGGCCACACAGCTAGGACATGATATATCCAGGACTCGAGTCCAGATTTGTCCAATTCCAATTTGTATTCTCTCCATGCATTAGTACGTTCTGTCCCTTAGGTTCCTCTCCAGCAGATGCTGAATTAAAACTTTTACAAATGTGTATATTTTTAAAAGGTCCAAAATCAATAAACGCAGATGAATTTGACATTATTTTTTAAAAGATTTCTCAGCTAAGGAACAAAAATCCTGCCTTGAAAATTAAAGCCATAGAATAGTTACAGGGACGCTCATAAAGCTCTTCAGTATTTGTTCCTGAACTTGAAAGGGAAGGGCTATTGAGAGCTGCTGTAGATGATTGAAAAGGTGATCCGGGGCCTTTCCTGACATTAGCCCAAAGCAGATAAGGATAAAATGTTTAAGGCTATTAGTGTTGGCTGGGGACACCAGCCCTGGGGCACTTTAGCTATAAGGTGGAGGCATTTGACAACCACAGGACCTTAAGGCAGAGGGGTGTTCAATCTGTCTCTAACTCTACAGTGGATTCAGCAAAGAGGTCATCCTCCACGGGTCTATTTCAACATTGCATATGATTCATTTTTATTCCTTCCCAATGTCTAATGTCTAATGAAGGTCTAATTCCTTCCAATGTCTAATGTCACATGTCTAAATAAAAAGCAAGTAGAGATGAGAAAGGTGTTAAATGGTGTCCAAAGCTTTGCAGTCCTTAAACTGTTCCCTAAGAGAACTCTTACATTATGTGGGTATGTGTTTTTAGATACAGTCTGGGCACGGCAGGTGATAGACATGAGAGATAAGGGCTAGATCGTGGGTGGCCATGAATCCTGTGTTAAGATAACTGGATTTTATGGATAATGGACACCCTTTAAACTGGGGAGGGACATTGTCGGATTCACGTAGTACCTAGTTTTGTAGAACAGAAATGACATGAGTTCCTGGGTTTGAATCCATGTGTTGGCCACACAGTAGGTGCCTGGTAAGTACTTGTTCAAGGATTCCTGACTTTTCTTATCATCTTTTGTTTTTTTTTATTGGAGTATAGTTGATTTACAATGTTGTGTTAGTTTCAGGTGTACAGCAAAGTGAATCAGTTATCTCTCTCTCTCTTTCTCTCTCTATATGTATATATATATATATCCAATCATTTTTAGATTCTTTTTCCATATAGGCCATTACAGAGTATTTGAGTAGAGTTCTCTGTACTATACAGTAGATCCTTATTAGTTACCTCTTTCATATATAGTAGTGTGTATATGTCAATCCCACTCTTCCAATTTATCCCCTCTCCCCACTGCCTTATCCCCTGGTAATTATGTTTGTTTTCTACATCTGGGACTCTACTTCTGTTCTTATCACCTTATCTGAACATCTTTAGGCAAGAAATGCAACATTTGGGGGCCTTGATTTTCTCGTTTATCAAAATGAGAACAAGGACGTCTATCTCTGTTTATTTAAAAAAAATGAGAATTTGATGAGATCACTTACATCAATGCCAGGCACATGGTAGGCAATAATTGCTTATCATCAATAACTGGGCTAACTTTGTAATGAATGTCCCCAAGAATTTACAGCAGAAAAGAAAAACAGAAAGGAAGGCAGCATGAAGAAGTCCCAGGTCCTTCCATGCACAGA
>NW_020172779.1:16012676-16019591 GCF_003031525.2 Neophocaena asiaeorientalis asiaeorientalis
TCACTTCTTGCAGCTGGTCACCCTCCAGGAGAGGCTGGCTTTCTTGCCGGGAACAGTTCCCATGTATTTTCAGCTGTGACGGAAACACTGAGAGGTAACTGAGTTTACGAAGCTGTGCAAGTGTCCAGCTGTGGTGCTGCCTCTCAGCAGACGCTGAGCCAGCGCCTCCTTCCTGCCTGTGCCATTGACCTGGTACCCTCAGCTCTACACAGCGTGCAGTACAGAGTAGGTGCCCTGGGCAAGTCTGAGCTAAGGAGACAGGAAGAGAAGAAAAGAAGGGAGAAAGTGAGGGAAGAAGGGGAGAGAGGTTGGTGTATGCGTACTTTTGCTTTCTGTCCAGGCACATCGGTGCCACCAGGCGTGGGTTGAAGGACAGCACGGTGCACGGGGGAGGCGTCAGAGCGCTCGTTGTCTGAAGCAGCCTCACACCTTTAATTTACGATAAACACCATGTGGTACCCCCAAATGTTGGCTTGGGATGGTTCCATGTGGCCTGCTGTGCTAGAATGTTGATCCTGCAGCTGTTGCTAAATTACCAGGGGATCCTGGCCACCTCCTCACCACTTGCCAGACTCTATTAATAGATGCGAGAATTCAGTGATCTTCTAACACATGGTAAGAAGCAATGACGGCTCTTCCCTTTGCATAGCACTCTGGAGTTACACAACTCTCTCTGCAGACCACCACTCCCGCCTCCTGGACATCTCAGCATGAATAAAAGGGATCGCACTGTCTCTCAGGTCTCTGCCTCGCCCCTCCTCCCGCACCATCTGGCTTGTCAACTGATAAAGCTGCTGGTGCCTGGAATTGGGGAGTCATCCCGGAGGCCCAAATCAGTTGGTTTCAGGCTGACCTGGATTCAAATCCCAGCTCTGCCCCTTGTCATCTGTGTGACCTTGAGCAGATGACTTAACCTTTCTGAGCCTCAAGTTTTCCCACCTGCAAAATGGGAAAGAGTGGACCTTTCTCATTCAGAGCTGTTGCAAGGATGGTAAAGGGTCATGCTTGCAAAAGATCTAGCCTCGTACATATGAGATGGTCAGACTTCTCCCTCGTCCTCTCTTCCATGGACATGTCCCAGGAATGTATAAATGATCACAGGGTGGCTGCTTTTCTTTGTGTTTCTCTCAGGGTCTTAGTGCACAGTAGGGCAGCAGGTCTCAAACCTCAGTGTCCATCAGTGTGACCTGGGGCACGTTAAAAACACAGGTTCTCAGTCCTGCTTGTGACGATTCTAACGCCGCAAGGCTGCAGAGCCCAGGAGTCTGCATTTCTAAAGAGGGGCCTTGGGTGATGTACGGATCTCCCCTCGGGAAAGCCCCATTTTCAGTAAAGACCTGGGGTTTCATTGGAGCTCACCTGGCAGGCTGTGGGTCTGTGGTGCAGAGGGAAAAAGAAAGAAGGGGGATTGTTTTCAAAGGTTGAGGAGGACAAAGTGGGAAGGACCCTTCACAGCTGTCTTTCTCTAGATGGGAAAGGTTTACAAAGCTTCTGTCTCTTTTTGCCCATAAAATAGCTATTGTGCTTAAATGGGCAACGTTTAGTAAAAGAGGAATGCCACCTTGGCTCTGAGTGACTGTAATCACGGCACTCTTAATTAAAGGCTGCTGGCAGGAATGCCCTCCTGGCATTGGAAAACTCCCTCTGGGGTGGCTGCCCAAGAGCTAGCAGATGGTTGCTGGAACTCTGCGGGGAGGGCTCCCTGGGGGTTCCTGGAGAACTTGGTTCTCGAAGATTCTTTATATCTCCTGATCAGCATCAGAGAGCTGTAGGGGGGAGGCCAAGGGGTTCTCAGCATCCAGATGCCCTCCAGGAGCCGCTGGAGGCCTTCAAGGACTTGTGTTGCTGAGAGGATAAATTGCCCTCCTTCCTCGCCCTCTCTTCTGTTTGCACCCAAAGACAGTTTCCAGGAGGGGAATAAAGTGGCCCAGGGGCTGAAGCAGAGGTTAGAGCTGCAAACACCAGTCCCCAAGCTCAGAGCTCATTGCGGTTCCTGCCCTTGTTTCAGCGATTTTGTTTTTTTCATGAGCCTTAAGGAAGTGACCGCAGAGTCCTACAAACAATTTCATTTGGTGCCTGTTTCAAATTTGTTTCACAGAAAGCTGCCGGAGAGAGGTAAAAAGAAGTTTTAAAGTAAGAAAATAAACAAGCCTCACTGAAACCTTAAAAAAAGAATCTAGTAAAATATGTAACATATACATACATACAGAGAAATGTATTTACCTGTAGAAGAAATGGAACTTCACTGGTTTTCTTCAAATCCATGTGTAATCTGAAACAGTTCAATTCAAGGGGGAAAAAATGAAGTTCAGGGAATATTCAGGAAGAGAATTGGCTACTTCTCCTGAACTAGATTGGGAGGAAATATAAAAGTTAATCTGAGAATGAATTCTATGAAAACAATCTAGTTAAAGTAACAATTCTTTTGTTCATGTCAGTAGAGTCCTGACCCCCAGTTAAATAGTGAATGGAGATGCCTTGATGTGAGGTCAGGGAGTAAAGCAGAGGCATTTGCCTATCTAATCCCTCAAAGCATCCCATCCATGGATATAAAGTGGATTGCAGTACATACACTTGGCTAAATACGTTGTGTGTCATGTATCTTATTCTACGTTTGACTCTGTTAAAGAACTTACTTTAGTTTAGAGTACTTTAAAATTTTTCTCATTGCTATCACATTTTTGTAATCAATATATTATTGAGAAAATACATATAATGTGCAAAGTGCCAGATTAAAAAAAAAAAAGGTTTTGGAGTGGGAGAGCTGGGGTTCTAGTCCAAGGCTGCCCATGCCTTTCCTGTGGCTCTACTGCAGGCACAGCTCACTCTGGTCATCCCGTCTCCCTGCCGGCAACCTGGCACTACCCACTGCTAGAGTTTAGGTAGAAATGAATCGTCCTCCTTCTCTTCCAGCAAAACGACTCCAGCCATAACAGGTAATTACCTAGAAATAGAAAATAAGACAGGAGAATACGTGTGTGTAGTTCCTTTGCGTCTGAACCTCAGTTGCTGTGTAAAGTGGCGTCTTACATACATTTCTGATTCTATCTGCTGGACAGTTCGATCCCTGGATAGCAGGGCGTGAGGCCCACTTTCAAGATTTCTACCCCTACCTTGAACACCTCCCTAAGTGGTAAGACATACAGAACCTTCTGAAAAACTGAGTTATTTATTTCAGAAATGGAGATATAATGGACATATAACATGGTATTAGTTTTAGGTGTACGACACCATGATTTGATATGTGTATATATTATGAAATGAATACCACAATCAGCCTAGTTGACATCCATCATGCATAGTTACAAAGTTTTCCCCGTAGTGAGAACTTTTAAGATCTACTCTCTTAGCAACTTGCAAACACGCCGTACGACGTCATCAACTGGAGTCACCATGCTACACATTTCATCCCCAGGACTTGCTTATTTATTTATAACCGGAAATTAGTGTGTTTTGACCGCCTTCACCCATTCATTACACAAGCTTTTTATTTTCATTTATTGTATAATTGTATCCTAAGGCTCAAGGTGCATTTTATATATACATATATACATATATATACATATAATCTACATATATAATGCATAAGTGTATATACATGTATATGCCCATACACACACACTTATAGGCACATTTCTACAAATACATATAAACACATGGGTATATCTCTTATATAAATGTGTACATATATACCTATACACACATGCACCTATGCCTCCATATACACATGCATGTATACATGCATAAAACATACACCCCCTACACATACACATGCACATACATTATATGCACATATGAAAAAATGTGGTGGGGAGTCCCAGGTGTGCCTCAGACGCCCTGAGGAGTCAGCTGGGTTCCTGGGCTTTCTCTCTGAATTCTAGGCCGTCACCTAGTGAACCTTTGAGGTGTCCCTGCCACCGCTGGCCTCCTGGCTTCTGTTTGGCCCCCAGACACCCCACCTCACCTGCAGCTGTTCCCCTCAGGCCCACAGGGGTTGGAGGGAGACCAGCACGGTCCCCGTCTCAGTCACTCCTGACCTTGGAGAGACCCCACAGCAGAGTTGCTTGGGCGCTGGGAGGTTAGCAGGCGGCTCTTCCTTTTCTCCCCAGCCTGACGGGGGCAGAGTAAGTTGAGTTGATATGCACCTCTCGCTCCCCGCCAGGCCCAGGGCTGAGTCCCGCGCATCAGGGCTCTTCCGAAAGCCCTCCCTGCAATGCGCCGTGGCCTCCTGCTGCATCTTCTACCCCCGTCCCCCAAACACACAAAATCACAGGTCTCCACGCAGGCCTGGAGGTGTCTGGATCCTAACTTAGCATCCGTCGTTGGTTCTTTTCCTAAGAGGTCTCTTGGCCTCCACCTCTGTAGTGCAGGGACATGGTACCTCGCAGAGATATGGGGAGGCTGGAGACCAAGGTTGCGAGGGGCCAGGCAGAGCGTGGTGGCACATAAAGGGGGGACGGCCCTGTCACCCGAGTGAGTTACCCGTGAAGAAGCAGAAGGGGGTGATGTACCCCATATCACCTTGCTGAGTAAGTGGGACACAGGGAGTCAAGTGTGCCTGCCTGACTTGGAGGCCCCTGGTCTCTCCTTGGCGTGGCACCTTGGTGCAGTGGCAGGGCTGGGAGATCCCGCTGGCTCCTGTGGCTCCAGGCCCCGTGTTCTCTCTGCAACTCAGAGCTGAAACCAGAAGTCACAAGCGCAAAGCCTGGAGGGCCCAGGAAGCCGATGGGAACTGGGGCCCAAGAGACCGTGAGTGAGGAACGGGCACGGAGCCCAGCCCTGGGGAGTGGAGGAAACCTGGCCAGCTGCAGACACACAACCCACCTAAAGGGGCAGCTGCCCCTCAGCTCCCCGGCCATGGCTACGAGTTGCCAGACCTGCCAATGCCTTAGGGGAAGGCACGCACTGGGGGTTTTAGGAAAATCCCCCAGGGGTCAGCAGCTAATTCACATAACGTGTGTACACATGCATTTTATACTGGCTCAAAATAACACGTAACAGGATCTGTCGGCAAGTTACCACTTGGCCTACGGTACCAATCATTTTATAATTTAATGCAGGCATTTCGGTTAAAATTCTTTTTCTGTTGCAGATGACTCTAACAAACCTATCTCAGCTACCCTAGGCCTCTTGTGACCGGCCTCAAGCTTCCAGTCAGGCATACCGAGGCCAAAGCAGCCTGAGTTATTACTGAGAAAGATTGGAGTGGGGAATTGGGCTCTGGCGGGCTCTTTGTGCGCCCCCGAGAGAAGCTGCACTTCATCTCTGCAGAGTGAGCTCTTAGGTGGAGCTGGTTAGGAGCTCAGCTTCCTCCTCTGTAACCTGGAGACTGCCAGGCTTGTAAGATCAAAGGGACCTCTGCGGGGTTGGTGTCTGCAAAGTCCCCAGGTTGTTCCCGGGACAGCGGGGACTCGATAAATGGTGGTCACGGGATCAACTGCATGATCTGTGGGACCCCGTGCAAAATGAAAACGTGAGGTCAGCTTTTTCAAAAATTATTCAGTTTCAGTATAGCGACAGTAGAACATGAAACCAAGCCAGGGGCTCTACTAAGTGCTGGGCCATATGTAGCTGTACTGGCCTTAGACCCACGCGACCCGCCTGGCAGTCAGCAGACCTAACATTTGTTGAGTATTGACTGTGTGCTGGGCACCATTCTAAGTGCTTGCCATGTTTATATGTAATCCTCAAAGTGGATTAGCTATATTCCCATTTAACAGGTAAGGAAAATGAGGCAAAGAGAGGTTAAGTCACCTGTTCACAATCACACAGCTGGAGAGGGGCAGAGCTGGATTTGCCTGAGGCCGTCTGGTCCTGAAGCCCTGGTATTCTCGTCACAGTTCTTCTGGACTTGAACTGGGGGCTCAGTCTGACTAGAATGGAGTGTCCAGAAACTCCCTGGTCCAGGCACAGAGGCCAGGACCAGGAACCTTACTTCCTATAACCCAACAGGGCCGGGCACAGGCGACAGCACAGGTCTTCCCAGACATGCTGCCAGCCGGGTGCTGCACTGAGAGGTCTGGGACCCAGAGAGGAAGGGACGAGGGTTCACAGGAGGACATTCAGAGTGGAGGCCTCCGCAGGACTGAAAGCACTGGGCTTTATTCTTTGATCCAAACTGTGGATCATCACTGATCGACCGCAGGGTCATTACTCACATTACAGCTTTGGGCTGACTCAGCACTTTCCAATCCCGTGCAGATAACAGATCTTCCCCATCCCATGTCTAAATTTAGAGTTTCCAGGGAATGGGGGTGGGGCAGTTTAGGACACTTGAGGCTGCGGCAAATTCTCTTGCTTGCCTGTGACTCACGATTGTGCTTTTCCTGTGGCTTCTCCTCCTGGCATGGAGCAATGAGTGGTGAGCAGTGCCTGTGTGGTCCCATCTTTTTCAAGTCATCTCAAGAATTTCGGATTTTACACTGAAGTAGAAAGGATGATGTGTCAATAATATTAGTGAAAATGTGAAAAACGCAGAAAAGATGTATCCGCATGTGAATGTTTCTCTTAGAGTCATGATTCTATTTTTGGTCCATGAAATAAAACTGATGGTGATAGGATGATGACAGTAATAGGAATAGCTAGCATATATTGAGCCCTTACAATGTCCCAGGCACTGTACTGAATGCTTTACTCAAATTAATCTCACTCACACATACCTGCTTGACATAGGTGCGACTCTGCTGTCCAAACCACTTATGATCTTTTTTCCAGGCACGCTAAATTACAGCTCAGGAAATTTACATGCAATTAATCTCCTTAACTGAACATTTATGGTTGGATAATATAACCATAGCATAGATGAATGGTAATTCATCCAGCTCCTCTGCTCAAGTTGGAACTCGCCTGTTCTAAAGGCATGTGGGGATGTGGAAGGGATGCGGGAAGAGGGGCCAGGGCCGGGATGCTGACCAG
>NW_020172779.1:16019850-16169173 GCF_003031525.2 Neophocaena asiaeorientalis asiaeorientalis
TGCCCAGCTCCATCCACACTGTCCTTCTTAAATGCTCTGTACTCTTCAGGGTCTTTGCAAATGCTGTTCCCTTTGCCCACTGTTCTCTTCCCTTTGGGGAGGTAACACACACTCATCCTTCAGACCCTCAGCTTGGACTCTCATGGACCCTGGGTCCTCATCTCTCTGTGTAGCTTTTCTTCAGCATCCTTGCCAAAGCTACAGATGGACATTTACTTGGGGTCTTATTTGGTGATACACACCATGAGGACAGAGACTGTTCCTGTCTTATTCATCGTTGTTTATTATTGCATCCTTCCCAACTAACACATAATATGGATTCAGCAAAGGCTTGTTGAAGGAATGAACAAACAGGATGCTTCGTTCTGGTCGTAGATGGATTCGGGGGTCAGCTCCACGATGTGGATGGTAGATTCATTCTGAGCTGGACTTTTGTTCGTACTTGGGGAGGGGGCTTGAGTGTAGTGGCCTGGAAGGGGAGAGGAGCTGAATTTGGGGTGTCAGACTTCCCTGACTGTTCCCGGGCAGGTGAGAGGTGTGAGGCCAATGCTCCGTCACTGACTCCGAATTCTCTTCTGCCTGAATCGGGAGCACTGAGTCCTCCAGGTCTGCACCAGAGGTTGGCCAACATTCTCTGTAAAGTAAATACTGCAACCTTTGTGGGCTGCAGGCTCTCTGTTGCAACTGCTTACTGTTGCCATCATAGCACAAAAGCAGCCATAAACAGTGCGGGAATGAATGGGCATGACTGTGTTCCACTAAAATTTTACTTATGGTCATTGAAATGTGAATTTCACACCATTTCGTGTATCACACATATTTTCCTTCTTTTGATGTTCTTTTCTCCAGCCATTTAAAAATGTAAAAACCATTCTTAGCTCATAGGCTGTACAAAAACAGATCGCCTGTCGGATTTGGTTCCTGGGCTGTGTTTTACTGACCCCTGGTCTATATTATTCCAGATCTCATGGTGTCTTCTCTGCTGTTTCCTAGAAGGTGTTTCCAACTGGCTGGGCTCAGGTGCCCACTCTGTCCTTTACTCCTGTGTGGCCTCGGGAGGGTTGGGTGATGCTGGTGTTGTCTGCCGTGCACCTCCAGGCAGTGGGGTCTCCCCAGGAAGCTCCATTTGGTTTTGAGGAAGACTCTGAGGGTCAGAGTAGGACCCAGGTCATAGGGAGCTATCCACAGCTAGGGAAGCAGATACCAGGTGCCTGGGCTGTGGGTACCACCTGGGGTCTGGCTGTCTTCTCATTCACCTGGAGACCCTCATATTCACTCTTAGAATTGGGTCTCCACCACACACTTATTCACTTTTCCCCTCTAGCAAAACTAAGCAAGATTACGGGGGATCCATCCTTCCTTAAGCAAGATTACGGGGATCCATACTTCCCTTCACACACTTTGTTATCATGAAATACGCTTTGACAGCCTTCAAGGCTTTAGTGATAAGTCTCCACAAGATAAGGGACTGGGTTACCTCATGTGGTGTGTGGGTGAAAAGCACAGATCACAGCTGATTTAAAACACAGGAAAAAAACTAACCAACCTGTTTTTTCTCTTATAACCTTGGTCTCATAAATGACCCCAGTATATATTCAACCTGGAAACCTGGGTTTACCCTGGACTCCATCTTCTCTCCCACACAATTAATCATGGACTTCTGTGCACTTTTCCCTAGGACCAACCACCCTGGACATCTGTGGCCTTTCTTGCACTATCTCCCTCACTTCCTCCATTCCTCTGACCCTCCTTCACCTGGACCGCCTTTGACCTCCTAAAATAATCTCCCTGACTTTAGACACTCCCTGGATTTGGGTTTTATTTTTTTCCATAAAATGCAAATCCAATCATATCACTTACCTTATAGAAATTCTTTAATGGCTTAGGGTGATGAAAAAGTTCTAGAGACAGTGGTGTCGATCACACAACAATGTGAATGTGCTTAGTGTCACTGAATTGTACACTTAAAAATGGTTATAGTGGTAAATTTTAGATTATATCTGTTACTACAACACAGAATTCGTTCATGACTCCTCACTGATCTCTGAATACCTTGGTCAGGTTTGCAGGGACCTCAGAGAACCCCACGTCCCCTGCCATGCAAATTTCATTCTCTACCCACCAATCTTAACCTTCACCAACTTGCCATCCCCACTTGCACCTTCTTGTCTCCGTTTCATCTGCCCGAAGCATATTTTATTTTTCCTGCTTCCTGAAGCAAACTCGACTTTTAAGATCTAGGTCAATAAGGAACACAGCCATGTCTTCCATCAACCTTTCCCTTTGACTTTACTTCTTTCACACAGGTAGAACTAAATGATTCATTGTTTAATGATAATATCAAGTACTAGAGGAGAGGGAAAAAACAGACTAGTCATAAGCTGCATGTCAGATAGAAAGAACCACAGTAAAATAAACAGCCGCGTGTCCACCACTCACAGGCGATGCCATCACCTCTGCAATCTTCTGTATGTCCCTCCCCAGATTTCTTCCCTCACTCCCCTTTCAGACTGGACTCCACCTGGGAATTTTGTATTTGTCTTTCTATTTATTTTCTTCATAATTTTATCACGCTCATTTGTTTCCCTGAATGATGTATTATCTAGTTGTACCTGATTTTGAACTTTATACAGATGGAATCATACTGCATATTCCCTGCAAGTTGCTTTTTCCCCGCAAAAGGACATTTGAGAGGTTGATCTATTCTTTTGTCCTTTTCTGTAATCTGTTCATTTTCACTGCTATATACTTTTCCTTTAGCTGAATACAGCACACTTAAAAAAATCCATTACTGCTGGTGATGGGCATTTCTGTTACTTCCGGTGTTTGCTATTAAAAATCATGTTGAGGTGGCCAACTCTGTACAGGTTCCTTGGAGCAATTGCAAGATACCTCAGGGTATCTACCCCAAAGCAGAATTGCTAGGGCTGACTTGTGCATGTCTTCAACTCTTTTCCATGATGCCAAATTGCTATCTGCAGTGGTTCCATCGGGTTACACTCCCATCCCGCATTAGTTGGGAGGAATGGTTGCCCCACTTCCTGGTATCATTGGATTGTCAGACTTTAATTTTTGCTAATTTGGCATATGTGAAAAGACATCTCATTGTGGTTTAATTTTATGTTTCCCTGATGACTAGAGAGGTTGGGTGTCTTTCTGTATGTTGATGGTTCACTCCTCTTCCCTTTTCTATTGGATAGAATCTGTTTCTCCCATTATTCTACTGAGTCGCTGGTTCTTTTACTGATTTGTAGTTCATTGCATATTCTGAAACGCAATGCATTGTCAATTTTCTGTGTGCGAACAAGTCTTCCTAATTGTGTCTTACCTTTATACTCTTTATAGTTTCTTCTGATAAATTGAAGCTCTTAATTTTAATGTAGACAATTTTGTCAGTTTTTTTTCCTTTATTGTATGTGGCTGCTGTTTAATAAATCTTTTCCTAGCTGGAGGCCATAAAGCCCTTCTTCTATGTCATCTTCTAAAGCTTCTACAGTTTTACCTTTAACCTTAAAGTCCCCAAGTTTCCTGGAGTTGATTTTTGTGTATAATGTGACAAAGGGGTCCTAGTTAAATAGTTTTTCTATATGATCTCATACCATTCATGGAACATCTACCTACCTTTCCCCTACTGAGGAACTATAAGGTTTTCATAGATGGAAGTTCTGTCCCTGTGCTCTCCATTCACAACCAGCGTCCATCCCTGTATCCACACTGCGCTGTCTTCGTTCCTTGAGCTTGGAATGAATTGGTGACATAACGCACCTTACCAGATGTCTTACAGCAAGTCTAGACATCTGGTAAGGTGAGTTATGTCACCAATTCTTCTTCTGGAGAGTCTTACTATTTCTGTTTCTTTGCTTTTTCATTTACATTTTGTAATCCGCTTGTCAAGTTCCACCAAAAAAAAAAAACAAACTGTCATGGTTTGAATTCTGTGATTCTTAATCATTGTTCTCCTAGCATTTTATATGATGCACAGAAATCCACGTACACTTACTTATTCACAGAATGCATATCTTACGCTTAAAGCTTTTCACAGTGCCTGATACATAGCGAATTTCTTGAATGAATGAACGAACGAATGAACGATTAAAGTCTTCCATTTAGCTGAAGTTCACTTTTATATAAAGCTCTAAATTTATAGCACAGTTCAACTGTTCATCCTTAGAAAGGATCTTTCACTCCACAAAAGATGCGAGAGCGAAGGAGTACCTGTCATTATTTGTGCCAGGTACAGTGCCAAGGAGAAAGGGACAAAGCCATTTTGGAGTCGTGTAAAAAGTCAGGAACCCTCAGTACTTTGAAAATAGGATATGAGGGACTTCCCTGGTGGCATAGTGGTTAAGAATCCACCTGCCAGTGCAGGGAACACGGGTTCGAGCCCTGGTCCGGGAAGATCCCACATACCGCAGAGCAACTAAGCCCGTGTGCCACAACTACTGAGCCTGTGCTCTAGAGCCCGTGAGCCACAACTACTGAAGCCCACGTGCCACAACTACTGAAGCCCGCATGCCTAGAGCCCGTGCTCTACAGCAAGAGAAGCCACCACAATGAGAAACCCGCACACCACAACGAAGAGTAGCCCCAGCTCACCGCAACTAGAGAAAAGCCCGCGTGCAGCAACGAAGACCCAATGCAGCCAAAACTAAATAAATAAATATATTTAAAAAAACAGAAAATAGGATATGATTTTCAAAAAAAATAGGATCTGTAACCATCTTCTCGGGGCCACATTGCTTGTGGAAGGCAAGAAACCTCTTCCCCAGGCTTCCTTGTGTGTGGGCTTCATGAGTAACTCCCACGACTGACCTGCCTGACATCTTGTGTTTGAGACCAAGACATTACCAAGGTGGAAGTTTCATTAAACAAGGCTCACAATAGAACAAACAATTTGGCCTTTTTTTTTTTTACACACACAAATTAAAGAAGCATTCCCTTTCAGGAGGCTGGTGCTTTTCTTTGCCTGGGTAGTCTTGGGAGAAAACACATATGCAAACAATAGAAAGAAAGCGGGTGGGGGGCAGCATGTATTTATTCTTAATTTACTCATAGAATAATTTGAAACGCAGACTTACCCCTGTACTTCTGCTCCATGTACCGAAGACAAAAGGAATGCCCCAAGCTTAACCTCTTGAGCTTGAAGCCTGGATTCAAATTTAGACTCTGAAGTTCCCTGCTTGTCTGACAGTAGATGGCCGCTTGACCTCTGGGAGAGGCAGAGTCCTCACCTGCAAGGGGAATGGAAATAACCAGGCTCATCTCTCTCAGGGCCATGTTTCTGGGGTGGGAAGACCTGCTGGGGACCATTTCATTACCAGGAACTTGCCCTGGAAATCCTAGATAGCTCATTTACTCGCTCAGCAAGCATTCGCTGAGCAGCAACTATGTGCTGGGCTCTAAAAAGGCATAGACTATCACTGGGCAGGAGGCGTTCCCTTCGGGAATCCCCGAAGAGACCAATGGTGAGTGTTGTCTGTCGGCAGCAGGGCGCTGAGACCTTGAGTTCTGAGGGAGGTCGGGCCACGTTTCACAGCTCCCCACCACAGCCAAACCCTGGTACTACTCAGGTCAACTTCTTCAGAGAGACTTGAGGGGCGTCTCCTCAGGGTTCCAGTGGGCATTACTTCCTGGGGAAATTTAGCAGTAGAATTCCAGTGGGATGCGCTATATCCCCCAACGCTGTGGCTGGCCTTGGCTGCAAAAGACAGTTATCACTTATCCACTATCCATGATCCACTCTAGATTCCCTTCACCTTCAAGCAGCACCTGTCAGTCTCAATGGTTTATCTGCTGGGGTGACCCAGACCCACATCTCTGAAGGGTCTGATGCTCCAGTCACTGGGCTCTTCTCAGATGGAGTTCTTGCATTTGTCTATTTACAGTTAAAATGAGAAAAGGAGTATCAAGGCTTGCCTAAATGGATCAAACACATCCCCTAACCCCCACCTGTTGTAGCAGCAACACGGCATCCCCTCCAAGGTCAGAATCTTAAATTCTGGCTAGGATCTGTAACCATCTTCTCTGGTGGCACAGTGGTTGAGAGTCCGCCTGCCGATGCAGGGGACACGAGTTCGTGCCCTGGTCCGGGAGGATCCCACATGCCGTGGAGCGGCTGGACCCGTGAGCCAGCCGTGAGCCATGGCTGCTGACCCTGCTTTTCTTGGCTAGCTGGTCCTTTGGCATGGAGAGCCATATCTCATTGCTCAGTGCAACTCCCATTGTGTCCCCTAAAGTAGTCTTTTCCTTTGGGAACCGTGACCACAAATTCTGCAACGTGCAGAGTGGTAGGGACAGGAAATGCACATTTCCAAAGTGGCTTTTGGCTATTACACCAAGAGTTTTTTCATTTACATAAAGCCAGAGAAGGCAACACAGGTCTGGAAAAGATTCTGTGAAGTCATTAGGGACTGGGATTCTTCTATCAACCTTTGTTTCCTCAGTCTTTGAAGATTATACTCATCTTCAAGTTCAAGGAAGGCTGCTGGAGCTCCATCCATCATATATGTATTCCAGATAGATACAGGTAGCAAATAAGAAGAGTCTAAAGTGCATCCACCCTCCATCTGTCAGTTTCTTCTTTTAAGAAGTTTTTCAAACATTACTTTTATATCATATTAGCCACGCTTAGCTGCAAGGTAGGCTGGGGAACATAGTATTTATTACATTGTTTCTGGGAATAAACTCAGGTTATAAGAATGAATAGGGTGGATAGTTGGATAAGCAACTAGTGAATTCTGCCACATCCTTCCTAATCAATCTAATGCTGCTTCTCCATCGCCCTTGACTCTATCATACTAGCCTGTGTTTTATTTTTAATAGAAAATGTCACTGTCTGAGATTATAACCTTTTGTTGTTTGATAGACTAGAAGCTCCCTAAGGGTGAGACTTTGCCTGTTTTTTCTAATCTTTTTTAAAATCCAAGTCTAGTTAATTTGCAATGCTGTGTTAGCTTCAGGTATACAGCAAAGTGATTCAGTTATACATTATCTATCTATCATCTGTCTATCTATCTATCTATCGATCCATTTTCAGGTTCTTTTCCATTATATGTTATTATAAAACGTTGAGTATAGTTCCCTGTGCTATACAGTAGGTCCTTGTTGTTTATTTTATATATAATAGTGTGTATATGTTAATCCCAAACTCCTAATTTATCTTCCGCCTCTCGTGATCCCCTCTGGTAACCGTAAATTTGCTTTCTATGTCTGTGAGTCTGTTTTGTAAATAAGTTTCTTTGTATCATTTTTTTAGATTCCACATATAATCTCTGATTTATCTCTGATATATCTGCATTTCCTATTAAGATATTATAGCATGTTTGCTCTCATGTCTAAAGAGGGTCATTAGTAGCAATATACACATGGGCCAGTTCATTCACTTAGTCATCTATTAATTTATTTGTTAAGCTTCCTCTGTGCGTCAGGCTCTACAGTAAACACTGGGAGAATTAAACTATGGGTAAGACATGGCCTCCCAAGCAAGACTGATATGTAAATACAGAAATTAAACTGCAATACGAAACAACTCTAGTCAAGTCTTGCATAGAAGCTGTAGGGGCCTAGAGGGGAAACTGATTGCCTGCCTGGAGAAGGGTCCTCTTAGGTGGGGCATTGCAGTTGGGTCATTCAAGATCAGTAGGAGTTCACCAGATGAACAGGGCTTTTAACCCAGGCTTCCCCGTCTTCACACAAGTTAAGGAAATGCAGGACACGACCAAAGCAAAACAAGCAGCCTGGAGAGGCTCATTTCCTTTCTTCTGCATGAATTTTCCATGATGCTCATGAGACTGTGGGCTCTGCAGGTACTGATGCAGAGAGAACAAAGTCTCCCGTCAGGGTCTCGGTGGATTGTGTCCGGGAAGGAGGAGGGAGGATGATAGAGATGGGAGAAGGTGCTCAAGCAAAGGGCTGTCTAAAAAGTCATTATGAGCTTTTAAGTAAATTCTCAATTGTAATTATTCTAATGGCTTTAATAAGTCTGCAATTTGGAGCTATGATGTTCTAATATGTCAGCCATTGTATGCCTCAGTGAAAGCCTCTCTTTCCTTTGAAAGCCAACATTAAGAGGTGAATTCTGCCAATTTCTCACTTCACAAGGGTTGGGACCTCGTATGGTATTTAAGCCCAGCTCAGCCACCAGGGTGCAGCTCACAGCCCATGACACTTAGTGCATTCTCCCTGTACTACACCAACCTGGGAGCGTACATGACAGCGACAGAGAAAGTTCCAAAGGGAATAAATGATTGTGTTACATGTGGCTCAACAGATCTGGATTCAAATCCTGCCTCTGCCTCATAGTAGCTGGGTTGCTTTAGGAGAGCCAGTTCCCTTCTGTGTGCCTCAGTTTCCTCATCTGCAAAATGGAGATATAACAATGCTCATCTCACAGTGTTGGAGGAATAAACCATCCCACGTGTGTACAGATCCCTACTTGCCATGCAATAGACTTTTCCCATTTTTGCCAAAGTCCATTTTGTGCAGATGAGAAAAAAGGATAAACTAGTTGTCCAATGTCACTTAGCTACAAAACTGCTCACACAGTGAGCCAGAAAGATGTGACCACAAGACCACAGAAGGAGCTCTTTTTGGAGCTGGAAAGAGCTGGATCAAATCCGGGCTCCGCCATCTGTCCTCTGTGTGATTCTCTGGCCACAGGGCTCTTTCACGTGCTTTCCCAGGACCTGGCAGCTCTTCCTCTAGATCCTCGTGGCAAACACTGAATTTCTTCCAGATTCTGCTCGAAAGGTGACTTTATGGGAGCAGATTCCCGAGTCTCTGCCCCAGACAGCCCCTGCATCATTCTCTATCTGCCTCACCCTGCTTTGTGGGTTTTCATCGTGGCCTTTGCCATCTGACATAGCTTATTGTCTGTCTCCTCCAATTAGAATGTAAGCTCTCTGGGAACAGAGAGATATCTTTTACTCACTGCTGTGCTTCCACATCCTGGACCAGCACCTGGCACAGACCAGGTACGTAATACTATTTGTTGCATAGAGGTTGAACAAACATGTGTTAATTTCTCTAAGCTTCTGACTCTTCCTGGGAATAGAAGCTCCTCCCTCCTAGGGTTATGTGCAGACAGCTTATATTAAGTGCCTAGCACGGGACATGGCACATGGGAGAATGTCAGTCAGCAGTTGTGATTATAATGATCGGTCCCATCTGGCGCCCCGTGGCTGGGGGCAGGACTTCAGAGCTGACCTTGCTGCTAAAAGCCTGTGTCAACAGAGGACGATTTGGGTCAGTGTTTCCCAAATCTGGCTACGGCTCAGAATCACCTGGGGAGCTTTGAAAAAACACAGCTGTCCAGGCCATGCTGTGGTTGTTCTAACCCAGATCTCTGGATTGGGTTGAGGAATCTGTGCATTTGAAATATTGGAGTGGCCATTGCATTTCCCTTTCAGGAGTTAGAAAGGACACAGCTCTGGAGAGAGATGTCGTGATACCGATGCTTCATGGGAGGTCATTTCCCTATTATACAAGCTTCTTGTACAAGGTAAGGACTCCATAGAAAAGGCACAGTTATAAGTGAGGAAAGGGGAGCGAACTAGTAAACAGAGAAAACTTACTGGTAAGGAGCCGGCACCTCCGTCATATGCAGAACCCGCTCCAGCGCCATTCACGCCGGACAGGTGCATTTCTGCAGGTGTAACCCACGTAGGTGATGTGTGATCATTGCATTTCTGCCTTTCAACCTTGACGCTGTTGAGTAGCAGGTAGGCAGTGAATGCTTGCGAGACTGCGTCTGTGAGTGTTTAATCTTTTAGTTATGACTCTTGGAGTTTTTAGAGTGCAATGCTAATAAACCAGTACATGGCCTCTTTCTTGAACTTAATTTCCTGCAAAGAGTGTTTACATAACTGTGAATTCCCAGAGTGCAAAATACTGGGGCCAAGAATTAAACCCATCGGGTAAACAAACTAAAATCCTTCCATATTTACAATAAAAATAAGTGTATAAGTAAGGCACCAGGCTGATATTTTCTTAGCAATTATCTAGGTCTGCGTTGTCCAATCCTGTGGCCATTAGTCACACGGGGCTATGTAAATTTAGTTAACAATTCCGTTCCTTGGTTGCGCTAGCCAGATTTCAAGTGCATATTAGTCTCAGAGGGCTGGGGCTATGGTATTGAACAACACAGATAGAGAACATTTCCATCATTGCAGAAGCTTCTAGTGAACAGAGCTGAGGTCCATTTTCTAGAGGTAGGTGTTTCAAAGAGATCACAGCTAGTGTCTGGAAATCTGCAACCTACAGTCTGTACCTAATGAGTACTAAATACCAAAAAAAAAGGGGCAGAGTCAAAAAGGTGTGTCATTGAGAGCATTGAAGTTATTCCAGAGGGTGGGAATCCTGGTTTTGCTTTGCTTTTTTTTTTTCTTTTTTCCCATTCTAGCTCCCTTCACGCCGTTTCAGAATTCTGTATTCTCTTCGGTCTTTCCCACCCGTCCCCGGTCCAACCCAAGCTGGCCTTTATTCACAGCACCTCTTTCTCCTCAAATAACTTCAATCTCACAGTATAACTGAAAGAAATGTAATTTGATCAAAATAATTTTCTCTAAAGGCACAATGACTAACACTTACCAGGTTTTGAAAGAAAAGTTTGGTTTATTCTAAACAGATTCCTTTATGATGAATTTCAGACACTTAATAGCACAGATCCCGTGTCAAGGAGCACAGCCAAAGGCGCAGATTTGCCAACCCTTGGCCGTGACATTGAGTTGGCTTCTTAAATCTGAGATTCAGTCTTCTCGTGTATGAAATGGGGTCATTCAAATCTGTGCCTCCAGACCACCTTTCCAGCTCTACGCTTCTGAGACCCTTTGTAACAAAAGGAAGCATTTGAAACTCTAAAGAGGAGATTTTCTTGGTCCAGCCTCTTCCCCTCACTTTGCATAAGATACTTCTGGATTTGGATTTGGAGACAGTACTGGACCTAGCATGATCAGCTGCCCTTGACATTCTGTAGCAACTCTCTCTGGGGAGCTCTGGGGGAGCAGAGCCCAAGATTCTTCCCTCCTTGGAAATTCCTAAGACTTCTCTCTCCTTCTTTAGTCTCCTAGGGATCTCTCATCCCTTTTTGGACCAGGTCCAAAGGTTTTCTACTGTTAAATCCTGAACATTTGTCTCCAGACACCCTCTTTCTGCAAAGAGCCTTCACGATTCCCCTCAAAACCAGGAGGCCCAGTGAATTTTCTGTCCAGAATTTCTTCGGGTTTTGCCACAAGCGCTAATGCAAGCTTGAGGCAAGGAAATCAGGCTGTAATGGGGAAGACAAAGTACCTGTAATGGTGAGGATGAAATACACATGAATACTTGAGTCCTGCCATCTACCTGCATATAGATATGTCAGCCAGGGGCTAATGAGCACAATTCAGCACTCTTCAGCCATTCACTGAGCACCTCCCATGCTCGGTGCATATTTGCAAATTGCTTCATGGTTTACAGAACACAATTCATGCACTGAATTAGTCTCGGTTCTGTTGGTGGCAAAAATGTAAAACCAGGGCTGCTTAACTCAGTTTTTTAGAAAAGTGTGTGTGTGTGTATTTGTGTGTGTACACGTGAGGGAGAGACAGAGACATAGAGGAACAGAGAGATGGGTTAGGCATGGGGTAGAGGGCGTAGAAACCTGGGGCCCTTTGAATTAGTCAGGATCAAGAAGCTGGGTAAGCAGAAATCATTTCTAGGTCTTTCAAAGGGAGGTTACTTGTGCCATTTAAGGAATATATATTTGGTCTCTGTCTCTGGTTCCTGACACAGAGCTCTGAATCCCTTGGGATTTCCTGAGTGATAAGAGGGTTTTTGTTCTAGTGGGGTGACTCTGGGTGGGTTCTCAGACAGCTTCAGGATGGGGGCTGATCACCAGAAAGATGAAGCCATGACTGGTAGCTTGGAACTCTGAGCACTGTCCCCCATCCTCTGGGAAGGGGAGAGGGGCTGGAGATTGAGTTCATAATTGATTACGCCTATATGATGAAGCGTCCATAAAAATCCCTCAACTAGGGGATTTGGGGAGCTTCTGGATTGGTGAACACATCTGTCTGCTGGGAGAGTGGTACATCTCAGCTCCATGAGGACAGAAGCTCCTGTGCTCTGGACCTTCCAGACCTCACACTACGTACCTCTTCACCTGGCTGTTCATCTGTATCTTTTAATATATCCTTTATAATAAACCTGCAAACATACGTGTTTCCCTAAGTTCTGTAGGCAGTTACAGCAAATTATCAGACCCGGGCGTTGGGAGGGGGGCGGTTTGTGGGAACCTCTGATTTGTAGCCAAGTTGGACAGAAATGACAGATAACCTGTGTCTGGCATCTGAAGTGGGTGACAGTCTTGTGGGAATAAGTCCTTAACCTGTAGGGTCTGCACTCACTCCAAGCAGTTAGAGTCAGGGTTGAGTTAACTTGTAGGACACCCAGTCGGTGTTCCCCAGAGAACTGGAGAATTGCTTGGTGTGGAAAGGCAGTGGCTTCCGTCTGCATGTATGACCTAGCTGGTTCCTGGGAAATTTTAGCCTGGTCAGCAAGAGCTTCCCCATTTTATTAAATAAGCCTGTTCTGATGAAGAATGTCACCCGGAACAATCTGCGTTACATAGAAAAGTGGGATTAAGATCTAATCCATGGAGTCTCAACAGGAAATGGGGAAAAAATATCTTACCTTTTTTTGTGGATAAAGCACAGATATTCGTACAGTATATAAGCAACTATAGAGTACATCTTTGGTATTAAAATCTCATGGTGGTGCATGGAGATTAGGAAAACTATATTTATCTAAAAGGCTCGTTAAGCAGGCAGTAGGGAAATGCCCTCTGGTCTCTCTGGAAAGTCTTCTGTTGCTCAGGAGAGAGACATCTCCACGGGGCTAGGGGAGAGTCCGGGGGGGACGGTAACTTAGCCTCTGACTTGAGAGAAGCACCAGGCCTGGCTTGGCCTTTGGAATTAGATCAAAGCAACTTCACTTCTCAGCTCTATTATTTCCTAAGCACATGCCCTTGGGAAGCTGGACCTCAGTTTCTTTAACTCTGAGCTGGGGGTGGTGATTTCTTCTTGCAGATGCGAGGGAGTTCAGAGTAATAAAGCCTGCCAGCCACGGTACCTGGTACATCTTTGCTGCTGTATGGCCGGTGCTCACATCAACCCTATTTCACTCAAAGCCAAGTCTTGGAGCCTTTTTCTCAGTCCTGATTTTCACTTCATGCCCTCTCCCATCTCCTGACCCCGCTTAGGTGCTCGGTGCTTTCCCTGGACTGGATCTTCCTTCAGTCGTTAAGACCCACCCACCAGGTGGGCGCTCACCAAGTGCCTGACTTGCTTTCGATGCCCTTAGCACCTGTTTTGTTTTTTTTTTCTCTCTGTGGTACGCGGGCCTCTCACTGCTGTGGCCTTTCCCACCACCAGGCTCTGGACACACAGGCCCAGCAGCCATGGCTCACGGGCCCAGCCTCTCCACGGCATGTGGGATCCTCCCGGACCGGGGCATGAACCCATGTCCCCTGCATCGGCAGGCGGACTTGCAACCATTGCGCCACCAGGGAAGCCCTTAGCACCTGTTTTGAGGGTGGATCATTCCGTCTTGTCTGTCCCCGAGCCCTGTCCACTCACCTTCAGCCCTAACATCAAGACCATCAACAATCATTGCCATGTTCCAGCCCACAGAAATGGTTATCCTGGGCACTCAGGGACCCTCCTCCCCAGGGGGCCTCAGAGCCTGATGCTGCAGAGCCCATGTCTGGCTCCTGCCGCATCTGGTATAACGCTACCCTCTCTCCATCCTCTGCCATGAGGCTGACCTCCCTTTGCGATTATGAATGGGTGGCTGAGAAAGGGTGCGCTAGTATCACCCTCTACAAAAGCACTCGAGATTTGTCTCCTTCTCAGATACCGGTCTCTGCTTTCTTCAGTTCCCCTCTGGATTCACCCACAGCCCTGCTTCTGAGCCCCTTTGGATTTGTTTTTGTTCATTCACTCATTCATTCCTCCATTCGCTCATTTAATCACTCAGCAAACATTTGTGAATCACCTACTGTATCATTTTCCTGGGACTGTACCACAAAATAAGTGTCTTGAAATAGCAGAAATGTGTTCTCTCACAGTTCTGGTGGCTGGAAGTCCAAAATCAAGGTCCACTCAAGTCCAAGCACAGGGATGCCCGTGTTCCCTCTGAAGACTCTAGGGAAGAATCCTTCCTTGCCCCTTGGTTGCTGTTAATCCCCATCACCTCTGACTTGTCAACACATCACACAGAGTATGCCTCTGCCTCCACATGGCTGTCCTCCCCATGCGTCTCTGTCTCTTCACATGACATTCTCCTCTCAGTGTGTCTGTGTTCAATTTCCTTCATTTTATGAGGACACGAGCCATTGAATTGGGTGCCCTTCTAATCCAGTATGACCTCATCTTAACTTGATTATATCTGGCAGGATCCTATTTCCCAATAAGGGCACATTCACATACATAGGCAGAGGGGTTAAGATGTCAAGATATCTTTAGGGGAACAGAAATCAACCTGAGTCTTGTGCTAAGCGTCTCTGCCCAGTGCTTAGTGAAGGCTTGATGAGTCCACACCTTAAAGGTACGCCCAAGCCCTGGGCGGGCGGGGGTCATCAAACTAATTCTTTGCTCTGTCCAGTTATAATTCTCAGCCATAGCTGCCTGGATCTTGGCCTGTCCCTTTCCTCTAGAGCTAAATTTCCCAAGGCATTTTATTTTATATTTTTAATCACCGTAATATCTGTGTCTAATCCCTAGGAAACAGAAAGTTTAGCTCAGGGGGATATCTGTGTTAACATCTTCCAGGGTGAGACCGAGCTGCTAGCTCAGGGTATAATAAGGAGAAATGGGGAAAGGAATTGAATTAAAAGGAGCAAGAATAGTCACCTGTCTCAGGTTCTGTTAGGAAAAATAAAAACAAAACGATTTCAATCATTTTCAGGGGAATCCTCTCTCCCAACTCAGCAACTCTACTCAACTTTCCCTCCAGAATCTGGCAGATTCAACAGCTTTCCAGAAAAATGAGTTACAGGGAGGGGTGGCAAATTTTTTACTGGAAAGGGACCAACAGTCCATATTTTCAGCTTTGGGGGCCATAGGGGTTTTGTCACAACTACAGCTACTTAATTCTCCGTGGTAGTGAGAAAGCAGCCGCAGATGATATGTGAGGGAATGGACGTATCCATGTTCCGATAAACGTCTGTTTACCAAAGCAGGCGATGGGCTGGATGTGAGAACCAGAAAGCACCTTGAGTGCGATCCTGTAGCAGGTGGTAGAACCACTTCTGCAGCCGGCACCCGCCTCATGGTAAGGAGTCTCCACTTCTCCAGACTGCCTGCTCCCCCCGCTTCTATAAGAAAGTTCTCCCTCATCCTGACCTGCAAGCCATCTCCCTGAACCCTCCTTTATGGGTCCTGGGGCCACATAACACAACCCCAAACTCTCACCCAATAGCCCTTTGAATACTGATGTTCCCTGAATCTCCATTCTTCCAGGTAAAACACTTTGAAAAAATTATTTATTTATCTATCTATTCATTCATCTATTTATTTATTTATCTTGATTGGATTGGAGTAGAGTTGATTTACAAAGTGTTAATTTCTGCTGTACAGCAAAGTGATTCAGCTATATATATATACACATTCTTTCTTATTTTATTTTTTTTAACATTAATTAATTAGGCTGTGCCAGGTCTTGGTTGTGGCACGCGGCATATTTGTTTCCGCGTGCGGGATCTTTAGTTGTGCATGGGAACTCTTAGTTGCAGAATGTGGGATCTATCTCCTTGAGCAGGGATCGAAGCCGGGCTCCCCACATTGGGAGCATGGAGTCTTAGCCACTGGACTGCCAGGGAAGTCCCTATACATTCTTTTTTAAAACATTCTTTTCCATTATGGTTTATCATAGGATACTGAATATAGTTTCCTGTGCTATAGAGTAGGACCTTGTTTAACCGTTCTGTATATAATAGCTAACATCTGCTAACCTCAGCCTCCCACTGCATCCCTCCCCCTTGGCAGCCACCTGTCTGTTCTCTATGTCTGTGAGTCTGTTTCTGCTTTGTAGACAGGTTCATTTTTGTCATATTTTAGATTCCACATATAAGTGATATCATATGGTATTTGTCTTTCTCTTTCTGACTTACTTCACTTTTAAGTTCTTGTGATCATTCCTCAGCCAGCATGGTTTTATTTCCTCTCCCTTCCCATTGTCTGAACATGTCCAGAGGAGCTGGTGCAGGAGGCTGGGAAGCCCAGAGCAGAAGGAAAGGGTCTGAGAGGAAACAGGCAAATGACCAGCTTGGAAACCTCAGCTGTCCTGGCTCCTTCTGGAATATCACCCTTAGAGGGCCCGAGCCCAGCTGTCCTAGGGCTGGACTTGTTCTCTTCAAGCTTCAAGTTTTACTTCTTTTCCCTTTTGAGGTCACGTTCATCTTGTAGGATGTTGGCTTCAGACAGGGAATCAGTAAAGCAGAAAGACAGAGTGTGGGCTCACCTCCTACCTTGGAAACTCACCTGGAGGGCAAGGTGATTGGCTTCTGGGAGACACAGGCTCTCTCACCTGTGGGAGAAATTGAATGCTGCTCTCACGGGCTTGCTGTCAATGGGAAATGGAAGCTATTTGGTGGTGGCACTCAGCTGGTCATACAGCATCCCCCATACTGGCATAGGCACAGGCATACTGGTGCAACGGTGGTGCAGGCCATGGTGGTGGGAGCTGTCTGATGCTGCACCCGCTAGGTCTGGATGATCCACCACTTCTTTCCCATGAGAGATTCCTGCTGATCTTGTCCGGCCTTATGACTTATTGGTGTTGACCCAGCTCATGATGGGTGGTTCTAGCCAGATGGTCAGATGGTGTCTCCTGGCCATCATTCCGTCTCGACCAGAGACCAGTAACACACAGGAGTTGTTTTCAACAGACATGAGACTCTACTGTAAGTGGCATGGCCTTTGGCTAAAATCCATTGTCCTGCTGGGATCTACCCCTGGGGCATGATGCCACACACTCCAGAGGGCGTCTCTTCCCACCACTGACACCTCTAGCAGCAGCAGGTCGGTTGAGTGACCTGGTTCATCAGGCAGCTCTTTGTACTGCAGCCTGAACCTGCCGCAGAGCCCTCTGCACTCTGGTCCCCACGCAGAGCTGGCAGCCTCTCATGTCACTCCACCTATGTGTCAAAGTATTATCCTACATGTGCCAAGTGCTCCATCAAGAACCTGGAGAGGCCCGCCAGATGCTGAGCATCCCTGTTTGGGGAGGGAGATGCAAGACGAAATAATTTCCCTTTTACTTTGAAGGTGGTGTCCAGGAATGCCCCTGGCCCCTGGATCCCCAGAGATCCAGGACCACTGAATCCCTGGACAGTCTCTGTATGTGGCAGAACCTGAATCTCCATAAGGTTTCTCTGTCACCGTCTGAAGCACATGCGTCTTACCGAGGTCTCCGGTGTGCCAGCTGCCCCTTGCTCATGGGGCCCTATCGGCACAGCATCATCGAGATAATATGTCAAAGTGAAGTTCTGTGGCATGTCTGGCTCATTCTGATCTTTTTTGACAGTATTATGAAAGCGGACAGGAGGGTTGAAGTGTATACTGTTACCCGTTCCTCGTGTATGCAAACCGTTTCTGATCCTCTTTTCTTCCTGGATGCAACAGACACATTTGCCAAATCAAGGTCAGTATACTGTGCCCTGAGGCTGTTTCAATCTGCTCTAGTTAAATACAATGACTGGGATGTGGGCTGCCATCCGGCTTCCACTTGGTGAGTTTGTGAGAGCTGAGACTTGTCCTCTGTGGTCTGTCTGGTTTCTGCAGGAGCCATCGAGTGAATTGAATAGAAACATGACGGGGAATACGCACACTACCCGAATCCTTAGATCCTTAAGAAGAGTGCTTTGCTCCCCCATCCCCACCAATCAGGGATTGTTATTGCCTGTTATTTACTGTCTTGGCTGGTGTGTGTGGAGTGGGGAGCAATTTTAGCAGTTTGCACTTGACCTTCCCTACTATGATAGCCCTCACCCCCCAGGGCAGTGTGGAACTTGAGATACCCAACTATACACTGACTACTCCCTTAGAACATGGGTTTCCAATTTCCCCCTATTTGACCTGTAGATGTTACATGATTTTGGTACTTATCCCATGTATAGCGCCAAGATTTTACAAAAGGATGTGTGTGAGTCTGACTGATGTCCTCGGTGCCCAGGTGTCAAGAGCACCGCGGGGCTCCTGAGAAGGTTCTGATGTCACAAGGGGACCAACACTCATGAGATTGTCAACAAGGTCTGCAGAGGGCCCATGTTTCCCATGAGGCTGTGTTTGCAGGCTCCCATACCCACCCTGAGGATACTCCCTCTTCTATTCACTCTTCTTTTCCTAAGATGTGGGTTGCTATGGTGACAAAGAATGAACTGTGAGGGTCTATGAAAATAGGGTAACTGGGAAGAAGGAGTTTTTTTTTTTTGGTACGCGGGCCTCTCACTGCCGTGGCCTCTCCCGTTGCGGAGCACAGGCTCCGGACGCACAGGCTCAGCGGCCATGGCTCACGGGCCCAGCCGCTCCGCGGCATGTGGGATCTTCCTGGACCCGGGCACGAACCCGTGTCCCCTGCATCGGCAGGCGGACTCCCAACCACTGCGCCACCAGGGAAGCCCACCATATGTTCTTTCACTGGATTTTATCCTTACAACAATTACAACAATCTTGTAAAATAAGCAGAGTACACACGCACACACGCACACACACACACACACAAACACATTTCTAAATATATCAGGATACTTTTCAGAAAGGGGGCAGAGACATTTCAGAGGGGCAGTTGCTTTTATCTTCTCACCTTCCTTATTGCAAAATTATAGAAGTTCCTTCCTCTCTTATATAACAGTGCAGAGCTAAGTGTTCCCAGGCAATCTACTGTCCTCAAGAGCTGGTGTTCATCTCTGTGTCTAAAACAGCTGCTCCACTTTTACCTGGAGGAGGAAAGAGGGGGGCAGGGCATGCCCCTTCCTTTTAGGGGCTCAGCCTACAGTGCTTGTGGCACCTCTGCTCACACCCTATTGGCCAGAAATTGATTATACAGCCTTTCCTGCTGCCATAGAGGCTGGGAAGTAGGGTGTTTGTAGCTGGGTGGCCACGATCCTGGCTACAACTCTGCCCCACTCATTCTCCCCCATCCTCATTTAACTTAGAACTTGACCTCAGCAAGATGACCAATCTCCCACATTATCAATCTGACTGCTGATGTCCAAAAGGAGAATACATTCCTTTACTATTTTTTTCCAGCAAATGTTGGCAAAAGGAAAATTACCCCATATATTATCTTAGAGAGCTTCCTAACTCCTCCTGACTCAACATCTCTCTCCTCCGAATCTCAACCTCAGTGCTGTTTATAAAGAGCATTTTAGCCACTGTTGACCTTTCCAATTCCATCACAATCCAATCCCCAATTAGCAAGCTAAGTCCCAGTGTCTTATCATCACTGCAAAGAGATTCTAGCACAGCAAGTGGGAGAAGAGGAGGTGGAAAACTATGAGTATTTATAGTGTAATGGTTTGGGGTGTGTGTGTGTGTGTGTGTGTGTGTCTTGTAACATCTGGTGGACTCCTAACCTCCTGAAAAAGTTCCTCAGATCTCCCAATATCCATGCAGTTACAGGCTGTCTTCCCTGCCCCAATCCTCAACATGCAGACATTCTTCTATGTGTTTCTCTGCCAACTAGGAAAGGAGGAGTATCTTTCATGATACATTGGCGCAAACTTCATGCTCCACTGCCCTCCCCCTGCCCTCAGGAAGAATGTACACATTTCTCCCTTGTGTTTTACAGTCAAGTTCCATCCCCAACAAGGAGAAGGCAAAGGTAAGGCCGTATCCAAGGATGAGTAAGAGTTTGCCAGGCAGGTGGGTATATGGCATTCCAGCATCTCAGAGCAGTGGATGGGCCTCTGAGGTCTCCTCCCACCTAAGCTTCCGTGATCTTTGAGTGAATGCATACATTGTTTGAGCCCATTAAACAGCTTCTTCCCTCCAGCCCTTCCCTCCTATAACAATCCCCGTAAAAAGAGCTAAAAACTCTACCCATTTTCTGTTTATTCCTGATGTGTTGTGGATCCCTGCCCGAGGGAGAACTGTGCTGTTGGCCGATTGTGTGCTGAGGATGACAGAAAGCAACCCACGGACCAGCTGGAGCATCTACCTCGAGGCCATGCTGAGAAACACTAAGGCTACTTGAGGCACCCTGTTGCAGAAATGAGCCCCAAAATGCCAGGAGGGCATGGATTTGGGTGAAGTGGGTTTGTACTTAGGGTTGGTGCAAAGGGGTGTTGACCAGGGATGGGACTCCCGACTCAGAGTGGTGTGAGGGGCGGCAGCGTAGTGGCAAATGCATCACAGAGTCTGAGCCCACTCTCTGGCTCTGTCACTTCATTCCCTGTGCCCACCCCTGCTCCTCTTTAGACTGTGCCCTCCCCTGGCTTATAGGATCTGCTGCTGTCTCCCCAGACTGATGGCCCCTTCTCCCTGCCAGGGCTGATCAAGGCAGGACTAGCTACAGAATTCGTGGGGTTGGGATAAAACTTTTACAAGGCAGCGCCCCTTATTCAGACAGTGATTACTGTTCCAAGATGGCTTCAGCAGAGCATGGAATGATGCACGGACACTCTTAAGTGCTAACTGCCCAGGTGACACACCAAGAGAGCTCTGGAGCTCCAGTGGTTTCAGGCAGTCAAACAACAATGACAGTGACTTCACAAGAGAAGACTCTGCCATTCACAAAGAATATGTGTGTCCGGATCAGGGACCTCGCAATAACTTTACGGTTATGACGGACCAGAAGAAAACACTCTCAACTCCCAAGGTGCCAAAAGAATTTAGGAAAACTTCCCAGAATTTGCCCTGCCACCCTCTTGTTCATCTGAAGCTCCTGCTCATCCAACAAGAAAATGGTAGCACTTTTCCTGAGTATCCACTGAGCCTCCCGGTCTAGGCAAAAATAAGTACCCACTTATCCATTGCCTTTCTGGTTTATACATTTATGTACCCAATATTCTTTTTAAAAAACAAAAGTTCAGAAAGCATCGTCCCCACCCTCCCCATTCCCTTCATTCATATATTTAACTTTTGAGTTGTTTGAAGATTATTGTAAATGCCTACAGGAATTGCCTGCATGTTTATTAAGAATCCTAGTCTCCTAATACAATGTGTCAAATACAAATTTTACTAGTTTTCTTGCATGAAAAAGCTAGAAAAAATTATCTCCTGGAAATTCCATACCTCAACCATGTTCCTGTTTTAATCCTATGTCTTACCCTCCCTCTTCTGGGGCTGGAGATCCAGAGTGAGACCCTCATGATGTCCCGGCCTCTATTTTATGGGGAAGAAGAGATGTCTGGGCAGCCTGTCCATATACATCGACAAAGACTGCAACCCAATTTTTTTTTTTTTTTTCGCGGTACGCAGGCCTCTCACTGCCGCGGCCTCTCCCGTTGCGGAGCACAGGCTCCGGACGCGCAGACTCAGCAGCCATGGCCCACGGGCCCAGCCGCTCCGCGGCCTGTGGGATCCTCCCGGACCGGGGCACAAACCCGCGCCCCCTGCATCGGCAGGCAGACCCCCAACCACTGTGCCACCAGGGAAGCCCTGCAACCCAATTTTCGATGAGGAACAAAAACACTCTCCTAGCAGCTCATGTACAAACAAATTGTGTACTAATATGACAGGCCAGGTGTAATGGAAAGAGAGCTGAGACATTGAACTTGTAGTATACGGAAGAAAAGGAGAGGAAGAAGAAATGAATTTTACCTGACTGTTCCTGCACATTTCCCCAGATGAGTCCCAGGAGGAATTAGGGATCATGGTACCTCAGACTTAAACCATTAAACCATATGTAGCACAAAGGAATAGAAACCCAAACCAAGATTCCTCCTTCTTCCGCCTTCCTCTGGATGTGCCCCCTAGGATGTTATCTGTGAAATCAGTGGACTCGTAGGGGAGGGGCTTGGCCCACTGACTTAAGAAATGCTTCTTAGGGGAATGTGCTTCTTTTTATTATACAGGGAGATATAAAAATGTACACGGATGGGCAATTTCATTGCTTGATTTGAGCATTATATTTTATTAGCGTAGCAGGTGTGTTTGGTCCTATACCCATTACCCACTGTTAACAGTGAGGATCAGAGCGTATTTCGAGTCTGCATGAGGAGAGTTTCGGAACAGTGTGTTGGGGGCGGCCTGCAGAATTGGCCTGGTTATCTGAAAGCTCCAGTCTCCCAGGTGGTGGCTATTTGCTGCTGCGTCTAGTTCCACAGACACTACAGGCCACAGTGGACTCTTTGAGGGCAGGGACACCTCTTGCGTAACTCTCTCTCCAGCACATTGCCAGGCATAGAATCCGTGCTCAATAACTATCTTGATCTACATTTTCTGCTTTTGATTCTGGTTGCCGTGTTCTCACCTCTGCCCTGCGCTGCCCCTAGAGATGTAACAGGCTTTTTGTACCTCCTCCAAAGTGTGCGCCTCCTCGTTCACCAAAATCCATCCCCCGTGTCCAAAGTAATTGCTTTGTCTCCGAGGATGGCCTGTGGCCATGCTGAGGCATGAGTCCCTGGAGAGGTCCAGCTCCTGTCTGCTGCCTGTGAGAAGGGCCATGGGCGGATTGAGTTTCATCCTGGCCCAGGAGATTTTTGTGTAATCAGCCCTGGAAGTGGATCAGAAGGCAGGTTGGAAAATGCTGCAAAATGAATGGTCCCTGATAACTTGATGTAGAGTTGGAGCCAGAGCCCACCCAGAAGTGTATCATCAGAAACAACAGCACCAGGGCTGAGTGAGAGGTTCCCAGGATGCTGGCTTCTGGGCTTGAGAGCTCCATGTTAAACTCTCCCAGTCCCTGCAAGAGCGATGTCTGCAGTCATAGAAGATGTGAGGAGGGATCATGAGTTACGGTGGGGACAAGCCCTGGAGCCGGGCTAACCTGGGCTCAGGTCTGACCTGTGCACTTACCAGATGGGCTTTGAGAAAGCTGCTTGGGGCCTCCAGAGCCTCAGTTTCTTCATCTGTAAAATGGGTATAAAGACACCTCATTTTGTGAGGGGCACATGAGTTAGCAGAGATACACATGTAATTGGTGCTTGGTATATAATCTGTTGAATGAGTCTCTGAATATAAATTGACTTTCCTAGTGTCTGGCTCATTATTTATGCTTTTAATGAATGAAGAAGTGAGTGAGTAAATATACATTTCCTACCATCGTGCATGGTATATAGTCTGTTGTTAAAAATAAAGTTAGCACTTCAACGAAAAGAAATTCGTAAAAGAATGGCTTTTAATTTCTCTATTAACATCCAAGGGAGATGAACCTGCCCACATGTAAATCTGGTCAACTGGGAAAGTCAGTATCAACGGCAAAAATGGAACCATTGGTCTACCATTGCTCCAAGTCTATAGTAATTAAGATTTTACCCAACTAACTCCCCTCGTTCCAAATCAATGCTGGCGGCAACTGTCGGATTAGAAATATGGGCCTCGGTGTAATTTCGTTTCCAGAGGGCACATGTTCTACCCAAGAAATGCACACGTTCTGGTTCTCCTCATAGGACTGGTCACCGTCACCTGATAGGTGAACATTCTGATATTTACATGGTAGGAACTCAATCAATATCTGTTGAATAAATGAATGAGTAAATATCAGTCTCCAGAAGATTTGTTAATTGTAAATCAATAATGAGAAACATGCCATCTCTTGACACACTAGTCAAGCAGGATTCTGACTTGAAGATTAGATCACCAAGAAGACTCCACCCTTTTGTCTGTAAAGGAAGCACACAGACAGCCCCTTGTTCTCATGCCTCAATACGTTACCCACAAGTTAATAAGTAATTGTACACATTTAAAAAGTCATATTGTAATTGTTGCCTGTATACTTATATATTTCTAACTAAATTGTGGACTCTTTTTTAAATTTAATTTTTATTTTATATTGGAGTGCAATGGATTTACAATGTTGTATTAGTTTCAGATATACAGCATAGTGATTCAGTTATACATATCTCCATTCTTTTTCAGATTCCTTTCCCATATAGGTTATTACAGACTATTGAGTAGAGCTCTCTGTGCTATACAGTAGGTCCTTGTCGATTATCTATTTTATAGGCAGCAGTGTGTATATGTTAATCCCAAGAACCTAGAGATTATCATACTAAGTAGAGTCAGAGAAAGACAAATACCGTGTGTCACTTATATGTGGGATCTAAAAAACTTACACAGATGAACTTATTTACAAAACAGAAACAGACTTGTAGACTTCAAAATGGTTACAAAGGGGAAAGGTGGGGGGAGGGACTGTGGACTCCTTCTGAGAGCAGAATCCTCAGGCCATTTTCTCAAGGTAAAGCACTGGGGTCCTTGCCCTCTACTTTGGCCATTCCTCCATTTTCACTCATTCAACACTAATCTCTTGAGAGCCTGCTGGGTGTCAGGTTCTGTGCTCGGTTATTTGAAATCAAGACGTAATCTTTCTGTCTCAACATTCTCTCCTCTCATTCTCTCTTGAAGTTGTCGCAATTTGGGGACTTTGGCCTCCAACTCATATAAATGTACCTGACAAGAAAAACATTGACCTCCTTGTGGCAAAATCTAATGAACACATCCTTTTATCACTCTATTGGGCTTCTCTGTGGCATCTGATTCCATTCACCACTCTTTTCTTCTAGAAATCCCTTACTTTTTTCAATCTTCCATGACACCATTATCTTCTTGTCTTCTGCACTGTCTTCCTGGAGCTTTGAACCAACATATCCGGTTGTATCTCCATTAGAATATCTCCTCAAGCATTGTAAATTCAGTGCGTCCGAAATTAAATGTGTCATTAAGTTTCCTCAAAGAATGGTACTGAGGATGGAGGAGGGCTTTCTGAGTGTGGCACTCAGGTTGGGGAGAGAGGCAAATGGTCATGGTCTAGAAAGGTTTTGAAGTTCAAGGTATTACTACTCCAAAGTCAAGTGGCGATGCAGGAATCTAGACGTCGAGTGAGGCCCCAAACTGGAGGAGACAGCTATGAAAGTAGGAAGGCTGAAGGAGAAGGAGCTGCTGAGTGGGTGACGAGAAGCAGCCTAAGAAAATTGTGATGCTGATAAGCAGTGATGACTGAAATAAACTTTAAGCTGGTGTGAGTGGTGCATGAAGTTCATTTAAATGAGCAGATTGTTTGCTTTCAAAGCCCATGCCCTTTTAAGCACTAGAGACTTCAGACAGGGGGAAGTAATATGGTCAATGGGAATGATGTCTATGGGGACCTCAGTGGAGCCATCCTTGGAATAGACCATGCAAACTCTATGGTGAAGGAAGCTTAGAATTCTCAATGCAGAGAGAAAAGCACATTATTGACCATACCCATGGTCATCTCTTCTTTCTAAAGGAGTTTAATTCAAGTGTGGAGGTCCTCCTAGCCATCAGCAGTAGACCTCCACGTGGTGGACTCAAGGAAGAAGCTGTGTCAAGAATTGTTCTGCATTTTTGCTGAGAATGAGAGAGCGAGCCATGCAGCTGTGAAAGGTTAATTAGTATTTAAACACTCAACTGTGTTTTCTATTTGGTCTGACTGGGAAAATAAATTATGTTTTTCAAAGCACAGGCATGCAGGCTATAATTGAAAATGGGCATGGTGAGTGCAGCTCAGCCAATGTAGCAGAAGAAACAAAAAAGAAACAAATGGAAGCAAGCAGAGGTGGCCTCCCCCAGCTCCAGCCTGGGGCTGAGTGACAAGGAGGGAAGGGGGCTATGGGGACAGAGAGAGCTGGCTGCTTACTTTGTCCCTGTCCTTGTTGCTTTCCCATGGTCACCTTGGGATACTTTGCTTGTCTGAACCCCTGGATTCTCACTTGTAAAATAAAGGTAATAGTACGTTTCCTCAGTGTGTTGTTAGGAGTTAATGAGATAAAGCTTGGGAGAAGAGCTGACATAATGTCGGGTACAGAACAGAAGTTCAATAAAACACGTCTCCAATAAATGCTTGGTTAGCTTACTTTAATCTCCCTCTTCTCTGAATTTCTATGATATTTCTCTAAAAGCCAAGAAAACCAGCCCTTAATGCGTTCTAATTGTATCGCGTTGGGATTGCCAATCCAACCTAATTCCATTTCGTTTACTTCAATTAGGGAATACTGAAGAAATGACCATCTTCTTCGCGCAATACTAAGGAACACGAACATACATAAGAACCAGCAAGTGTCCTCCAAGGGCTTAAACCACACTGAGAGAAATAGAAATCGTATCTGAGGGGCCTCAGATCAGCATTTGGACACCTATTATTGATCAGCTGAGCGCTCCTACAGGGTGATCATGTCCTTTCCCGTCTCTGATTTTCATAGTAACCTCGTGAATTGGTGATTTTTGCATACAAGGAAGCTGAGGCTCAGAGAAGGTAACTAACTTCCTCAAGGTTGCGCAACTCAGAGGAAAGGATGGAGCTTGAATCCACATCTGGTCACCTGAGCCCACTCTGTGCTTTGGTTTTCCCCATGGTCCGCCCCTCTCCCCCACCCCACGCCTGCCTGGCCTGGCTCACCTCTTACCTTCCAGAGTTCAGTTGTGTCGTGTGTTACAGCTCAGCCATTTATGACCTTTTGTGTTAAAGCCGTGGGGAGAAGACGTGTGTCATGTCAGGTATGGTGATTGCTAAGGACAGTGGAATTGAGATTCTCATCAAGAAGACTTTCTTTTTTTCTCCTCCACGACCAGCAGGGCCCTGTTTAAGGTTTATATGCACCTCCTATTTCTAGAAAGAAAATCTGAAGTGGGTATCTCAGCATTGTTACAAATAACCGTAGTTACTGTAAGAACACATTGCAATTTAGATTAATAAATCCACGTGTCAAGAGACTTTTCTGTCTTGTTTTTTCGTATCATCAGTGCATAGAACAGAGCTTCCCACAGAGTAGGTGTACAATATATACTGTGTGATGATGAATATTTTTATTCTTTCTTTTGTTCATATTTATTTCCAATATCTACACACAACTAATCATTTTTCTAACAAGCCTAGTGTACTCTTTATCTCAGTCATCTTCAAGAGGAACAAATGATCTCAGACTACTTACTAAATATTCTATATCTTTCTTGTTATCATTTTTAATTCTACCATCTTGAAAACACAAAATAGTCATTCTTTTCAATTTCTTAATTGTTAAATATATTTAGCAATGTATTTTACCAGTTTCCGTGTTCACTTTTGTTTTCCCCATCCCTACCCATCGTCCTGCAGATTTTGCTTTCTATTGAGAGCCAATGGCTAGTGAATTCTTTGGATGCCTGACAGTCTGCACTTCACTCTCACGAAATGATTGTTCTGCTGAGTACAGACTCCAGGGTGCCATAGTAAGTGCTCAAAAGTCGATAGCTATTGTTTAGTTTTCTTTTTATTAGATTATCAGTCATTTTTCCTCAGCACTTTCAAGATGATACTTCCCCTTTCCTGACATCTATCGCTGGGAAGTAAAGTCTACTGTGAGGTCTAACCACCATTCCTTTGTGGGTAAGCTTTCTTTTTTTTTAATTTATTTTTTATTGAAGTAGAGTTGAACCACAATGTTGTGTTAATTACTGCTGTACAGCAAAGTGACTCAGTTATACATATATATTATTTTTCCTATTCTTTTCCATTACAGTTTATCACAGGATACTGAATAGAATTCCCTGTGCTATGCAGTAGGACCTTGTTGTTTATCTATTCTATATATGCCAGTTTGCATCTGCTCATCCCAAACTCCCACTCCTACCCTCTCCCACCCCCTCCCCCTTGGCAACCACCAGTCTATTTTCTATGTTCCTAATTTTGTTTCTGTTTCATAGATGGGTTGATTTGTGTCATATTTTAGATTCCACATTTAGATTTGTTCTTTTTTATGGCTGAGTAGTATTCCATTGTGTATATGTACCATATCCTCTTTATCCATTCATCTGCTGATGGACATTTAGCTTTTTCCATGACTTGGCTGTTGTGGATGAGTTTTAATACTACCTAATTTGAACTTCGCATTGTCTCTCTTGCAAGTCTAGGTGGTGAGAGGAGGGGGTACTGCTTGTATTTGCCCTGGGCATTTGGTTGGTCCCTCCCATGTGTGGGGTCCTGAGGGGCATGTTCCCAGCACTCCCACCCGGAGAGGCCAGAGCCATCAAAGGCTGCTCTCAGCTCTCGGAAATCTCCTGACTGTCTCACGAGCCACACGTCCCCTTTCCTCAGCCACACTGACAGATGCACAGTTTCCACCTGTGAGTCCTTTCACTGATTCTCACCAGGGCCCCGGCTAGGGTGAGGTGAGTGAGGAATCAGGGGTGTAAAACTGAAAGAGGCCATCACTCTTAGGTGCCACCCCTGCCCTTGGACAACCCTAAGAATTAGGGCTGTCTTAAACTGTATACCCTGGGCACTTAGCTTGCCTCACCCTGGTCCAGGACTATTCCTCACTTTTTCACAGGTTTATCTCTAACCTGAAAGGTGTTATTGTGACAATTTTATGGGTCAACTTGACTGGACCAAAGGCTGCCCAGGCATTTGGTCAGATATTATTCTGAGTGTGTCTGCAAGGGTGTTTTGAGGTGAGATTAGTATTTGAATTGATAGACTGAGGAAAGCAGATTGCTCTCCCTAGTATGGGTGGATCTCATCCAATCAGTTGAAGGCCTGAATGGAACAAAAAGTCTGACCCTCTCATGAGTAAGAGGAAACTCCTCCTGCCTTAAGGCTTTGATCTGGGACATGAACCTTTTCCTGCCTCTGTAATTGAACCAAAACCTTCCTGAGTCTCAAGTCTGCTGGCTTTCAGACTGGAACTGACACCACTGGCTTTTCTGGGTGTCCAGCTTCCCTACTTCAGATCCTGAGATTCCTCAGTCTCCAAAATCACCCGAGCGAGTTCCTTAGAATAAACCTTAATATCTTACTCTCTCTCTCTCTCTCCAGACTATTGGTCCTGTTTCTCTGCAGAATCCTGACTAATACATGTATCTTTTCTGCTTCTGTCTTGAGCAGACTTAAAGGTGTCCCTCTAACCCCATCTCCCAGTTTCCACGTTCTTATATAATCGCTTCCCCTTGTGTGTGGGCAGGGCTTGTGATGACTCGTAAGTGACAGAATATGGCAAAGATGTTGCTCTACTGCTGCTGTGATAACATTACATCATACGATCATATGAGTCTCTTTACTTATTTACCCAGAACCTAGTATCACTAATGATCCCATGACAAATGACACAGTAACTACTACTCCATAAAGATTATCTTCTGAGAGAAGAAATGAACTTTGTGCCTCCAACTTATCTTAGCGCTCTCTGATAGTATGTTATTCAATGCATGTTCCTCTGTGTGTGTGTGTGTGTGTGTGTGTGTGTGTGTGTGTGTATTGAAGAGCTATAATCCAGCCCAGAGCTCCATCTACACCACTTTCCTCTCAACAGATACCAGCTTCCCTCTGTGATTCTGGAAGAAGCATCAGGGGCTCCGAATGCAAATAAAGACTCCACAGTCCAAGCTTGCAGGGTATCGGCCTCTTTCAGGGGCAAAACTCCACTCCTCCTAGTTGACAGAAAGCCTGTAGCTGCAGCAGATTTCCCAGGGGCCTTTATTCGATGCAGGAGTGAAACTCAGATTGTAGCCAGCCAGCCAAAGAACAGCGGTATAAGATGCCTTCATTGGTAGTTAACCCTGCACGTGCTGTAGAAGAAAAGGGAAAGTTGGAGGCCTCTCTCTGCCTGTCTCACGCATGATCCGTCTCCAGTCACTGTGGCAACTGTTCCAGCCCCATCTCAGCAAGCAGGAGCTGGATGCCCACTTATGCACGGGGATGTTAGAAAGTATAAGGACTTTGGATTCTGATGGATCAGGGTTTAAATCCCAGTTTTGTCTCTGACAAGCTGTGAACTCTTGGGCAATGCATCTAACTCCCCACTGCTTTGGGTTCCTTATCTGCTAACTTGGACGTCAACACCCCCTTTCTGGGTTAGTGTGAGGAGTAAAACACAGTGCCAAGCTCCATAAGACTGGTTATTTATCTCACAGCTTCTGTCCCATCGTTGTGGAGATGCAGCAAGCCTGCATGACTGTTAACCATTGACCTTTGTTCCTCTACCTGGGGTGCCTCCTCACTCCTGCTTGCTGCTACAAGATTCATCTTCTTAAGGTTCAGTTTTGATAATGTGGGTCCCCTGCTCAGTATGCATCGGTAGCCTCTTGCTCCCTTGGTTACGTTCAGATTGTCTAGCGTAACTCACAAGCCGGCCTGTTTGGGAGATCTGCCCTTCTTGAGGCTCTTCCTAACCCCAGCTAAGGAGAAGCAGCTTGGCTAGCTAGCCTTTAAGCCCACAGTCTCTGGTTCCAGCTAGTGGGATTAGTGGGATCCATCTCTCAACTCTTCTACTTCCTAGCTCTGGGATTTGGGCAAGTTGTTTAATGATGATGCCACTTTAAGAAAGGCATTTTGAGAATTGAGTTAGCTCTGTGTTAAGCACTTAGAACAGTGCCTGGCATGTACTAAGTGCCGTGTAATGCTTGCTGCCAAGCTGGTCTCCTTGCCCTGAAGTCCTTGGACACAGTTTATAACAAACATTTTTTAACTTTATGTCTAACATCCTAGATAATTGCATGTTTCAAAATCTTCTCTTCTTGACTCTAAAGTCTTGAAGGATAGGAACAATGTTTTGTTTATTCTCCACAGCACCTAAAATAGAGGCTCAGGCTAAGACAGTGTTCAGTGAAAGTCTCTGAAATTGCATTACTTATTATATTAGTTTGCTAGAGCTGCCATAACAAAGTACCGCAGAGTGGGCGGCTTAAACAACAGAGATTTATTTTCTTACAACTCTGGAAGCTGTAAGTCTGAGATCAAGGTGTTGGCAGGCTTAATGTCTTCTGAGGCATCTCTTCTTGGCTTGTAGGTAGCCATCTTCTCTTCGTGTCTTCACGTGGTTTTTCCTGTGTGTGTCTGTGTTCTAATCTCTTCTTAGAAGATGCCAGTCAGATTGGATTAGGGCCCATCCATATGACCTCATTTTAATTACCTCTTTAAAGACCCTGCCTGCAAACACAGTCACATTCTGAGGTACTGGGGGTAAAGATTTCAGCATATGGATTTTAGGGGGACACAATTCAGCCCATAACACTTTTCAGAAGACAATCTGAAAAGTGTATGTTCGGCTCTATCGGGCTGTGCTAAAAGCCCATTTGGATTTGTCAGTCTTTTTTATTAGCTCAATTACTCTGCCTTTGGTTATACTGTTGAAGAAACCCATGTGATATTCACAGGAATATTAAGAATAACTGAGGGCTTGGAGTCAGAGAGTCCGAGAACATCAGGGCCAGATGTGTCCGCAGAGAAGCTCAGATCCACACCCCGTATGCAAATAGGACACTGGAGCCTAGAAATTCCAATAGTTGATGCAGGGTCGTGTATCTGTCCAGAGCACAACAAGGCTCCCTTTCTGTTTCTAAAAGTTTTCCACCAAAATGTAGAAGTGAAGCAGCAGATTGTCTGCCTACTGCAAGGATTCTAGAATATTACAAAGGGAACTCACTCAGTTTATGGGAGACGTGGCCATTACTCCCTGAGTGGACGGGAATCAGATATCCATCCCGGCTGGTGGCCCTGAGTTGGCTCATTCCATAGCAAGAGTCCTACTTTATTTTTAACTCCTCATTTTTTTCCTTTATGAGGTTTAGGATAAAAGAACCCCTTTATTTAGTGCAAATCAAAACCATGCTGCCATCCATACCTAGCACAGTTCAGATGCTGACCTGAATGCTGGTGGGGTGTGAATTTGGACAGCTGTTTTGGAAAGCTCCTTGACAGTAGTTATCAGGACTCTTCAGGATCTTAATTACTTTGTTCCAGTAGTTTTACTCTGAGAAATTTACCCAAGGAAAAGAAGGGAAAATGTGGACTGGATATGTTTACACTTGAGTGTATATTTGTGTACATGTGTGTGTGTGTGTTTGGAGGATGAGTTTTCCTGCGATAACGGCAAAACGTGGCAACAACCTACTTCACAGTAGCGTGTCATTAAAATAATGACAGTACGTTCAAAAAATGGAATATAATACAGTCACTGAAAATGACATTTATAATGAATGTTTAATGACGTGGGAAAATTACTGCAGCGTGATGTTAAGTGAAAAGGCAGAATATAACATCGTATGTATATTTGGATCTCATGTGTGTTTTACTACATGTGCGTTTGTTTAAAATATAGTTTTTCACTGAAAGAACAGGAATTAGAATATGATGGTTTTAGGTCAGTGTTTCTCACTGGGGGTGATTTTTCCCCCTCCTGAGATATTTTGCAACATCTGGAGATATTTTTGATTGTCATGCCTTGGGGAGGAGATTGTTGCTGGCATTGATTGGGAAGGGGCCAGGGTGTTGCCAAGCACCCTACCAAACACAGAACAGCACCCCACCCCCCGGCAAATAAAAACAAAGAATATCCAGCCCACATGTCAGCAGTCAGTTAAGAAACCAGCTGTAAGTTCCCATCTTTCTAACTCTAGCAAATTTCCTCCCTCCCTCCCTCTCTCTCTGTTCCTTCCTCTCTCTTTATAACACTTATTGAGACTTTAGTATATGTCAGACACTGTTCTAAGCATTTTCTGTGTATTAACTAATGTTAACACACAACAATCCCATGAGGTAAATACTATTACTGTCATCCTAGGTGAAAAAAAATCTCTTCTGTTTTGAGGTTTCAAAAAATAGCTCATCAAAAGTGCTTAGTACAGAGTCTAATAAACAGGTAAATAAATAGAAGTTTAGATAGACAGACAGATGTATATTTATATGTGTGTGCATATAAATTAGTGTGTGTTGTCTGTATATATTATAGCAAAACTAAAAATGGCTAGTTTTGTATGATAGGATTAGAGAAAATCTCCTATTTTCTTCTTTATGCTTTCCTTTATATTTTTTAATATTTATACTTACCTATAGCTCTATGTTTTCTTTAATATCTATCAATTACTTTTGTTAGCAAAACAACCTAACACTGTACTATAGCCCTGGAGAACTGAAGGGCTGGCTATGAACACAGTCCCTGTTACATGGGAAAGCTTACAGACATTCTATTCCCGTTTAGCTGTGTGACATACTTTACTAAAACAGAGCACTGGACCTCCTTGCCAAAACAAAACTTCAGTTCTTCTGGTACAATACAGTCAAAATCAGTGCCACAGACCCTGCTTATACTGGCCAATTGCTTGCTCTGTTTTACTGTGGCTAGCTCCCTTGGGATTAATTATTTCCTATTGATCTTATTACACAATAGAAAGCTGCTTCATTTTCCCTTTGAATGACCCTTCTCATTTCCTGTTACACCAATGATACTGTTCTGGGGAAGACACACCTTAACCCAATGGGTTTTGTATCAGATTTATCTGGGGAGCTCTTAGGAAATACAAATGACCCCTTGCTATCCTGAGAAATTCTGATTTCTCTTGCCTGGGGCTGGTTATCATTTTTTAAAAGTTCCCCAGAGCTTTAAACATGGAGCCAGAATTAAGAACCACTGCCTTAGGCGGAACCATGCCCTAAACTGGCCCAAGGAGGGGGGTTAGTGTTCCTCAGATGCAGCCTGTGTCAGGGCAGCAGGGTGACTGCAGAGGCCAAGTACCCAGAAAATCCTTCACTTCCCACTGATGTTTGCATTATGTCAGAAGCATCCCATTTTCAGGCAGTCCTGACTGTTGGAAGCTCCTCACCCAAGTGCAAGCCTTGAGGCTTGGAGTTTCTTCTATGTGCCAGGCCATCAGCTAGTCGGCTGTAGGCCGTCACCTACAGCTTTCCCATGCCCAAAGCTTCCAATCAAGGCATCCCTGAAGCTTTCCCTTTTTTTCTGCTATGAAGCTTTCTCACTCCTCTGTCTGCCTTCGAGTCTCTGCAAAATGCATCTTTTGCTGATTCTCATTTGCTTGGTCTTTGTTTATTCCCACACAACATACTGAACATGTCTGATGGGGTGAGCACCGAAATGTATCCCTATTGTAGCAGCACCAGAGAAGTAAATATGGTAGTATGTGTCCTGCTTCTCTTTCCAAGGCAAAAGTTACATGAAGACCATGCACCACCCTCATGCAAATTCTGGAGTATCTTGAGATCTGTCTCTCATGCCTTCAGCTCTGCCACCCTGTGGTCAGACACCCACCCTCCACCTGCTGCCTCATTGCTGTAGGGTCCCTAAGAAATCCAAGATCATTTTAGTCCTTAGTTACTTTTCAGACTTAGGCCAAATTCTGCTGCCGACAATGTAGCTTTTGTCCTTTTATATAACTTGGGAACAGGGCAGTTTTCACAGTTCAATGAATATGAACCTTTGAAATACATAACATAAAGAGAATGAAAACTTAGCCCATCAGATTTGGCAGCTCCACAAAACTGACCTAAACCTTCTCGTGACTCTTGGATTCTGGTTTCCAGCTTGAGGCGGGGAATGCAAGACACTCTAATGTATTTAATACTCATGAGAACTGCTGGAGGGTTGGAAAGGGAGCCCAGAGGGAAAGCTTCGATGAAGAAAGAGTAGGTGAGAAGGGGAATCTTTCTGCCCTCTGGAACTTAACGTTCAGAGGGAGACAGGTATTTAGTTTGGAGCTATTCTGTGTTTTTTCATGAGCCATACTAAAGAAGGAGGTTTCAGTTGCAGGGTTCAGGATTCCCTGAGAGATAAGAGTGAAATGCTCTCTTGTATTTGCTTCCTCTGTCTACCCTGCTGCCACCACCTCAAGGCAGCCGTCAAAGGATCGCTCTGGGGTCCTTCAGGTGTCCATCACCTGGTCTGTACCTCTCTACCTTGATCAGGTAACTCTCCTCTTTCTTCCATCAGGGCTGTGTGTAATAGGGAAGAACATATCTGGCTCCATATTGGTTCTCTTTCTTTTCCTTTAACTTTTGTATTCTATTGCATTTGCTACAAGTTAATCTCTAAAGGGATGTTGCCCGTAGCTTAAAGTATACTTAATGGCTCATCTCTGGGAACCCTGACTCCCATGCCTGAGCATTAAGCTAAAATACCTTAGTTTAACTCACAGGAAACAGGTCTACCTGTGAATGGCTGCAGGAAAGAAGAAATTAACACATCCCTTCCAGAGTCTGGCCAGAACTAGGAAATATTTGCAACAATTTATTACCTCTTTTACTTTCCCTCCTCACCTCCCTCCCCCTTTTCCTCTATAAAAGAAACTAGAATCCAAACCCAAGCAAGATGATTCTTTGGGACACTAGTCCACCACACTTCTCGGTCTGCTGGCTTTCTAAATAAAGTCGTTATTCCTTGCCCTAACAACTGGTCTCTCAATTTAGTGGTCTGTTGTATGGCATGCAGTATGAGCTTGGACTTGGTAACGTGTGGACCCAGTGAAATGAAAACTCCTCAGCCTGATACCAAGGCTTCTCAAGCTGTGGCCCCCACCTGACACCCCATCACAGCTCCAGCTTCTTGCTAACAGACATTAGCAAATCCGTTTTCCTCTCTACATCTGTACTCTCTTAAAATGGAGACATAGGATTATTGTGAGAATCAAAGGAAATAATAGTTATAAGCATTTGTAGATTTACACGTATTAAAACAAATTGCTGTGGTTGCTATTATTATTACAAGAACTCATCGATACATGGGAAAATGAGTTTCCTGGTTGTACAGTTAAATATTTGAAAAACGACTTAAGAGTCACCTGCAGCCTCTTTGAGTGGATCATAAAATCAACCACCTAGGAAAAACCTGCAGTGGTGATTACAAACTTCACCATGAACCACAGCTTTATAACCAGCACCAGCACCTTGGTGTGAAGAACAGGGCTCATATCTGTTCTAAGGACACATGGAGTATAAAGGAAGCTGAAGATCCTTCAGTCCGATCCTAGTGATTCATGGATGGGAACCAGAGCTCCCCAAAGCTGAATGGTTTGCCCAAGGTTGTTCAGCTAAAGAGAGTAGAAGTACAACTAATAATAATACTTCAATGGTGTTCTGCTCATACATAATCCCACCCAGATATAACATCTATCCCATCATAGTTTTTCAAGGACTAATTTTTCAAGCCGGGCTCTGAAGGTAGGGGCTCTTAATAAAAAACAACTATTCAAGTTATTTTTCCCCATCAAACAATGAATATTTAAATGCCCTAGGAACCCATTTATTGCTTTCACCCATTTCATAGGTTGGGGTATTGGTAAAGATTTCCTTTGAAAAGAAGCACTCTGCTACTTTAAAATGCTTTAAAAAACCATTGACCTAGAAGAAAAATAAAATGCTGAGGGTGTAAGGATAAAATTGCATGTGGGTGGTTTTGCGTGAGTGTGTGGAGCTTTGGGGTGTATTAGGATCCATTCATCAAATTCTCCAAGAACTCAATGTGTACAGGGGTCACCCATGGAAAATGGGCTTTCTGATTCTCCCAGAGTCTACCGGGAGGTCTTTACTATATCACTCTCCGTTATTAGAAATCTCTCTGAAGGCAGGGACTCCCGTCCTCATATAACCGAGTCACCTCCAGAATGCACATGGCTCTATTCTACAGGGACAGATTGCTCCAAACCTTGGGGAGGGACTGTGAACACAGGCTGGTCTCTGTGTTCCTAAGGATGGTGCAACTGAAGTGCTCTTATGAGGAAACATGCCAGGGAGTGGTTTTTTAATTTAATTTTACTTTATTTTATTTCATTATGTTAAAGGGCTTCATAGGAAGAGAAAAGAGAGAGTTATGGATAATTCTAGTCAGTTGGGCTCCAATATGTTCGATAAGGAAGGGCTTAAGTTAGTGCTTTTTAAACTGCCCTGTCCCATGACTTACTGTGAAAAATACATTTGACATCATGCTCCAATATGCACACACATACACAAATACATCAAAAGATATATACAATTGAACCAAATACGCTACACAATACTTACCCTACCTGCATGCAATGCACTCATTTTCTTTCCTATCCTATCCTATCACGAGGTTGGATAAATTAAAGAAATCTTCAGAGGGCAGGATTGATGGGACTTTTTGACTGATTGGATACGACAGGTGAAGGAGAAGGACCGATAGAGATGACTCCCTGACTTCTGACCTAGGTACCAGCCTCATGTGGCTTCTCTTACCTGCATTAGATGACAAGGACAAAGGGTAAGGAATGACAATGGGGGATATATGGCATGTGAGGTGCTAATGGAATATTTAGTCTGAGAAGCCCAACAGGAAAGTAAATATACAAGAGACTGAAGTCAGGCAGGAGCTCTGGACTTGGCATAAATTGGCTGAAGTCAAAAAGAAACCCCATCATTTAGAGAGCATATAGATAAGAGGAAGTCCAAGATCAGCGTCCTGTGAATCACCAACCTTTGGAGAAAACATGAGTGCAGGAAGAAGGAGGAGAAAGAACTTGCAGAGCTACAGATCTAGGAGAGTAAAGGTCACAAAGGCCAAGGGAATAGGGATTGAAAAACATGAACTGGGAAACCGTGAGTTCTTAAAGGTCCATCCACTCCCTTGCAGGTTGGGTTCCTGAAACTCTCACCGTGGGAGAAATTGTGATTAAGGAAACAAGTAAAATTGAGCTGGAGGGGCAAAGTCATGAAAGAAAGTTTGACAACACTAGAGATTTTGTTTTAGCATTTACCAATGAAACAGCACTTCATGGAAAATAATTTGCATCCCGTGTTAGTAACAATAATGTGAATTTGATCACTGCTTTTTTCTGCCCCACAACACTAGGTACTGTCATGTATTAAAAGAGATTAATGATCTCATTCAATACTTAAAATAACTGTATGGAGTAAACACTATTTTATGGCTGTTTTCAAATGAAACACACACACACACACACACACACACACACACACACTCTGCAGAGGCTTGAAATAGTTAAGTGCCCAAGGCCATGAGTAAGTAGCAGAGCCATAATTCTAACATGGATTTGTCCACCACCGACCTGGGTTGGCAGCCACTGCCCTGGGCAGTATCAAATCCACTGTGTGTAAATATCTAGTTGCAAATCCCTCTATCACGAGAAACTCTTCAGGGTGTACACGTCTCCCAGTCATAGCAAGATGATACTTCGCATTCCGTTCACTGCAGAGAACGCTCAGACTAAGAACGAAGCTTTAGTTTCTGGTTTTCTGACTGTTGAACACCTTTGAGTTTCACCATTCATAGTTCTATATTTTTCATCCTGAGAGACCTCGAGGAATGCCTTGACATTTGCATAAACTCAATCAGAAATGCTTTACATGAACAGAAAGTCATCTGTACAGGCTACAACTACATTCGAGAAGTGTTTGAGGATGAAGAGGGGTTGGTTGCAATATGTTCTAATTTTCAAGTATAATCATTAGTCCATCTCGTGGGAAGGAAAGAAACCCAGTTGCATCCTCCTACAGTAAAGGTGATTATGTTTTGGAGCTGTCATTTCCCTAGAAATGGAGCACATGGATTACAGCCTCTCTTCCGCATATAAACATTGTCAGGAAGTGGAAAAGACAAACCTATTCCTCATGGTTGGCTTGTAGGCATTCTCTCTGATCTCTCTTCAGGTTGATAAGAAACTGAGAAGCACACCCTTTGACTTCATTTTTTAGAAAGAGGGAAAAGATTGTATCACTTTATGATGTCTGTCAGCTTGAAAGAGCCATGAATCACAGCAAAATGGCATTTTATATTTAGTAATTCGTTTCCGGTTCAGATCAAGGTGGCAGATCTCGTGCAAAGTAGCTCCCCATGACTCACATCACAGCTTTTTAAGATTTTGGTAACAAAGTCTGTGGAATCTTTATCAATCCAGCTTCGAGGGTGTATACAATTTATCTCGGTTATAAATAAGGTATACAGTCTTCCTCTGGCTCAGAACGTAAGGATTCTTTCTTTCCTCGGCGTACTTCTCGCAAAAAGAGAGAAGATGTATTCCAGACTTGGCAGAGCGCTCTTGAACCATCTCAAAAGCAACGCTTCTCCATTCTGCCACATCTAGAAATCTTAGGATGGATTCGAGGTGGAAGACAAAGGTGAGATATGTAGGCAGAGTTTATTAATACCAAAATTTATATCACAAAAATGCAAGAGGCTGCAGAGCTACCAATCATATAGAACGTTCAGGATCACCCCATTCTTATTTCCTGTGACTAGTGCTTGGGTTTTATTCTGTCACGGTCCTGCTCAGAAACAGCATTTTTTAGTTTTGCCAAATCTAACCTCTGTCTTTAATTAGTTAACTTATTTTCAACCGAAGTTTATTCAGAGAACACATTAGGCTCTGGGTTATGAAGCTGGATGAAGTCTGTTCCCTGGCTGAGCAGATGCTCACAGCCCCGTGGAAAAGTCTATAATGTTAGCAATTACATTATGATTCCATGTAGATTAGGGTAGGCACGTGGGCCACAAAAAAGAGACTGAACAATTTTGTGTGTCGGTGCGCCCAGTCAGATTTCAGAGAGAGGCGGGCAATTGATTTGCGGTATAGCTTGGGAGTTAAAGCACAGACTTGAGAGCGTGTGAGGCCTGGGCTTGAGTCCCAGGTCAGCCACTTGGACGTAGTGTTTGCCTTTCTGTGCCTCAGCTTTCTCATCTGTAAAATGGGGATAAGATAGCACAGCACTCAACCCCTCAGCTATATTGGGAGGACTGAATGAGGCTACGCATGGGAAGCCCATGGCAGTGTGTTTGGGAGAAATCTGCCTTCCATGTGAGTAGATGGATGCCCGCTCTGGGCCAGGCACAGGCTTTGATATCCCCTGCCAAGCATGAACTGGAGGAACAGGTGGATTGGAATGCAGAGCATGGGACCCCCATTCTGGGAAAGCAAATTCCCCTCTCCCTGGAGCCCACATACGTATGTATTTTGGCTCAAATTGAGGTGGCTTCTTCACCTCCTTTCTCTCCTGCCCCACCCCCCAATTATTTGTGTCACCACCTATTTGATTCTCACCTGTGGCAGTTAAGAATGCTTTCAACGGCAAGTAGAACAGGAGTTTAACCACCTAAGAATTTATTTGTCTCCTGTGAAACTCTGTGGTGTCGGCAGCCATTAAGGAATAAGCCCCCGCCATCTCCCCATTTGGTGTTGTGACTTTATCCCTATGGCCATGAGAAGGCTGTTGCATCTCCAGGCCTTACCTGCACCTCAGGCAGGAAGAAGAAGGGAAGGCGGAGGAGCAGAAGAGTGAATGAAGGGCTGAAGGGCATATGCTGGTGAGTCTTTTGCAAAGTTCCACCTAGGGACTTCTTACACTCCATTGCGTGGACTGGGCCAATATTGACTGCTATCTACAAGGGAGTCTGGGTAGGGAAGCAAAGGGAAGAGGAGTTGGGGGTGGCTTTGGGGTTACCCTAACATGGTGTGTACAGCACTACCAGCCTTCAGGTCCTAATCTGACTACCACCTGTCCCATGAAACCTCTCTTGACAACTGCCATCTTCATTGCTACCCCTGAACCATGAAGGCCATGGCCTTTGTACTCTGCTCCCCATTGTTAAACTTCTAACACGAACACAGATGATTCCATTCCTGAGCATATGACCTCACAGGCTACAACGTACTTTGTCCTGTAATCTCCTGGTGGACTCTATCCCCCATCCAGTGAGGCATCCTTTCTGAGGGGTCTGGAGCAGAACTAACCCAACCTAACACAGCAAGATGGTGATTTAGAGCCAGGAGAAGAGATCTGTAGCCCTAGCTCGGTGGTATTTTGGAATGAGGTGGAACATAATTGATCTTAGTTTGGTTACTTATTAGCTGTGTTCACCTAGGCAATTTTCTGAACTCTCTGAGCCTCGGTTGTATTATCTGTAAAAGGGGGGTAAAAGCATGTACCATTGCAGATTGCTACAGGGATTCAATGATAAAATACTTAGCACAGCGCTTGACCTATAGTAAGCCATCGAACTACGGTAACTGTTAGTATGGTAACTTATAAAAAATAAAATCTATTATTCTTCTTACTGGTTGCATGACCTTAGGCAAGACAAGTAAACTCTTTGGGGCTCAGTATCTATAAATTAGAGAGATACTTGAGGATTATATAACATAATATGTAGGATGGTCCCAGTGCCTGTATTTCTTAATCAATAAATAGTTAACTGTAAACTGAATGAATAAAAATCCACTGATCCGTGTGTTACATCAAGACCAAGAAACCTGGAATATCCTCGTCAGGGAAACACTAAGTGTGATGATACCTTGTTAGGCGTATGCTCCGTGCCAGATACCACAGGCTCTGGCCTCTGTCTTGTCTCCAGTTCCCTTCCTCTCCCCTCATCCCCTTGATGAATGAATGAACGAATGAATAACTGGAAGAAGGAGCACATACAACAAGGTGAGCATTGGAAGAACGGGTGGCGGGATCGTTTGCTGGCTCAGCCTGGGCCTTAGGAACCCCCTGGAGGTCCTAGGTGAGGAACCTCGCCAGGCAGCTCTGACAGGCTGGAGTGGGCTTCCCGTCATGGGTCCCCCCTTGCCTGTGATGCCGGCCACCCAGCACTGCTGCCAGTAGGAGGGTGACCCTTCTGTGAGACATCAGGGCGCTGGTTGCAGTGATGTGTGTAGCCCCAGCATTGCCAATCCTCACCACTCAGCTGCCTACCACGTCCTCTGCAGGAGTTCAGCCTTTCCGGAACCTTCGCTCCTACTTTTCTGAGGCTACTTTCCACCAACAGCTGCAGGCTTGTCCTCCATCCTTCCAGCTGAGGTGCAGCATGCTCCCGTCACCCCGTTTGCATGCATCACACACTGCTCTCCCAGCTGGTGAAAGCAAATAGGATCCTTTTATGCAGCAGGAGACATGGCAGTGCAGGGTGGGGACAGGTGGAGGGGGGACCCTGGAAACGGGCTTTGAAGGCCCAGCTGCGCAAGGGCAGAGGGAGGTGGAGAGAACACTCAGGCACATGATAGGGGGCAGATAGACATCTCCGCATTCATTGTTTCTGGAAAATCGTGACAACTACGTTGGTGGTGCTTTTGCCCTTATTTAGTGTGTATGTGCTTCCCCAGCATCTTCTCACACTGAATACTTCAAGACAGACGTATGGATCCTGCCTGAGATGTGAACACACTGCCCACCATGCCTGCCCGATGGGGTTTGGGGTGACGTCCCGGGCAGGGAAGGCACCCCCATCTCCACCACTTGTTTCCCCGGTGGCTCAGGATTTGTCTCAGCCTCCTTCTCTCCTGGACTTCTTTCCTGAGCTCTTCAGCTTGGATCTCTCTGCTTTCCCGTAAGATTTCTAAATGTTCCCATCTCTTTCGTCTTCCTCCCCTCTGTCTGGCGCATTTCTGTTTTCTGACAACCTCTGGGTCCTCCATTCTCTGTACCTCTTCTTGTCTTTCCCAGTTGTCTCCCTGTCATATTCTTCTTTCCTTGTGCTACCTTTTCTTTCCCATTCTCTGTTTCTCCCCTTGGTCTCTGGCTGCCTTTATCTCATTCATTTACTCATTAAGGGATTCATGGAATAGATGTCTATTTAGAGCCCATGATGGGTCATACGCTCCAGTAGACCCTGGGAACACAGTGGGACTTAACACATAACTTGAAAGACAGTTACTGATCTCTCATCAGCACTCCTTCTCCCCCACTCCCAGTTCAGGACCCCTGTTTCCTTTGGTCTACGTGGGGTAATGAACCTCAGTCACAAAAATCTGAATTTGAACCCTGGCTGCCTTGATCAAAGATGGTAAACTTGCGCAAGGCTCTTGACCTCTCTGAACTTTCCTCTTGTCAACTTTGTGCACAGCGTATTTGAAATATTGTGGTATTAAATAAATCTAAGTCGCCGTCCCTTCCCTTCACCTCCACTCTAATTCAAGACTAGCTGAGTGCCTGCATTATGACAGACACTGCGCTAAACATTATCCATTAGACAAAATTACATTTTTCTTTCCAGGATCTTACACCCTGGTGGAAAGGAGAGATTATGTGTAAATTATGCTATAACCCGAGTATAATCCGTGTCACAGGTAGTCCAGCCCCTACATATAGTCACAGAGAAAGAAGCCCAGGCCGGCCATGAAAATGTCATCCTTAAAAAGCAATTTCAAAGTTTCCTTGTATCTTTTGAGGCACTTTGGCCAGGACCCAATTTGTAATTCACATTAGCTTTTCACAAATCTTTTTCCTTCAAGCCCTGTGCATTCAGATTCTGCAGGGGCTCCAGAATCTCTTTCAGGCCACCCCTGCCCCCATTCCCAAATCTCCTTTAAGCTTCCAGGCCATCTAGCTTTTCACTCCTCTCTCCACTTCTCTTTATTCCCAAACTCATCAGTATGTAAATTGACTCAGCCTCTTTGGCTGAGATCTCTCCCCTTTCTTCTAGTCTCTCTTGTTAAGATTTCATCTGTTCTTCTTACCTAACTTTAACAATATCTTGTAACAAATCTTGGGTTAGGACCAGGAAAGGGTACATTAGTGGATCCTGCCCCTGCGATGACGCTGATGCAATGCAAGTGTTCATGGTTACGTCTAATAGTTAATAACTCCCCAGAATGTGCAACCTTCACCTACATCATCCTTCAAAGCTCAGAGAACTCTTGCAAAGTAAGCGTGGTTTACCGAGCTGCATCCATTTACCTCTTCCTTCCCATCAGAACTGAATGAACACATCCAAATTCCATTACGTGATGGATGGAGGTGGGTTTCTTCTCTCTCTGCCACTGGAGGTGAACAAGGAAGCATGTGGCTTTAGCTGCCAAGGGAAAGGTTTGGTTTTGCTCCGAGAGCAAACAGGCATTGAAAGGAAGGCAGAAAACCACTATGAAATGAGCAGAAACTAATCACCCCACGCCTGGGCTCACATTTGCTCTTGACTTCCTGTCCAGAAATTTGCTTATTTTTCAAGTCACTTTAAGTCAGAAACCCACTGGATGTGATAACCGCGGTTAGCTATAAACTTTGGGGGGATTTAAATTTCTTCTTGACAGAATGTGTATTTTTCAAATTTCCAGCATGATGCATGTGGGTTTAAAAAAAAAAAAAAAAAAAGAACCCCAGGGAAAACGTATTTGTAAGAAAGCAGCACTTTCTTTTCACGACTTGAAATTTGGAAGAACATCTGAGGCTGGGCAGGGCTGGCTGCTTCTGACTTCATCGTGGCCAGTCACAGGCCACTGACATCACTGCTGTCTTTGGAACACATTCTGGGCTCCAGAAAGGCAAGACAAAGTCTCCCCCAAGGAATTCCCTGGAATGAAAAATGACCACAGGCAATAGTTTCCTTTGGAGTAAAGTCTGGAGAGAATTCTCTCATCTTATAATCAAATTAGATAAGAGGGAGAAAGGCAGGTGGAGCAGAGAGTCCCCATGCGATCTATTTACCCGTGAGTCTGAGGAATCATTGAGCAACTGCTTGGCCTGAAAGAAGAGAAACTATAAACACACACATTTGGCTCTAGGGCAAAGGTCCTGCGTTGGAGAGGAGCCGTGAGTGGAATGTAGTTGGGGTCTGTCACCAAGACCGTCAGCAGACCCTCAGGCTAGCCCTGTGTCTTCTGGACTAATTTTAGGATTGGGGGGACTAGTGCCCCAAGACTTTGAGATGCTGGGAGCATGAAGCAGCTCTGCTTTTAGGTCTGGAGTTCACCGCAGTGGGGTGGAGGGTTTCCCTGGGCTGCAGAGGGACCTAATAGCTTTGTGGGAGCTGCCACTTCCATAGGGGATGAGTTCCTCCACCGGCCATTGGCAGTGCTCAGCCACGGGATCCCAGGCACCCGGAAGCGAAAACCACAGCAGGTAAGGCAACTGAGAGGCTCACGCTTATGACATCTGGCTGACTCTGTCCCTCACCTCACTCCCAGAGCTGGCCCGAAATCCTGGTCACGGGGAAGATTGAAAGTCCTTACTGGGGATCTCTTTTCACTCTGCAGCTGGGGAAATCCCAGATAAAGCCAGGTTAAAAATGTAAACGCATTTTGCCCACTTTAATAAAAATATTAGGCACTGTCTAATAGTGTTTATTTATTTGTTCTGCCTAAACCCCTAGGTCCCCAGGAAAATCACTCCTCCTTGCCCAGTGTGCCTGTCTGTTCCCAGCTCCTGTCTGCTCCAGACCGGCAGGAGAGAACAAGATCGTGGTGCCGGGCTGTACCAAGACCCTTGAGCCAGTGGGAGACCCAAGCAGGGCTCCTCAGAAGGTTCCTCTGAAAAACAACCTATAGATGCTGGGAAACAAATGGTCTTCATTTGTTTTCTGGGATTATGGACTATGAAAATAGATGCTTGGGATTTGCAGAAGGCGTCTTTTTTACAGAGAGCCCAGGTGAGAATGAAGGTAACACACAGGGAACAGGAGAGATGTTGTTATAAACTCAGAGACCATTGAGATCACCTGCACCCCTGGTTTTGGACATGGCCTGAGCAGATTTCTATCCTGGGTTTTCTTCTACTTTAATCCTATATTTCCTTCCTTCCTTCTTCCTTCCCTCCTTCCCTCCCTCCCTCCCCCTCCCTCCTTTCCTTCTTTTCTTCCTTCCTAACTTAATTTACATTTAGTTGAGTTCTTTTGAAAGAGTTCTACCTGCAGAATTAGCTCCTGGAAGTGACAGGTCCTGTAATACAGGTTTACCTGGCCAGGTGGGATGTAAGGTATGAGAAGTCCTCTGTTGCATCTGGGAAGCAGGCAGCCCCTCTTCTGCAGTAGTGTCAGAGCAGTCAGTTAAATTGTTAATTTGTGTATCTTAAACCTCCGACCCCAAACCTTCTGAGGACAGGCGTTTAGAGGACTTAATAGTAAGTGTTTGCTTTCTCTCACAACCTTCACATCATACTGTAGTCAAGGGATCACCTTCCATCCAAAGCAATCCTTTCAAGGCTGTTTAGAGGTATTTTCTGCCTCTGGGCAGCTGTCCAAGATCACTGCGAATCAGATTTTAGGAGGCTTGTGAATTTGCAAAAGCCCCATTCCTTAACCCAATAAAGCTAGTGAAACTGGGAAATACAACTGGAAAGAAGACCATGGTCCTGAAAGAGTTGGAAAATTGGGGAAGCTTGACCCTTTATCTCCTCCAGAAATACCCTCTCTGTGCACTCCCTTTACAGCCTGAGGTCAGGGAACAGATGACCTCTGGCTACCCACCAGTCACCCAAGTGGAAGTCATTTAGCTGAAGACTACAGGAATGGGCAGAGCTTGGAGCCCTATTAACAAGAAACCGAAACTTCAAGGGTGTACCCAGATTTGTGAACTCTGACTCAAAAGCTCTTGTCTTTGGTTCCCAGCCAGCGACGTTTCCAGAAATTGAACCAACCAGTGGATGATGGAGATTTTTAGGGGGCGTTATCTGCAGGAGGAAGCCCAGTCCTGGCAACTCAGACAACATTGCACAACACATTGTGCAACCACACAACCCCAGGCCTCTGAGGGAACAGGAAGTGAGCTACTAAGTGATCCTAGGTCTGGGAACAGAATTGTCCCAGGTACCTGACTCAGGTGTGGTTCTGGAGAACAGTGGGCACAAAAAAGCCTTTCAAAGAGCAGACCTTGCCAGGATGAACAGATGAAACAATTGATTCTCACTACACAGCCAAACAGGACGGCTGTGCAAGTATAGGCCATTTCCGCCCCCTGCTTTTTTTTTAATCAAAGTGGAGACGACCCTGACCTTATTCTCTTCCTGTTTTCTCTCCACTATTGTATAGTGGGTGTGTCAAGAGGAGTTAAAATTATTACAAATTCCCTGTGTTGATAATCCATGAAAAATACACCTGAATGGGACTAAGAGTTATTTGATCAGAAAATGGATTTGGAACTGGTTGCAGTCAATGAAAGTATTTTGGGGTTGTCTGTCTTTGGGGAGGAAGTGGGTATGATCGCATTTGTAGGATGGAGCTCTCTTTTTAAGAAGGAGATACTTCTAGAACACATGGAAAGAATTGCATAAGTTGAACACAGCAGCCAAGGGGTGGAACATGGTAGCCATAACTCTTTTATTTCCTCTGAGGGTAAGTCTCTCCCTCCACGATTTGTGTGTTTACACTGGGGTTATCAATCACAGAGTCCCACCTTCTTTAGTTACAAGGTGTTTACTTATCTGTTCCTATGTAGCCAGTGACCCCAAAATTTAGTGGCTTAAGACTACAGTTTATTACGTCCCATAATTTATGACTTGGCTGGGCTCAGTTTGGCCCCCCTGTCTCATTATGGGGTGTGTGTGGCTGCATCCCGCTGAGAGCTCATCAGGGGCTGGGATGTTCAAAACAGCTCCAAAGAGCAGAGACGGAAGCTTCAGGGCCTATGAGAACCTAATCTTGAAAGTTATACAGCGTGGCTTCCATTGCATTCTACTGGTCAAAATGAGTCACAAGGCCAGCTCAGATTCCAAGGGGAAGGGACATCAACTCCCCATGGTGAAGGGAGTCAGGCTGGGAGAAAAGTTGGTAGACCTCTTGCTAATAATTTCCTACAGTTTGCCTCCTGGCTACAAAATACCACACCTCTCATGTGTGCAGAATGCCCTCAGAGTCTCCCAAGACCCCCAAAGTCTCATGCAATCTTGGACTGAGACTCCAAGTCCAAAATCTCATCATCTAAAGAGGCCCAGATGTAGATTAAGCTTCTTAGGTGTGATTCCTTGATTGAAACTCCTCAGATGTAATTCCTATGGATCCAGAGGACGGTGAACTAAGTAGTAACACATTTATTCTCCCGGCCATGCAGGGAGAGAGGTGTAGTCATGCCCATTGTTCAATCAGATGTCCATGGACACACAGCTGGAGAATGGCGAAGCTGGGATTCAATTCAGTTCTGTCTGATTCTGAGGGCCATGCTTTTTTCAGCCGAGGAATATTACACAAGGCAATGTGGTTGGGAGACGAGTATTAATGATGATATTGAAATAGAATTGTAGTGATCTAAAGGTACAGAAAAATGTCAAGCTTTCTCCTCTTCTCATTCCCCGATAGGCATCTGACATTTTCCTGTCAAAGTAGAATGAAATTTTATAGCTTTAGATGACCAGATATATATTTTTCTACACAGCTCAAAATGTTTTTTCCTTTGTTCTTTTGGTTGCCCCACTATTTTCTTTGTGGAACCACTTTCCAGAATTTTTCTTGAAATTTTATATGGGTTACTTGGAAAGCTGAGCTCATCGAGTTGTAAATTTGGGGATATCAATGACAAGATAAGGCCTCTCAGCAAGTTGGCATCAGGGACTCTGATCCTGCCCCAAGTCAGCAGGCTGCCATGGTAAGGCGGGAATAGCCTTTTGTGGTCATGCCAGGACACTTAGTTATGGAGTGTTTTTTAGAACCTATATAAAATGTTTTCCTCTCCATTGAGCAAGAACTCAAGGGTTACCTAAGTTCCACGCACACCCATCTAGCCCTGCCCAAACCAAGAAAGAAAACATCCGTGGAATCCCATACATTCTTGTTAACTATGTCCCGTTACATCCTCCCTCCTCCCCAGATGTGGGCGCAATTCTCACTTTTAATGCTATAGATTAGTTATACTACTCTATGTTTAAAAATTATTGCATACAAGTAACCCTACAGTATCTATGTAATGTGTACAGTTTCTTACCTAAATAACATGATCGTGAGCTTCATCTAAGTGATTGCATGTAGCAACGATTCACTCATCCGCGTGGGTGTTTTTTGCTTCCCATTGTATGGACATATCATGATTTATTGATCCACTTTTCTATAATGGACATTTGAGGGGTATGTTAGTCAGGGTTCTCCAGAAAAACAGAACTGATAGGAGATAGATAGATAGATAGATAGATAGATAGATAGATAGATAGGGAGAGAGATATGAGAGGATTTATTATAGGAATCAGTTCACCCGATTATGGAGGCTGAGAAGTCCCAGGATCTGCTATCTGTAATTTAGGGAGAACCAGGAAAGCCAGTGGTGTAATTCAGTTCAAATCTGAAGACCAGAGAATCAGGGCAGCCAATGGTATAAGTCCCCATTTGAGCCCAAAGCCTGAGACGTGGAGCAAGGAGCTGGTGGTGTAAGTCTCCCTACGATCTGAAGGTCCAGGAACCAGGAGTGCTGATGTCCTTCTTGTTCTGTTAAGGTCTCTGACTTACTGAAGATGACCACCCACGCTGGTGAGGATAATCATTACTCAGTCTATCGATTCGAACACTAGTACTGTTAGAGGCAGCTTACAGACGCACCCAGAAGTAAGTTTTACTAGCTTTCCTGGGCATCTCTTAGCCCAGTCAAATTGATACATGAAATTAATCATTACAGGTGGCTTCCAGTTTGAGGTCTGTCATAGGTCAGGTTTCCTAGAAGCTGAGCCAGAGACAGGAATTATTGGATAAGTAATTCATTAAGGGGTAATCTTAGGAGAAACCAATAAGGAGGCGAGGGAAGAAATGTGGGGAAAGTTCTGGGTCAGAGAGAGAAGCTAAGCAAGGATGTGGATTCATGAAACGCCTACCCCCTAGCCTGATCCTGTAGGGAGCTCTGGAGTATAAGTTGTACCATGTACTGCATATAAGTCCTTTATCAGATAAGTGATTTTCATTATTTTCTCCAACTTCTCTTTTTGTTCTCTTAATATTGTCTTTCACAGAGCAAAACTTTTCAGTTTTAATAAAGTCCAGTGTATCCATTTTTCTTTCCTAATAAAGTTAACTTCAATTTTACAATAATTTTTGGTGTTGTATCTGGAAACTCATCACTAAGCCCAAGGTGATGCAGATTTTTTCCCACGCTTCCTCTAGAAGTTTTATAATTTTGCATTTTTACGTTTAGGTCCATGATCCCTTTTGAGTTAATTAGAAGCTTTTTGTTTATTATTAGAAAATTAGAACTTTTTTTTCCATATGAATTTCAGTGGATGCAGCGCTATTTATTGAAAAAACTGTCCATTACTCACTCCTCTGCAGTGTCACCTGTGTCATAAATGAAGTGTCCTTATTTGACTGGGTCTATTTCTGGACGCTATTCTGGTCCAGTGATATATCGTCTGCCCTTTGCACCAATGCCACACTGTCTTCATTCATGTGGCTTTATAAGAAGCATTTATATCGGATAGTGTAAATCCTCCAACTTCACTCTTCCTCTTTAAGACTGTCTTGACTATTTTTTGTCTCTTTGCATTTCCATGTAAAAGGGAGAATCAGCTTGAAATTTCCATTAAAAAGTTTTGGAATTCTGATTAGAATAGCATGAAATCCATAGGTCAACTGTGGATAATACAATATTGGCTTAATGATATTAATTCTTTCAAACCTTGAACATGACACAGTTGACCCTTGACCAACATGGGTTTGAACTGCAGAAGTCCACTTATATGTGGGTTTTTCTCAGTAAATATGTGTTATAGTACTACATGATCTGTGGTTGGCTGAATCCATGGATGCAGAACCGTGGATACGGAGGGGCCGTTGTAAATTTACACAGGGATTGTCACTGTGCAGGAGGTTGGCACCCCTAACCCCTGAGTTGTTTAAGGGTCAACTGTATATCCCTCCGTTCTTTTGGGTCTTCTTCAGTGCATCTCAATAATATTTTATAGTTTTGTGTGCTAAGTTCTCATCCATTTTTAACTAGATTTATTTCTATGTAAATGTAATTACATAGATGTAACTAGATGTATTTTCTATGTAAAAAAATACTGATTCATAACTAGTGATTAATTATAATAGTTTTCCCCGTTCTTTATTTGGGTCCTGGGCTGAATATCTCCTGTTTCTCTCTCTAGTTACAAGCTACGTTCTCCATACTGATCTCTGCCCTATTGGGTTGCATATCAAAGGATCTAATGCCTTTGAACTTCTTCAGAATTTGCCCTATTGGGTTGCATATCAAAGGATCTAATGCCTTGAACTTCTTCAGAATTTGGCCAGTTCAGAATTTGAACTTCTTCAGAATTTGGCCAGTGAGTCCCATGGGAGAGGGCTGTAGGGGAGAGAGAGTGCAGCCAGCATGTTTATCTGTCTGGTTCCATCCCTATGAGATAGCCTCTGGCGGACTGTGTCTCTCAACAGAAAGTCATGGCTTCTCGGCTGCTTCTGCAGGGATCACTCTCCTAGTTTTCATCCCCCTGTTTCCTTGAGCTTACAGGTAATAAAAACTCTCGTGCTGTTGGCCCTGAGTCCCATCACTGTCCCTTGTGGTTCCACTATACTTTGCCTACAACGTTGTTATGGTTGTCTTGTAAATAAGCTCAACTAGAATTATCCTAGTCTGTGTGTGGGCTGTTTCTGTTGGGATCCTGGTTGAAACAGGTAGAGAGACTTCTAAAACAACAGAAGCCTTCATTTCAGGATGGGAAGCCAACACTTGTAAGCAAGTCCTTAGGAACATTGGAACTGCATTATTTCCACATCGGTCCATTAGTTCCTACCTCCTTCTATTTTGTCAATGAGAAAAAGAGCGCCAAACATTGGTTGCTGGTTCAAAGCATATATCACACATGCAAGAAAGCCCCCATCCTTACGAGATGTTGTCTTCATGCTTCCTCCAAGGCTATAGAGAGGAGCCCCACCCCCCGCATCCCTTTATAAGGCTTTGTGCTTGCTTTGGGGCAGTTAGGCAGCCCTCTATTGTCCTGTCTCACTGCAGTGGTAATTGTTCCTTGGTTTGATATACTAGGGCAGTGTATAAAACATTCGGCAAATCCACAGACTGGGTAAGCATCAGAAACTGGGAAAGCAAAATCAAATCTAGATAGACATCAGTTCCAGTGAGGACAAACTCCCATCTCACCAAAACGAATGCAATTGATTTTCATCAGCTAAGCCTGGCTGATCCTTTCAAAGAATGGCACCACGAGAAGCCTCAGGGTTGGTTATTTCTGCACTGAGTGATGGCGGGAACTGGGTCAACCCAGGTGAAGGGAAGTCATGCTTTCAAGAATGACTTCTGTCCACGCTCCTCTGGACATCTGTCCACAAGCCCACTGAGTAAGCGTGGGCACTGCTAGAAAAGGAGGCTAAGGATTATTGGTTAAAACCCCAGCCACCTGATGACTAAGGGCCTCTTCCACACGAGTTCATATTGGTGAATCATTTCAAGAGACACAGTGCAAGTCTCTGTTATTATTGCAAGCAAGACACAGAGTTGATTCACTTATGCAAAAATAATTTATTGGAGAGGCATGAGACAGCTTACATAATCGAAGGGGATGTCCAGACATCAGAAGGCATCTGGCTGTGGGAACTGGGATGGCAGTTAGAGTGACTATACAATTTATCATCTCAACCTTTCACTTTGGAGAGTGAGAGGGAGTGCTGTTAACAGTTGTGTTGGGACAACAGACATTCGTTGCAGCACGTGGTCCCATGGGGGTAGTCTCTTTGGACTTTCTAATTAGGAAGCTTTCGCTCGAGCTCTCTCTCATTCTTTAGCCTCTCCACTTAAACTTCAAACTCTAGGGAGAGAGAGAGACAAATTGCAGAACTTGGGTCACATGTCCATACCTGGGACAAGGGAGGGCAGGAAAACCTGACTGATGGTCTCACTGAGCCTGAACCCAAGAGCAGAGAAGTACCCCACATCCATCTTAAAGGGAAGTCAAAAAACTCTTACCAGATTAAAAAATAATAATAATTCCTAGGCAGGCAAAACAGCGAATGTCTACTCCCCACAAAGAGGCATATCAGGAATAATTGAGACCCAAATGACATATTTTCCTGTAGACAATGCTTGAAATCTCTGCTGTGCAGTGCCAGGCAGTGAAAAGAGCGTGGTGATTTGGACCCAGGGGACTTGGGTTGAAGCTGACTCCATCACTTTTCAGCTGGTGCAACTCGATGCAAGATACCGGGCCTCTTTTTAGTCTCTGTTACTTTACTTCTAACACAGGGAACAAGAAGCCTGGAGGGAATAGAATGTTCTGAACAATATATGCAAATACCTATTGGAGACTGGCTCGCTGTAGATTCTCAGTGACTCACCCCTCCACCACCCATACCTGATTCTTTTCTTAAGGAAAAGAAAGGCAACTTTCCTGCAATCGATATGGAATAGTTTAGTCTGTGGAGATGGATGAAGCTGGATTTGATTCCTGCTGCCACCATTTGCTATAGGACTTTCGGCAAGTTTTGTAACTTCTCCAACTTTAATTTCTTTAAGAGAGAGAACAATGTCCACTCCAGGGTGTTTTAGGAGGCTTAAGTGAGAGGAGAGTTTTCAAAGAGCCTGGCGCCCTCTCCAGCACCCGTGGGTGCTCAATGAACACAGTGGAATTGGCGTGTTCCTTTCTGGCTCATCAGAGCTGCTCAGTGCTTCTGAGATAAACAAGAACCTCTGCAGCAAAATAAAATGTTCTCAAACCACAGAGCAAATAAGCAATTTGCTAGGCAGTTCATGAGAAAAGAAGGCATGAACAATTTCCGTGGAATCCTCCAGGGTACATCAGCAGTCTGTCAAAATCGGCTACCAGAAGGAGTCTGCATTTGAACAGAGAAATTCCTTCCCCTCTTGCACAAAACTCCAGAATCGATTGGACTTGTCCTTCCCGCTCTCATTTTCCTCCAGTTGCCGCTGTTGGCCGCAGAGCTTGGGGGAACAAAAGCAAACTTAGAAAGTGGGACTGGAAAGGAGGTGTGAGTTTTCTTTCCATATCTTCCATATTGTATTTGACTTTAGAAAATCACTACCTATCTCTAATATCAGTTCTTTCATTTGTAAAAGACAGTGGGGCTTCGGAGCATTGGCAGGTACCTTGCCCAGGGGCCGTCCCCCTCCACCCCTCCAGTCCATGGTGCATCTGAATACATCTGGGCACTGTTTCCTGCTGAGCCCAGAGGGCCTTCAGAACCCTTCTCTAGGGGCCACTGCGAATCAGTCAATGTGAGTCTTGAAAGAAATCATGTTTACAGTAGTGATAGTAACAGCTGATGCTGCTTCAATAACAGCTAACGCTGTGTGCTTTGTACACTTTAACTGCTTTATGCCTCACAACAGTGCTACCTCTTATTATTATCCCTGTTTTACAGGTGGGGAAACAATAAGACAAAGTGATTCCTGAGAAAGGCGTTGATATGAAAGCCCTTCTCTTTTCTTAGTCTTGACTAGGTGCAAAGAGGAGGGAATTTTCACCTCTGCTTCTACTTTCTCCGGGAAGTCCTAGAAAGATGCTTCCACCCCCATCTTCTCCAGTGCCATGTACCCTTGTCTAGTAGGCAGGAGGATCTTGGCACTCATTGGTCAGAGTGATACTAGTTGGTGTGAAACTGATTTGGAACGATCCTCTGCCCTCTGTCCGTCTCTCTACTTGTTCGCAGACTTTGAGCACAGCCTGGTAACCCAGCACCCTGCCCATTCCCTCCCCTCCATCCTGCTCTGTTCCTACTCTGATGGGTGTGTTAGGTGGTAGTGGGGAGTGGCTTCTATACACCTGACCTGTATAGAAGCCTTTAAGCTGTATTATTCAATCCAGCTTTTAGCGGCAAATCCTGCAAAAAGAGGAAGATTGGATACCTGCCTGGTCATTGATAAAACTGACTCCTCACCCACAGTTGACTAGAGACTGGTGTGCATGTGCTCACTTTCTCAGTCTGGGGGAGGGCTAGAAATTCAGCCTTGAACCCCTTACTCTGAAATCCCTTAGAGCTCCTACATTCTGTGATTCCATTGCCAGAATTTTTTCATGGGGACTGGCTGTAATCTTAGGTGATTCCAGTTCTTCCTGCATCTCTTCATCTCTCTTGGTCCATCTTTCCTGTCTTTTTGTATCTTGCCTAGACATTATCCATGATCTCTTCAGTACTTGTTTCACAGGAAGGAAATTCTACTGGCTCAGCACCAAGTTATGTCATACAGCTTGACACTCAGTTTTCTTTCTGGTGCAAAATGTGGCCCAGATGCCTCCCACCCACCCCACAGTCTACATAGCTGCCCAGCATATGGTAACCAGTAATGACAAAAAGAGGGGTTTGGGGATCTTTGCCCCAATAACATAATCACCTGCATATTTATTGTGTTCTAATAACAAAGCTTTTGGATCTACAGTATTTTGTCTTGTTTGCACAACCTTATGAGATAGCTGTTATTAGTTCCCACTTTACAGATGAGGAAACTGAGGCTCAATGAGGTAAGACTCATTCAGATCCTAAGTCACAGAGCTAGGTTCTAAGGTTAAGTTTTCAACTCTAAAATACATAAAAGGAAGAAAAAGGAGCTTTCCAGACCCTCAGAGAGGAATCAACATTGTAGACAGGAAAATACCCTGGTTTAGGGGTTAGGAGACAGGGGATGGTGTCCTGACTCAGCAGCTGACTTCAGCAAGTCAATCAGCCTTCCCAGCCTCCTCTCCACCTGTCTCTGTTTATTCAAAATGTTGACTGACACTTGGCCTTGCTTCCTGCAATGAGGACACAGCTGCCTCTGTGTGCAGAGATAGGAGGTAACATTCACAGCGGCATTCCTATCATTGTTCCCACCCCTTTTCTGCCACTCCTTTAATATTTATCTGTCTTGGCCTCAACCTCTCTGTCCCCACCCCTCCACCCAGGCTTGTGCCAATTTCTAAGGGGTCTGAAGCAGAGCAGGATGGGAACAGGGGAGACAGCAGGACACCAGTCCCTGGGTTGCCTTGGGGTGTGTGGTCAAGGGCGCTTTTCCCAGCTGGTAAAAGTTTTCAGGGGGAGGTGGGTACATAGGGGTCTTAAGGCAAAGAGCAAGCAGGCTAAAGACCAGAGCACTGGCCAAGCACACTGCTTTCTGCGCAGAGGTCCTGTGGGCATGACGGGGCCTCCCATAGCTCAGTGAGGAAGACTCATGCCAGGTACTGGAGGGGCCCCAGGCATCAGAGGCTTACCTTAGGAATCCTAGTTACTAGACTGGGGGCAGCAAGTTGATTCCAAGACCCTACCTGTCCTGGTCCCCAGAGCTCTGATCTGGGAAGGCTGAGCCTTCAGAAGGCAGAGGGTCAGGGGGTAGAACTGAAGCAGGTGCATGCTGACACAGCCAACCAAGAGAGCTGCCCGCTCAGCCCTTAGATTGGCTCAGAAGACTCCCCTGTCTTTTTCTGCCTGCCTGAAAACAGGCAGAGCCAATGGAGGCCATCACAGGGCTTCATTTTCTCCCTACCCAAGTTCATGGTACAGGATTTGGTCCATCTGTCTGGATAACAGTGGACCCTGAGTGATGTTCAAACCAGTCTCATGGTGTCAACATTTTGGATCAGTTTACGTGTGGGTGTAACTTAGGAACTGTTCCCAAGTTCTGCTGGAAAAGATTGGACTTCCAACCTGACTAAGGCAACCTAATGGGCCTTTAGTGCTAGAAAACACCAATGAGGAACCACAGTCTCCTCCAGAAAGAGCCCGAGAGCCCCATTTCCCAGCATTCAGAGGCCTCCACTATCTCACAAATGATAACCTCTGCAGCAAGATACGTAAGAGTCCTCTTCTTATTTTCTGGATGGATCTCTCCAATGGAGTCACATCTGGTCAAATTATTCCCGGCCGCCTATTCCCTCCAGAGTGGTGTCCAATCTCCTTACCTTGGTTTAAAAGAAAAGTCATAATCTGACCCCAGGTGTCCTACACTTTTTGCACTATTCTGCACACAGCTGCTCTCCCTGGGCCCAGGCACACTGGAGTAACGTATGTTCAGTGAACCTGCTGGATCCTTTCATGATTTCCAGTCTTTGCCTGTTCTTTAATTCCACACGTATTTATTGAGCATCTCAGGTGTACTGTGCGTGTTGTAGGCTCAGGAGAGAGAGAGCAGGGCAGTCAAATTCCTTACATTCGAAAAGAGAAATAGACATCAAACTAACAAACAAATAAGTATATAAACCGTGTTGGTCATAATACTCGTAGGAGAGTTAATGCCAGATAAAGTGGTAGAAAAAGACAGAGGCCACCATATTAAGTGCGGATAAGAAAGGTAACTCTAAAAAGAGGATGTTCAAGCAGAGACTTGAATTAAACGAGGGAACAAGCCATTAAAATATCTAGAGACAGAGAAGGGGCTCCCAGCTGGGGGGTCACAGTGGGACTACTGATGCACAAGGCTAAGAAATGCCCTTAGCAGCTTACGTTCAGCAGAGGCGACAGACACTAAAGAAATGATCCTATATCCCCTGTGACAAACAGTCACCCGAATAAGAGATAAAAGCACAGTGTGACGTGTATTACTGCAGGGGAGCGTATACGAGTCTGTGTGTATTACTGCAGGGGGACGCATACTAGTCTGTGTGTATTACTGCAGGGGAATGTATACTAGTTTGTGTGTATTACTGCAGGGGAATGTATACTAGTCTGATGTGTATTACTGAAGGGAGACGTATACTAGTCTGATGTGTATTACTGCAAGGGAACGTATACTAGTCTGATGTGTATTACTGAAGGGAGACGTATACTAGTCTGATGTGTATTACTGCAGGGGGACGTATACTAGTCTGTGTGTGTTGGTCAGTTCTCCCAATCATCCAGCTCCAGTTTCTTGAGTCTCCTCATTGCTCCACATCTATCGGATCTCAGGAGGATGGAAACCTGGTGGTCCTCAAATAGAGCGTCCTGTGCTCCTGTCTTTGCATCAGAATCACCTGGAGTCCTACAATGCACTGGTGTCTGGCCTTGCAACATACCTACTCTAGGACTCTTTGGGCACAGATCCAGGCATTTTCATTATAAAGAGTGGGTTTGATAAAAAGTCACCCCATCCAACATTTCAACATTTTAAATCTAGTATCCTTATGCTTAAATATCTCTCGTGATAGGGAAGCCTGTTCCACCGCCCTGAGAGCCAGTAAGCTCATATGCTCATTCTGAGCCTCTCAAATCATTAGAACTCAGTCCTTTATGTTGAACACAAACTTCACTCTTAATGGTTCTGCAGTTTCGATCAAAGTTGTACAGTAGATGCCCATGGCCCTTAGAGATATTTTGTTTTATTGCCCGAATGTATCATGTTTAACATGAATTATCAGCAATAGAAATAGAGAGATTTTACTTCTCTGGCTTCTCTTGAAAAATCAGAAGACCTAGAAACAGAGGGTTAGTTTCCAAAAGGGCAAAATGGACAGGAGCTGATCAGCTGCTTCCTGGTTTTAGTTGTGGCCTGAGTGAGCCCTAGTGCCACTGTCCTGTGTCATGTTCAACTGGTCTACCTCGCTCATTCTCATCACGCTCCCATTCTCTCTAGAGGTTGAGTTTAAGACCTCTCTCTCCTGTCTCTGCTTCTGGGAAGGTCAACAATCCTCCGTCATCTTCCATCCGACAGCCTACCCTGCCCTGAATCCAGGGACCATCACTATCTCGGGCTTTCTCAAGCCCAATATCCTCTGCGCATTCAGCTCCCTGGCAGGATCAGGCTTCCAAACTCTCCAGCATCTTGGTTTCTCCTCTAGATTCTTCAGTTTGTTAAGTGTCCCCCCAAAGCAAGAAGCAAAATTCGCCAATTCTCCTTGGCGTGAATCGCCAATACCGCCGATTCACGTTGGATTTTCCAGGTTTGTTTCCTCCTTGAAAACCCTGAGTTTGTACTTCTTCAGATTTCTCCAAGTCCTCCCACCACCACGCGCTTGTTTCATTTCATTCAATGTACCTGTGACATTTTAATTTTACCCTCCTTTCATTTGTCTGCGGCCTGCCCAATTCTCCTACGCATCAGTCAAGATTTTATTAAGAGATTATTGCTTACCTACGAAATAAATCTCCTCAGATCTCAGTAGCTGCCAGTTCAGGTTCAGTTAATAATGTCCTCCTTGATCTTTTGCAAACAGTTTCGAACTTCATTAAAAATCCTGGTAAACCTTTCCCGCATACACACACGCACATACACTTACCCACATGCTAATACACAGCAGGAGCTAACTTACTGATTCTTGTGACATTCTGGTAAGTAAAACATTATCTTTATTGGGAAGGAATGCTCTTATAAAGCATAAAAGCATTATATACCCTGCCTGTATTCTGCCTGATACATAGAACACAGGCAGGTCCAGAGCCAGCCCAGACTCCCACCTTGCGGTGACCTGGGAATTGGTTGCCAAAGTTACCTAGGAAGGGAAAGTCATTTTGCATAACAGATGGAGAAAATTTTTGAATTTCTTTCTTGAAAACCAAGGAGAAAGGAGGCAGCTGGTGACTGCATAGACAGTGAGCATCCATGGAGGGGTGGCCGGAGAAGGACTTGGGGAGGAAACGAAGACCCTCTAACTCCTTTCTCCTTCTTTCCATCTTTAGTAAAGCCTACATTGATCACTAATTCTCTTTGTGACAGTGTGTTCCTTTAGGGGAAGGCAAAGCACGGCCAAGTTCAATATTCAGGTTTTTAAGGGTCAAAGGCAAGGAGGGAATGGACCCAGGAGCCGGAGGCAGAGGACGTTATGAGTGGACATGTCTCAGAAAATTGAGCACAGGGTTGGGAGAGCTTAGAGATTTCCAGGAACCATGACTGGATTCTGAGATAATAATATCAATCAATAACAATAATATCTCCCAGATGCTGAAGTCCCCAACTATCCTCAAAATTATCTATACTCTATCAGTTACATATTGATTAATACATCATCTGTCTATATCTGTGACCTTAAATTTATCATAGCAAATACTTCTCTGGCACATTAAATAACAAAACTTCTTTCTATGTTGGCGTGTGTATGTGGGTTGTGGGAGGGTGAGTGGTTAGTGGGTTTGTGGATTCACAGATGCTGTGAAATGGAAAGGAAATGTAAGATTCTATCCTCAAGTGGTGTCTGAATCCTATCTAGTCCTTTGCTGTATACCTGTTACTATATTTAAACACCTCCACGGGTAAAACTCACTTCTTGAAGCAGCCCAATCCACTCCTGGACAACTATGAAGGAGGAAATAACCTCCTGAGAATGAGGCAAACTTCTTCTCCCATTGTTCTATCCATTTACCCTAAATCTACACTGGTTGTGACACAGGCTAGGACCAGGAAGCTGGGACCCTTTGCTGCAGTGCTGCAGTGCCTGCACCTGGACCAAAGTCTCCTCCAGCAACAAAATGCAAAGGATCTATAAGGGACTAAAAATAACTACGTGCATGTGCAGTTGGGGGCAAATTATGGACAAAAGATACAAAAGGACCAAAAAATATCCAACTGCCACTTCTGAAGAGCTGGGAGCAAAAACTGGGTGTCTGGAGCAAAAGCGGGTTACTGAGCATGTCCCCTGCACTCAACACCACCAAAGGGGTGGGCAAAACCCCTAAGCTACCCCTCTGCCCAACCCCTGGACACATTTCTACCCTCACTTCACATAAGGAACCCGTTCACCCCCCACCCCTCGGGGAGTGAGCAAGGGACACTGTTACTTGTCCTCGCTCCCTCCTCCGGCAGGAGCCCCAGCAAAGCCTTGTCTGAATTTCCTGACTGACCTCTTATCAAATTCTATTTATTGGGGAAGGCCAAGACCACTGATCCATATCCGTTGCACCTAAAACAAACACACCCATCTTCCTATAATCGTTGTTAAGATAGTCTAAACTTTAACAGGCTCCCCAGATTTATTTTCTTTGTGTTAATTACTTCCACTTTACATGTTCCTCCTATACCTCCCTTTTGATCCCTGTCAACAGGCTGGTTACCCTGCTCTGGATGAAGTCCTTGGCTGTGTATTCCACAACAGACGTAATACTTGGGTCTGAATGACGTGTTCTAGACCTTGTGTTAGTAGCATAGTGTCCCATGGATTCTATACCTGAAATAACTCTACCCTTGGCCATCCGGCTGAGGAGAGCCTCCATACCTTCAGGTATATATGTATATCCTCTCTAGTAAAAGGCAAGATGAAACAGGGGCCAGCTGCATTCTAGGTTTGCAGCACACACTGTGTCCTTAGGACCACTTCCTGCTATAGATCAGAGAGTTTTTTCTTAGGAACGTAGAGACACAGATCACAGAGTGGACCTAATCGCTCCAGTTCCTATGAGGCCTTCACAGAGTTATCTGGAGTTCTTCTGACTGACTCGTGTGAGAAGTCAAGTCTCTGGAACGCATATCGGCACAGATCATGAAATTCAAGACAGGCTCAGCAAAAACATGGTTCTCCTCTCCAGATCTCATTCCATAATAGACAAATTTGGTGAAGCTGCCATCTTATCAGTGTTGACATTGTCAACTCAAAGAGTTTAGTTGTTTTGTACATTAAGGAAGTCAATTTAGTATTCTCTAAACACGCCTCCGGTTAGCCTGGGACAATTAGCCCTGAAGGGAGGAAAAGCAAGATGGATGAAACAAAGGAAAGTGAGACATAGGTTTTCTTTTTCACTAAATTAAATTGCCACTTGGTTTCCACGATTTTCTTCATTCCACAGATGCAACAATAGTGACATTAGGACTGTGATGGAGTAGTAATTGAGCACTTACTGTATACCAATACCATCTAGTCATCTTCTCATTGACTCCTCACAGCAGCTCCGTGGAATAAGGAAGCAGAGGCTCAGGGCAGGGACATTACTTACAGAGATTGTCTGTCAGGGGTGCTACTTCTGCATCTTGCCAGGTGTAGGTAGTGGGGATCAGGGAGGAGATGTCTCCTGTCTTCACTGAACTGTCTTGTGTTAGGGCAGCTTCTCTCTCCTTAGCACCTGGTTTCCTCGTGGAGCACGTTAGCTATTATTATTTAAGGTGATGGGAGAATTCAGAGATGAAGAGAAAGAATGCACATAACACTGGTCTTAGCACATAGTATATACTCAATAAAATTCATACAAAGGAGCATAGAATTCAGGGCAATAGTCAGAGCTACCCTCTTAATGGTCATGTAGGGCAATGTCAAGCAGAGATGTTCATTCATTCAACAAATATTTCTCGAAAACATAATACATTCCAGGCAGAAACAAAGGAACAGAGAGGAGGGGAATCTCCCGGTGCTAAGTCCTTGATATATTTTTAGCAGCTTGACTCTATACTATTTTCTAGAGAAGAAAATAGACCTAAAGCAAGCTAGTAACTTATTCAAGGTCAAGTAACTGGTCACTGGAAGAAACTGAGGTCGAACTTACATTTGCTCAATTTTTCCAAACGCCTGATGCTTCTGCTGAATCATTCAGCTTCTTCTTGGGGAAGATTGCAAACTTCTGGCACTTGATCTGGAAGCTGCAGGGCTTGGGAAGTGAGGGCAGGAGTGGAGGAGAGTGAGTGGTGGAGAGAAAGGTCAGGGCAGGGGCCTCTTGTACTTACAGGCCAGTACCCCAGACTTGGCAGGGATCCAGGCCAGACCAAAGAGAAGCTTCTGAGGCTTCAGAAATCATAGAGCAACTCTTAGGGCTCATCTTACATCCCTCTCCCCAGCTGAGGCCTCATTGCTGTACTCCGTGCTCTGCAGTCAAAAACAGCCCTCCATCTCCTGAGCCACAGAAGGCATGAAGACCTAAGGAACAGGAAATTCAGTTTGGAAGCTGATGCAATCCTGAGAGTGGGAGCCCAGTCTTGAGGTCAGAGTTTGTGATACACGAGTGGCCTAAATCACATCTTAAAAGCCCAGGCCAGAGGGAGTGGAACTGATCTGAAGGTCTGTGACCTGTAACTGCAATGACTGCATCCCTCTGTCTCTGAGTTCTGTATTCACCTGTGTTATTCGTGGGAGGTGGTCTAGGGTTGCATAAAGGATGGGGGTTCAGAAAGAGGTTCGAATGCTGGCTCTCCACTTACATGTTGAACGGCATATGGCTTTTTCAAGCCAGTTTGATCTACCTGAGGCACAGAGAAACACTGCTGGATACCACCCTGGAGAATTGAGCCTCAGAGAAAATCACACGTGTGGGTGCTGCCAGGCCTCTCTCCTTTGTCTTCTGCCCCTGAATCTGGGTTTCATATGATCCTCCTGTAAATCTGATCCTGCCAGGGACAATGGATTCTGAACTTCGCAGAACCTCACAGCTACAGGTTGGCCCCTAGAAAGAGATTAGCATACTCTCCATAGTATCAATTCAAATATCTCAGAAAAAGAGTCTGACTGGTTCAACACATGTTACATGCCCACCCCTGGACCAATTAACTGGCCAGGTGAGCAAGATTATCAATGGCCCTGATCGCATTTAGCTGGGCTGGGGAAATAATTTCCTCCAAAGAATTATGACATTCCCAGTAAAAGGGAGTGAATTCAGAGAGAAAGCAGATGTCCATACCACCGGAGGGAATTTTATTGAAACTCAATTTGCTCATTCATAAAGCTGGTGTAGTAGTTATCTTGCAGGCTTATTATAAAGAACAGCTGCAATAAAACTTGGGTATATGGCACCTAATGTACACACAATACTTTATTATTATTCACACATTGAATGGCTTTTCTTTTGAAACCTTCTTTATTTTATTTATTTATTGATTTTTGGCTGTGTTGGGTCTTTGTTTCTGTGCGAGGGCTTTCTCTAGTTGCGGCGAGCGGGGGTCACTCTTCATCGCGGTGCGTGGGCCTCTCACTATCGTGGCCTCTCCTGTTGCGGAGCACAGGCTCCAGACGCGCAGGCTCAGTAGTTGCGGCTCACGGGCGTAGTTGCTCCGCGGCATGTGGGATCTTCCCGGACCGGGGCATGAACCCGTGTCCCCTGCATCGGCAGGCGGACTCTCAACCACTGCGCCACCAGGGAAGCCCCTTCAGTTAAATTTGATGGGTGTTTTTTTTTTATTATTAATTAATTTTTGGCTGCGTTGGGTGTTTGTTGCTGCGCACGGGCTCTCTTGAGTTGTGGCGAGCAGGGTCTACTCTTCATTGCGGTGCACCGGTTTCTCATTGCTGTGGCTTGTCTTGTTGCGGAGCACGGGCTCTAGGCGCGGGGGCTTCAGTAGTTGTGGCTCACGGGCGTAGTTGCTCCGCGGCATGTGGGATCTTCCCGGACCAGGGCTCGAACCCATGTCCCCTGCATTGGCAAGCGGATTCTTAACTACTGAGCCACCAGGGAAGTCCCTGAAGGGCGTTTCTTATAAGAGAATTTCATGGAAAGGATGATTCTACACCCTCTTTTAGAAATATAATGAGACCTTGATGACGTGGAATTCTGTGGTCCTTGCTTTTCCCTGGTACCAGGAGGTGTGTGTTTTTAGAAGCATCAGAGAGAGCTGTCTTGGGACAAACTTGCAAGTAGGCCTGGTGAATCCAGCAGCAGGAATTTTGAAGGCAGTGGACATCAGCAAGGAGTCAGGCAAGGGGAAAGCAAGCAGAAAGAGAACGCCACTTCAGAGCTTCAAGTACAGGCCCCCTGGTGAACTATAGGAGACATTCTCTTAGGACATTCAGAAATAACTGGGTGAGACTTCTTAAACAGGTGGGGACAAAAGCTAATGACTTTTGGGGCATGGTGGTGGTGGGATGAATTGGGAGATTGGGACTGACATGTATACACTAAAATGTATAAAATAGATAACTAATAAGAACCTGCTGCAGAAAAAGTAAATAAATTAAATTAAATTTTAAAAATACATAAATGCAAAAATATCACCCCAATTAAAGAAGTATTCAGTGGTCAGGCAAAGCTAAGGCGAAATGGAGTTGTATCTAAAAATAAAAATGTTGGGAACATTAAAAAAACTAATGACTTTTGACAAAATGCCCTTTTGTGCTCAGGTGAGGTATAGGGGAATTCATCATAAACGCTAAGCAAACAGTAGTTTTACATCTGCACATCTACATACCTACTATTCTATCAGAGATGCACTAGAATATCTTTATTCAATCCCTTCTTATTTACTGTTTGGATGGCTCCCAGTTGCTCATTATGATAAAATCTGCAATAATGAATAGTGACCCACTAAGCCTTTTGTTGGGCTCATGTTAATTTTCAAATGCAGTATGGATGAAAAAAAAGATAGTTTTTCGGTCCCCAAAGAAGAAAAGAATGAGATCATTACGCAGTGACTGATCGTTGTACAAATTAGTGAATGAAGTTGTTAAAGTCGATCAAGATGAGTAATTACTCTAAATTTTCTATGCTGTATTTTAACTTCATAATAATACATAAGAAGTAAGAAATCTTACAGTACGTATACATATGCATATATAATTGCATACTTATATATAATATGTATATGTACACATTATATATACTCTATAAACAATCATAAATGGCAATGTTAGAAGGGTAATTAGTTGGCTCTTGGGCTAGCTTACGTCCTTGTATTACCCAAACTAAAGAGGAGTTTACTTCTGATTGGCCTTAGTAATGAGCAGTTGCCACTATGGATATGGTGACAGAGGTTTTCTTTTCTGTCTGGCCAAATTGTGATGCTTTAAGCTAACTGATCTATCTTTGAGTCAGGATCCCAGTGGCCTATAAGAGGGATCCACAGTCATACGAATGTCTTCTGGAGAAGTGGTCTCAAAATGAGGCTTCTTGGGAGCCTGTGGATTTTGCAGAGGCCCTTCAGGAGTTTTTACTGGAGTTGGGTGGGATTGTGGAGTGTCCTCAAGGCCCCTCAATCCTATTTTCACCAAAACAGATTGCTTTATACTAGTTTTATTGTTTTACTGTCCCCAGAAAAGGTTTCTTCGGAGCTTCCCTGGTGGCGCAGTGGTTTTTAAAAGTCTGCCTGCCGATGCAGGGGACACGGGCTCGGGCCCTGGTCTGGGAATATCCCACATGCTGCGGAGCAACTGGGCCCGTGCGCCACAGCTACTGAGCCTGCTTGTGCTCTAGAGCCTGCGAGCCGCAACTACTGAGCCCACGTGCCACAACTACTGAAGCCCGTGCGCCTAGAGCCTGTGCTCCGCAACAAGAGAAGCCAATGCAATGAGAAGCCCGCGCACCGCAACAAAGATTAGCCCTGCTCGCCGCAACTAGAGGAAGCCCGTGCACAGCAACGAAGACCCAATGCAGCCAAAAATAAATAAATAAATTTATAAACAAACCAAAAAAAGGTTTCCTTGGGACCTAGGACTTATCAAGCACTTTCTTCTCAGCAATCTTGAAGGAGTCCCCATTGGTCCCTGCTGGTTCCCTGGACCATCACACCCAGCTCAGGCCCTTGCCAGACTTGAGGCTCTTCTGTAATTCTCTCCTATACAGCTTAGTTTTCCCCGCAGGTTGTGGTTCTTCCCATTGTTACACGCCAACCTTACATGTTAAATGTAATATGTATTGCATATTACATTGCCGTTATTACATACTAAATTCCACTGATTTCCCCCACTTTAGTAGTTAGCCCTGACAATCTCAGAATGAGGGGAAAGGAAGAGGTAATCTTTTGAATATTTCTTTTGTAAGCACTGTTAGTCTATTTTTTCCACAAAGAACAGAGCTTTATTCTATTTTCCCCCAATCATATAGGCAAGACATATTCATTGTGAAAAATCTGAACAATACATAAAATCATAAAGAAGATAAAAATTAAAACCCCAGCTCTCTAGGCTAACCACCATTAACAATTTATTATCCTTATTTCTGTCCTCTCTTGATGAAAACACACAAGAAGAATCTTATAATTTTAATTAAATGGAGGAAACACCATAATATTATTTTATCACGGATAATTTTTCTCTTCCTTCTCCCACCATTTAGCAGGTAATACACATACTCTCTCTCTCTATCCTCCACATACAGACATATACAGATTTTTAAAAATTTGTTATCAATATTTGATTTTTAAATCAAATATGTATACTCGAATATATATATGTGTGTCTGTATGCATATAGTCATTAAATATATGAGTTAAATGTATTCAAGTTGCCTGGGTGATTTATGTAATTAATTGTTAAGGGGCAAATCCACATTGAGGGCATATATATTATATTGATTGATTGATATCTCTCTATATATGTAAAACATATAAAAATATATAATATATATCCTCAATATTCCAAATTCATACACATATATAACATTAATAGATAATGTATATAAATACAAATGTATATATATATATATATGCTGTATCCCACACATAGTTCATGGAATGGATATAATGGTGATCAACAATCTCCTATTGGTAAACAAAGACTGTGCTCTTGCTTTCTTTGCCAGTTAATAATTTAACTGGTAAATTTTGGGGGATCGATGCTAAGAAATGTGATTACTGAGCAATGGATACAATCTTTTTCTTTTATGTTGTAAAAGATGCTGCTTTTTTGTTCTTCAAAAACACTACAGTGAACATTTCTACCAGCCATGTGTGATGTTAAACTCTTTTTTCTTGCATTCCCACCAACAGTAGATGTAATAACTCTTTTTAGTTTTGTCCAGTTATGGTTATAAAGTGCTACATTAAAGGTAGTTTTAGTTGTATTCTTTTGTTTAATTAAGGTAGTCTTGGTAACTTTTCATGCATTTAGTTATTTCATGTGTTCCTTTTGTGAACTGTTTATTCATATGGAGTGCCCGTTTTTTATTAGATATTTTGTCTTTTAGTTATTCATTTGAAAAACTCTTTATATTTCCATAATAAAGAATATATTGCAATTTTATTTAGAATAATAATGTAAAATTTGTCTACTGACTTAATTCTTGATGCCTCTCTTTTAATTTTATGAGCTATTTATAACTTTTGGATTTCCTGTTCTATTTAAAAGAAAATCTTTCCTGGCATATTATTGTTAATATAATATATCATACATATTACATTAAAATCGTTAAGTTTTTGTTGTTTCATTTTTTAGAGCTAAAACTTTAATCTCTCCCCGTTTTTGTTTACCATATGAGGTAGAGATCCAAGTGTACTTTCTTCTGGATGGATAGCCAATTGAGCCAGAACCATTTATTAAATAAACCTACCTTCTCTCTTTCTGTTGTAAAAATCACCTTTATCATCCATAAATTCCCATTTAAAGGAAGTATATGTCTTATTTTACTTATGTATTTTTCCTTATCTAAATACCATACTATTTGGATTGGCATGGCTTTATTATATTTTAGTGTCTATAAAACAAGTCTCACTAGATTTCTTTTCATAATATTCTTGCTGATTTTAAGTGACATCCTTTCATATAAACTTTGAGATTATTTTACCTAATGCCAAAAAAGCGTTCTAATTCATATTTCAGTTAATGTATGTATATAAATTTTGAAGAGCTGACATTTTTATAATATTCAAAATTCCCAACTAGGAACACAGTTTTTCTTTCCATTCATTCAGATCTAATTTTATGGTCTCAGTAAGATTTTATAGTTTTCTTCATATATATCTTATACATTTTGGTAATTTTCTTCCTAAAGTGTCTAGAGCTTTTGTCACTCTTACTCCATGTTTATTTCTAGCCTGTTATATTTTTTATTTTAAAAAAAGAGATTGATTTTGTAGCCAGCTCACTCATCAATTACCGTATTAATTCTAGGAGGTGTGCATGTCTTAAATAGTCTCTTGAGTTTTATAGGTATGTAAAGATGTCATCAGAAATAGATAATTTTATCTCATCCATTCATTCACTCATTCTCACTTATTGGTTGGGTTCATACCCTGTGCCAAGCATTTTTCTAAGTGCGTGGAGTCTATCAGTGAATGAATGGTGCAGGATTCTTGCTTGGTGGAGTTTATATCCTAGCAGGGCTAACTACAAACAAAAAGGGGAAAACAATAACATTAGAGCAAAGTTTTTGGGTTGAGGGCAAATCTGGTTTGCTCCAGGAGGAGCAAGGGTGTGAGAGCAGCTGAGTGGAGTAGGGAATGGGGGTGGGGAATAGTAGAGAAGGAGGTCAGAGATATAATGAAGTAGTCGGGTATGAGTAGGGTAGGTCATGTCCAACCTATTAGACCACTGTAAGGAATTTGCCTATTCTTTCCATAGAAAGAGAGAGAAATACGGAGCCACTGAAGTGTTGTTTGGTTTTGTTTTTCTCTGGACATAAACTTGTTTTTTAAACTTTCATTAAGAAGTAAGAGTAACCAAACAGAACTTGAGTTCAAACAGGGAATGTTTACAAGCTCCAACTCATAATCGATATAAATGCATTTTGCTTTTATCCAAAGATAAAAATGTAAGGTTCATTCGATCTCTTCACTTCTTTCTCAGGTTGATTTGATTTTGCATCTTTGCACATATTTGCCACACACACCAATGTTGGGACAGTTTGGAGAACGTATCTTGAATTGAGATAAAGGTGGTGAGCCTTGGTAGACTGGCACAGACCAGTCACTGGATGTGTGCCCCCCACCACAAAACGTTGCAAGCAATCCCTAGGGGGAAATTCCAAGGAGACACTCAGCTGAGAGCAGCCAACACTCCCGGCAGCTGTAGGAATGAGTGCCTTAACCTTGAAGGGGGAACCTGGGTGGTATGCCACAGCCAGCACCCACACGTGGGAAAGATGAAATTCACCACAGGCTTCCAAAGCTTGGAGGTCATCTGCCATCTTCATATGAGCATTTTGGGCAGAGGGCTAGCCAGCTTGGGCTGTGGTGAGAGTAAACGGGTGGAAAGAGACTGAAGAACCACAAATGTGTAACACCACTCTCATGTATTCTGGTGCAAAGATGAAGCGCTGTGCTGTTGGAGGAGGGAGTGTGGTCAGGAAAAGTGATGCTCTGTCTGTATGCCAATGGTCCTGATGCTAGAGGGGCAGGACGATCATGATGATGTAAAGCTGAGGTTTAGAACAGCTGGAGCAATATCCCTGAGGATTTTTGTTATTTTTATTTCTTATCAGGGTAGAGTTGCTTCACAGTGTTTTGTTAGCTTCAGGTGTTCAGCAAAGTGAATCAGTTAGACGTACACATATATCCACTCTTTTTTAGATTCTTACAGTGTTTAAACTATTATTTTTTCATGTCATATTGCATTTGCAAGAACCTACAAAAATAGTGAATATTGATGGAGTTAATGGACATCTCATCTTGTGCTTGATTTTAAGAGAAACAGCTTCAGAGTTTCACTATTTGAGAATTATGTTTATGAGTAGATTTTTATCAATACTGAGTCATTACCTAGTTTCTAATATTATTTTTCTTAGCTATAATTATAATAGCTACCAAATTTTATCAAATTCCTTTCCAGCATCTGTTCCTATGTCCTTACCCTACCTCCTTCCTGCCCCCAACATGCAGCTCTGTAGTTGAGGGGTTAAGAACAGGACTGAGAAGTAATACTTCCTAGATGAGGTTTCCAGCCCTACCACTTACTCTGTGTGATCATGGAAGTTTAACTTCTCTTCTTAATGCCTTAGGTTTCTTATCTTCAAAATTCAATGCTAATTATGGTTATGATAACCAAACAGGATTACGTGAGAGAGGAATTTTGTTGATACATGTAAATCATTTAACAGATTATCTGGTGCAGTGTCCATGCTGAACTCACACTGGCCTTGAAGATTTTTATTATTCCCATATTAAGAGATTTCTTAATAGAGTATCTTTGGAATAAACCCTGCCAGGTCATAGTGCATGATCTTATTTGTTAATATTAAAGTTGTGGCCTCCCAAATAATAAAGAAGATTGATCTATAGTTTTTGTAATTATTGCCATTGTTGTTTCTTTTTTCAGAATTTTGTAGGATTTATTATTAAGGTTATGCTGGCTTAAGAGTTGCATGGTTTGAGCTTTTCATTTTTCTTTTATTGTCAGAAGTTTCTAAATAGCATTGGGCATAAGTGTTCTTTAGAGATCAGATAGAACTCTGCAAAACCATCTGGTCCTCATCCCTTTTCTTAAGGGTTTATCTTTCATCACTTTTCCAATCCTTTTTTGGTAATTAATCTGTTCAGATTTTCTCTCTCTTCCAAAGTAGTTTTGGCAGTTCGTATTTTGATTGGAAGATATCCATTTTTCCAGGTTCGTTTACATGTTTATTTATTTGCTATAGATTTACACATATTATTAACTTGTAATTCTTAAAAATCTCCTTCATATGTGTTTAAACCTCCCATTTCATTTTGAACCATGAATATTTTACCTTGTTTCTTTTATCCTTAATCAGCCTCATAAGGCACTTATTTATATTATTAATCTTTTCAAAGAGTCAGATTTTTGATATTTATTCTAAAACATACATATTTTATATATATTTCATTAATTTCAGTTTTTACTTGAATAAGTCTTTCTTCATTCAGAGTTTTTGGTTTGTTATTGGTCCTGATTTCCGAAGAAGAGACTTAATTTCTTTTATATTTTGTCTTCCTTCTTACAAAACAATGCCCTTACAGGCTCCGTATTTTTCTCTGTATATTGATTTTGTTGTGCCCCACCCCGGGTTTTGATATAAAGTTCTCTCCTTTTCATGTTTTTTTAGATAGTTTGTAATTTCAGTGGCAATCACCAGGTTTTTTAAAATTCTAAGCAGTTAATCATTTGGGGTGCTCTTTTTTATTAATTATTTATAGTTATTATGATTTTGATCACAGCATATAGTCTGTCAAATTTCTATTTTTGAATTTCTTAAGCTTTTTCACAGTCATGAATATGATCACTTTTTGAAAATGTTTGTTAGACATATGTAAAAATGTATAATATATATTCAAAGAACATAGGGAAATATATATACACACATATTATTTATAAATATGTATACAACATGTGAATTAATTCCAGTATATGTAGCACTAATGTTGCTACTTTGGCTTTCTTATTGTATGCCTGGTATATGTTTATACATCTTTTCTATTTTCAATTTTCTCTATTACTTTTTCTTAAATTCATTTTTGTCAAGAAGATGGAGATGGGTTTTATTTTTAAACAAGTTTGGCAGCCTTTGTCATTCACATGTAGTATAACAACTATATATGATTTATTCCTTTCACATTCTTTGTATTTATTATTTATTGCATATGGTTATTTCCAGGTTTTTCTTTTATTTCTTGTTGCTGGTCTGTTCTAGTTACTATACATCCCTATTTTTCCACTTCGTTAGTTTAGAATTTATGCTGTCCTTTTTGATACCACTACCAATTACCTCCCCTCTCTTGAAGCTCAGAATTGCTATTCTTCTATGATTGTATTAAAATAAGATATCAGTTTTTATTCCTATGCAAGATTCTTTAACTCACCTGCCCATTGCTAATTTCTTACCCTAACGTAATAAGAATTTAGAAATACTTTTACTTCCGCCTTCTGGTCTATCACACATCTTCAGGGTTTTATTCACAGAAGGAGTTTGGTTCTTCCAGTTTTAAACATTTTGTCTTATAGAATGTGACTTCTATTTCAGGAATTGGTCTTTGGTGTGTATGCTGTGCATTCCAAGACTTTGATGATTATGTATCTCCATCTCTACTTCTATCTTTATTTGCTTCTCACCCTTCCCTCCCATCTTCTCCTGTCTTGGGATCTCTTGTTACATTCATTTCTTCTTTGATTAGAGTCCGTACTTCATTATTTTCTTCAGTGAGGTGTAGGTGATACCTTCCCTGAATCCTTACAAACCTGCAAACATCTTTCACACCAACAGATAAATATCATCTTGGTTAGAGGTAGAAATCTTGGGTCAAAACACATTCTCTTAGCAGTCTCACAGTGTTATTACGTTATCTTCCACTTTGGGGCTGTGGATGAAAAGTTCCATGCCAGTTTGATCCTTTTTAATCTTTGTAAATTATTGTTCTTTCTGTATGGAAACTTTAAATGTTTTCTCTTTATCCCTGAGATTCAAAAACAAAGTACATTCTCAGACTTTGGCTTGGTGTGTGTCTTTTCTAATATCAATCTTGCCTAGAATTGGGTGAAGCTTTCAGGATTTAGACTCCAATCTTTCTTTAACTCAATGCATTTTTAACATATTAACTGTTTTATTATAGCCCTTTCTCCATCTATTATTATCTTGTTCACCTGTTAGTACAATGTTAATGAATGAACAGTGTGTACTAGACAAAGTTATATATTGATAAGTTAATGAAAATACTGTGGCCAGAGGCTCATGGGAACCCGACTCTAAGAAGCAGCATTTCAGTATTTGCTAATTCAGTGTTTGCATCTATGTCTAGAAAATAACTACCACGAATAATGAGAACTGACAGTATCTGGTTCTATGAAGTCTTTTTTTTTTTCATGCTGTAACGTAACCTTAAGTGTTATAATTTTGTTTGTTTAAGTTGCCTGATTCTCCAGCACTTTCTCCCTCTGGCTGTTAGATCCCTCAACTTGAACATTTTAGAAGCATCATTACATGTCTGCTAAATCTGATTTTTGTTAAATATTCATGATTTCTGTTGAAGTGTGCTCTGTTGGATAAATACTTGATACTGTAACAAAGCACTGGATTTAAAAGCAAAAAGTTTAGGTTTAAATCTTTCTCCTGCTGGAAAGTTAGTTTATTCTTTATTTGTGTGACTGAATGTGTTCTTTAACCTCTATGAACTTTGATCTTCTCCCCTTTAAATGTGGATAAGAATACTAATCTTAGAGAGTTCTCACACTGAGTTAGGTGTGTGAGAGTGGCTGACTCATAATAAATACTTATGTAAGTATTAGTTCAATTTGAAAGCATGAGGAAAACTCTTATATATATAATGAGTAATATCAACACAGTTTCATGGAAAAAGTTTAACCTGCCTAAGTCAGTGAGCAAATACTTTGAACCCTTTAAAAAACCCCAGTTTTTTTCTTCTCCCAGTTGACTGGGAGAAGGTTATTCTACTTGGGAGGATCAGTAAACACCTGCTGGAAAAATACATGAATGGAGTCCTTTTACCACATCGGGGAGATTAGCCCCATGTTCTCAGGGTTGGAATCTTGTAGTTGCTCAGTTTCTAAGGCTAATAGATTCGCCCAAATAGAAACAACCTAAAACAGTGAGGGACTGATATGCTGAGTGCTCTACAGAAGGTTTGGTGATGATGGACCTGCCTTGTCTGTATGTGTCATGACTGGTACTTGTTGGTAAGGTCATAGACCATATGCTGGAGGACCTCATGATCCTCTGAAGAAGGCCAGTGTAGGAAATAAAAGTATGATTATAGCCTATCACTGTCTCATCAGGCAACATAAATGGGAGACTGTTTTCCCACGTGCAGCCCATGACAGTTCTTATGGTTGGGAATCCGTCTATGTTTTATTGCCTATAAATCCTCAATACTATACTAGCTGGCAGCATGAAACCACCATCTGGAAACTCCAATAAGTTAAAAAACAATAGCCCTACAGACCCTGCCAATTCTAATTTCTTTAATGTTTAGGGTCATTAAGTGGCTGAAAGACATCACTATGAAGTCATTATACTTCCAACATTTGGACCTCGATGGCAAGTGCTTTGGGCCATTATGGATCAAATTTTCAAAAAGACTGAGAGCCAGCTGCATGTTGAAGGGCATGGTTTGTTAAGCTGCCATAGTAATGAGGTATGAAATGGACAGGTGAACACACTACCTTCATGTTATCTTCCTCATTAATTCAGAAGTGTATCTTTCTTTAACAAGTATTTGTTAACTTCCCACTTTGGACCAGATTCTTTATTAGTGGCTGGGAGTGCAGGGCAAGCAAACCAGACATGGATCTTACTCTCTTGTCAGGGTGACAAGTAGTGCATATATATTATATATTTATAGAAATAAATGTAAAATTATGAACTATGTTAAATGCTATAAAGAAACACACAGGGTGCTTTGAGAATTTATGAGAAAGGGACGTACTTGAGATTTTGGGGGTGGCCAGTTAGTGTCATGGGAAAATGCAAGCCTAGTGGTGTCATCTCAATTTCTCAAGAGAAGCCTGATTTTTACATAAAATTACCAAATTAAGATTTCAAAAAAGTTTAAGATACCTTGAAGACAACAAAAACTTGTCAGAGTCCAGTTGCTTCTCTGTTCTCTGTTTTTATGATCTTTGCCTTAAAATCCAGGATTATGTCATCTTGGAAAGGAAAAGATCAGGCTAGGAGAAGATATCAAGTGTCTGGGTCAAGTTCAGAGTCAGGGAGAATTCAAGTTCAGAGAGAATTCAGAAGCTTCGGAAAAACAGACTCAGGACAAGACAGCAGCATCATTTTATGTTCACGACTTCCTGAGTTGTTTTTATATTATTATTTGTCTCAAGGAGGGGCAAATTAATAATAGTTCCATGCTTGAGCTTTGGGGTCAAACAGACCTGAATCTTAGATGAGTTTCTAAACCACTCTGATCTTTAATTCTTTGATCTTAAAATGATAATAAATCTATCTCATGGGTTATTGAGAGGATTAAATAAGATGATTCGTCTCAATCACCTATCACAATCCTTGAAACATAGGAAGGACTCAATAAATGATAACCAATAACACAGCTATTGTTGTATCTCATTAATCATAGCTGATGATTCCAAAGAGTTAAGTAACTTACCCAATGTAACAGTAAGTGGAGGAATCGGTATTTGAGCTCACATCTCTCTGCTTCTTAAGTCAGTTTGCTTCTAACTGATTCACTGTGTGGGATGCCTGAACCTGTCAGGTCATCTGGGTGAACATCAGGGAACATCCCAGTGACTGGGTGCAGACACTCTTCAAGACCCCTTGTTCTATATGGACTTTTAGCCACGGGCAGTTCTAATGAGCATAAGTCTTGCACTTCGTGAGAGCTGCTCTTGTAGCAGTAATCACACTGTAGCTATGTTATATTATGGTCCATGTTCTAGTGAGACGGTAGACTCCCTGAGGATAGGGCTCAGCTTGCACATATGGTACCTTCCTTCCCTCACAGCACCTAATAAGCCCTGATCATTTGTTTTGGTTTGTTTGTTTGTTTTAAAATTTATTTCATTCAGGTACAGTTGATTTAAGTGTGTTAATTTCTCCTGTGTAGCAAAGTGATTCAGTTATATATATACATACTTTCTTCTTCATATTCTTTTCCATTATGGTTTATCATAGTATATTGAATATAGTTCCCTGTGCTATACCGTAGGACCCTGTTGTTTATCCATTCTATATATTAATACAATAGTTTGCATCCACTAAACCCAAACACTCAATCCATCCCTCTCCCACCCCCCTCTCCCTTGGCAACCACAAGTCTGTTCTCCATGTCTGTGAGGACTGACTATTTGTGATACAGATCCCATGTCCACAATTCCAAACTCCAAAAAGCTCTGAAAACTATATTTTTAAAAACTCATCTGACAGCAAAAGCAAACTACTGACCTTAACTACTTTAGGGGGAAAACTTGCCCCAAAATATTGGGAGCCTATATACAGTCTTCATTGATTCCCAAGTAGAATATTCATATGTTTTGTGCAGAACTATTAATGAATTTGATTAGTGGACTCAGCCAGAACTTGCCAGTAGAATTAGATTCCTGTATCTACAGTGTACACACCGCCAGTGGGGGACCTATGGTGGAGATGATGAAACTTAGACTTCAGGGCTTTTATATCTGATTTTGTATTCAACATTTTGTAATCTTCTACGTGAAGAAGCTCCCCACATTGCACAAGCTTCAGACCTCACTAGGGATCAGCCCTTGTACTTCACATGAACTTTGTAAAATTTGAAAAGTTTTCAATCCAAAGCACATCTCACCTCAGGGGTTATGGATTTATGCAATTTGGGAATGAAGAAGGAAGGAAGGCAGAAGGAAAGGAAGATATGAAGGAAGGAAGGAAATAAGGTAGATATAACATTTTTGGTAAGAAAATGCTGTAACAACTAGACTTTAATACGCATTTGCTGAAAACACAACATAACACAATACAATACACACAACAAGTAGATCATGTTGTGCTCGGGTAACTGTCCAGGGAGGGGTTCCAAGTCAAGGGCAGCTCCACTCCACCATATCATTAAGGGATCCAGGATGCTGTCCTTGGCATGAGGCTTCCAGGGTTTCTCTCATTCACACCCTCCCAGGTGATGCAGAGCTGGGAACTCAAGAAGCGTCCATCGGAATGTTTTTTTTTTTTTTCTTTTATAAGTGCCTTTGTTTTCCCAAGGACCAGGCCTAGAAGTGGTGCCTTCTACTTTCACTTACACATCACTGGCTGTAAGTCAGTCTCACGGCCAGGTGTACCTTCAAGGGACAGGTAGTATGGTTGTGACTTGGGAAGAAAGGAGAATAGAATCAATCTGGTGGAACAGAAACAATCTGTCACACCAACTCATTCTCAGTGGGGCTCCGTAGACAACGCATGGCTTACTGATCCTCACAGTCTAAGAATCCAGCACTTTGGTTTCTCTCATCCTACATCTTTGTCCAATGGCCAAATCACCAGAACATTAAAAAATAGAACTAGACGATAAATAAGATCAGTTAGACGGTGCTTAGAATGTTCTCTGAGTCTGTACTGGCCCAAGAGAATGGTTTCTTTCCATATTTGACAATTTTCCAACCTTAAATTTGTAATGAAATGAATGAATAACGATGAATTAAATGAATGAATCAATGAATTAAATAAATGAATGAATGCACACATGACCTTCCTACCAGCCCAGAAAGCAGAGTACGGAAATAATCTAGAATCTGAGTCTAATAATAATGATATCGACTAGTGAGCCAGCTCACAATGCAGCGCCATGTGTGATATCATCGTGGTCCTCACTACGTCCTCCAAGGCAGGCACACAGCCTATCCTGTAGATGAATTTTTATGGAGGCTCAAAGGGGTGACATAGCCAGCCTAGGGTTACACACTTAGTACCCAAACTAGGAATTCAGCACAGGTCTTTTGATTCCATGAACAGGAAGTATACCTCCCATACTATAATATGTCTTATGTTTTTGCCTCAAGCAACAAAACACTATATTTAGCCTGTGGAGCAAAAGTCACACGCAGTGGGCTTCCCTGGAGTTCTGTTTGCATCCAGCAAGCCCATTACAGACAGGGACAGAACATATGGATTGGAAGAGGACATTTCCGGGCCAGGCTTGAGTCTAGAATTTGGGACAAGTACGTTTTTCCAGTGTTTGTCATGCCAAGCTCTGTGCTCTGTGCGTGGGATATGACTATGGCTGTGAGCCAACTCTGGCTCGCAGCCTGTTTTGTAAAGCTTCTCGGAAATACAGCCATGTTCATTTTTTCAACCTATTGTCCACGGCTGTGTTTTCAGTACAACAGCACAGCTGAGCAGTTATCACAGAGACTGTATGGTCCCTCAAAGTCCAAAATATTTACTCTGAGGTGTTGTACAAAAGAAGTTTGCAGATACCAGGGACAGAGCAATGACTAGCGCAGGAGACAGAGAAACAGCAAGCAGTGATTCAATGAGGACAGCCTGACATTGGAAATATGGTCAAGACACGGAAGAGGAAGAGTTCTTCAGCATCATTTGTCTCTACAGGAGACAAGGGGATAGTAGCCTTCCTAAAAGGAAAAATGAATGGCATCTGGGCTGCATAATGAAAGAGTAACAGTAGTTTGTAATGCAGTGGGAGGACATTCCAGGCCTTTGGAGCAGCTCAAACAAAAGTGTCAAGGCAAGAATGAAATTGCTTTACTCGGAACATCGTGTTAAATAATAGAGATGAGATTCAAGGAAAACTTACCTACAGTGAGTTAGACAAGTGATGTGTATTATCACATACAATCCTGAAAACAAACCTGCCAGGCAAGTCTTATCTCCATTTTTCAAAAGAGGAGACCATAGTGAAAAGAAATTAAGTTAACTCGACTCCATTCTCGGAATAAGGAGTGGGTTTTCTCCAAGCTCCCAAACTCTTTATCTGGCCCTCTGCTACTCAACCACATAAATCACATCTGCCCTGGGCCACCTAGCCTTGTCTCCGCCCCGGCAGCCAACTGTGATGCTTGCACACCTGTTTGCCGGAAGCATCAAGACAGAGGTGGTGTGCCAGCAGATGGTGGGACCTCTCCAGGCCAGCACAGCCTTTGCAGCAGGCGTCGTGACCAGATTTAACTCCTGTAATGGCAAGGCTGGCTCTCTTGTGTGTGGGGAATGAGGCTAGGATGATGTGAGCAGGGTAGCAAGCATTATCATGGTGAAAACCAGCCAGAGTCACAAATTCAAGGTGAGCTCACCTTCCCTGCAGCTGAAGTCCTTCCCTCCACTTATTTCACCAAGCAGCCCTGTATTCAAAGTCTGCGATCAACTCAGGCCTTAAGTAGCTGCAGGAACCCGAGCAGGTTTGATTACATCCACTTCGCCTTCACACTCTGGATCCAACAATGAAAATGTGTGAAGAGCAACGCCTCATTTCCATATTAATGCATATTTAAAGGAAGATGGTGCCTAAAGCAATAGACAAAGGTGATAAAACTATTTTTGAGAATCTTAATGAACTCATTTAAGCTTTGAAAGAAGATAGACTGATTGAAAATTTTTGCCATCTCCCATATTAAGGTAGGATACAATAGTTTCTTTTTCTGAAAAAAGTAGCCATCATGGCAACTTTATGAGGAGAGCTATGCTTTATTTATTCTTTTACTGTGATGAAATAGATATAATGTAAATTTTATCAATTTAAACACAGCTCAGTGGCATGAAGTACATTCACATTGTTGTACAACCATCCATCTCCAGCACTTTTTTCATCCTCCCAAACTGAAACTCTGGACGCATTAAGTGATAACTCCCTATTCTCCCTCTGCTACTCTCAGACTCTGGCAACCACCATTCCACCTTCTGTGTCTATGAATTTGGCTGCTCTAGTACCTCACATAAGTGGACTCATACAGTATTTGCCTTTTGGGGACTGGCTTATTTCAATTAGCATAATGTTCCCAAGGTTCATCTGTGCTGTCACACATAGAATTTTCTTTCTTTCTAGGTGGAATAATGTGAAATGCCCTCAGCTTTTGTTTATCTGGGAAAGGCTTAATCTCTCCTTCACATTTGAAGGACAGTTTTGCTGGATACAAATTCTCAGTTGACAGGTCTTTTTCTTTTTACATTACAGCTCTTGTCATATCAATCATAGTTCTTTTAAATTCCCAGTTTAATCATTCCCAAATCCCTGCCATATCTTACTCTGATGCTTGTCTCTTCAGACTGTGTTTTTGCCTCTTAGTATGCCATATATATATATTTTTTTTTTTTTTTTTTTTCTGTTCAAAGCTTTACATAACATATCAAGTAAAAGGAACAGAGGTAGATAGGCCTCAGGTTTTATGATTACGTGGCTAGGAGTTAGGTTGTGTTTCCTGTGTGCTGTAGCTGTGGTGGAAAAGGCTAAAATTTCCTCTGGTGCATCTCTTGTTGTCTTTGGGTTTCCTTAGAGACTCCTAAAATAAGCTATGAAGCTTGCAGTTCTTTTAGCTGTAATTTCTGTTGTTGTACAGAAGTCCTATTGCTGTTGTGATCATTGATATTATAAAGGGAGGGCAAGTTTTCTATGGTACTATGATCAGGTCTCAGTCTTTTAGTTAGCCTGTGTCCCTGGGATGTGACTTTTGTAAGGGCTTCTCAGGAAGGCTTAAGGGGGATGAAGTTGCCTATTTCCCATATCACAGGTCAGTTAGGCTCTGGTAAAATGGTTTTCCTTAAGGAGAACTTTATTAAGGAGAATGGAGAGCTCTGAGCATATGTCAGAATGTCTACTTTTCTCTTCCCTTCACTGGAAGCTTGAGGGAGTTTTCTCCAAATTTCACCCTGAGAACCTAGTGATTCCAGGAGGCAAAGCTCATGAAACTGTGGGTCCCTCTTAAGACTGTCCCCTCCCTGGAGTTTTTAAGTCTCAAGCTAGTTCACACTGAGCCTCCAGCCATTCATCAATTACAGTTTAAATTGTTCCAATTGATACTGCCTGCAATTTGGACTTCTGCTCCCAGTAAGCTGTGATTCTCTGTGTCCACCTTTGTGTTTCTCCACAGTTTGCCCTGTGACCTCAATTCTCTGATGAATCTAAGAAGGGTTGTTGATTTTCAGTTTGATTGGCTTTTATCATTTTGCAGGGGTGGGAGTGACAACTTCCAAGCTTTTCACAAGTCAGACCAGAAACTGAAGTCTCCATGTGTGTGCTCTTATTCTGTTGAGAAAATCTGTTTATTACTTTACTTATTTTCTCAGACATAATAAAACTAGGTTTTTGTTAATGGCATTCCCTTTAAATAAATGAATGAAAGCTTCTTTCTAAATTTGGGTTGTTAAAATGGAGCTTACTTACAAATGGCCTGTCTTCACATAGTCGGGTTCAAATCAGGCCCCTTGGGTAACGGACACAGAGGGAAACAAAGCCGGGGCTGGGCGGGGGGGATTTCTCTGTACTCAGAGTTGGGTGAGACCAGGTTCAAATCCCAACTCTGCCACTTCTATTGAGGTGACCCAGTTTCTTTGAGCCTCACTTTTCTCATTTATTTAATAGAGAAAAAAAGGAATAACAGTTTGAAGAAAAACGGATAATTAATCTTACCCTTCCTCCATCATGGATTTTTAACCAACAGAGGCAAAACATGTCTTGTGATCATAAAATATGTTAGTTCTGATACTACTGGTTGAGCAATTCCATTAACCAAAGATTCCTGTAGACTGTAAGAATTGTGACTCTACACACCTTGGGAGTGGGCAGAGGAAATAGAACTGTTGTTTTTCCAAAACTGTTTCCTCCTGGAAAACCCAGCAGAAGACCCCTTTGCTTAATTTCCATGGAATATAAGTGAGGTAATAATGACCACCCAGCCTCAATACCTACCATTACTATGAAGACTGAATGACACAAAGTAATGTGACGCTAATGGAGATGATTGCCAGTGCTTTTTGAACAGCTGCTTAATCTGTTCTAGGCATTGTGTTAAGTGCTTTACATACTTTCTCTCAATATTAACACTATTAACATTCTATTCTCACTACTCCCTTTTTACAGAGGACTAAGCCTAGCAGGGATTAAATAATTTACACAGGTCAGTCTGCTGGCATGTGTGTTAGCTCAAGTATCAGTTTACAGGTGTTCTCTGACAAAAAAAAGACTCTTCAGAGCCCTAATCCCTCAAGAAGGAAAGGAGCTAGCACAGAGCCTGATGCAAGAGACACTTAAGAAATGTTTGTGGAAGTGACAGCATCTATTCAGAAATCATTGGCGGTTTTGCTCACGGTGTTCAAATGTGTACGGATGGATAATCCACAACCAAGTAACATGCCGCCTGCAGGGTGGGAATAGCTATTATACTTTACTTTACCTTCTGAATGTTGAGTTTTGTGCAGTACTTGGTAAATATGAGACTTCTTGATGGATGCCTTCCAATCTTTAGTAACTAAAAGGTTTGAGGGAGTGGGAGGTACAAACTATTGGGTGTAAGATAGGCTCAAGGGTGTATCGTACAACAAGTGGAATATAGCCAATAATTTGTAAAAACTGTAAATGGAAAGTAACCTCTAAAAATTGTATAAAAATAAAAAAGAAGAAATGATAACTAAGAAAAAGGGTTTGAGAGGAAGAAAAGGGTAGATTTGTTTGATTAAAGTTGTGCATTGTGTGGTGTGTGTGTGTGTGTGTGTGTGTGTGTGTGTGTGTGTTTCTTAGAGGTTCAGGGTAGAGTAATGAGAAGATGGAGATGGATAATCAGTCAGGGTTCATTAGGAACCTCCCGTGATAGGTGCTGGTGCGTATTCTTCCAAGTGTTTTTTAAAAAAATTATTTTATTTATTTTTGGCTGTGTTGGGTCTTCGTTGCTGCACGCGGGCTTTCGCTAGTTGCGGTGAGCAGGGGCTACTCTTCGTTGCGGTGCACGCGCTCTAGGCACGTGGGCTTCAGTAGTTGTGGCACACCGGCTCAGTAGTTGTGGCTCGTGGGCTCCAGAGTGCAGGCTCAGTAGTTGTGGCGCACAGGCTTAGTTGCTCTGTGGCATGTGGGATCTTCCCAGACCAGGGTTTGAACCCGTGTCCCCTACATTGGCAGGCAGATTCTTAACCACAGCACCACCTGGGAAGCCCCCCGTGCTTTTTTAGAGAGTGAGAAATGTAATAATATCTAGACACAGCTTGGCACCTAGTAATCCACATATATTCAATATTAATTGAGCACCTTCCATATTACAGAAGCCCCTCTTCTCATGGGGCATCCATAGAGATTAAATCCATGCAAACACAGTGATATAAACTGTAAGCCTTTTTATGAGGCAAGTACAATGTATTTGAGGAGCACCTTAATAAACTTGGGGGATAAAAGGAAATCTTCCCAGAAAGGTGACATCTCAGCTGAGATCTAACAGGTGAGTAGGAGAAGGTGGGGTGGAGTAGGCTTTCTAGGTGGAGGTTGCCATATGTAACACCTAAATCATAGATGTTAATTGTTCTCATTCAGTGTCATAGGCTATAGAGTCAGTAAGATCCAGGTTCAAATCCTGTTTCTTTCACCTCAAGTTCTGTGGCCTTGGGTAAGTCACCTGATCTTCCTGAGTCTCTGTCTTGTTCTCTGCATCACAAGGATACTCATACATAAATCGGAGTCATGTTACTGGAAGATGAGTTGATGGAAGCATGGAACCCTGCCCCTGTGCCTGGCATTTAAAAGTGCTACAACACATTTCTCTTTGTATTCTTTTCAAAGAGTTTAATGTTTTTCATCTTATGGATTCCGAAGTCTTCTTGGACACCTGATAACTTCCATCAATTAACATTTGCTAAAAGTGTGAGATGCTGAGCAAATATTCTATATGATTACATGAGAACAACCAACTGGCAGGCCATGCTGTGAATTCCCCCTGAGCCATTATATGGCGGAACACACTGTTATTTCTAGGAAAACTCATAAAGCAAATTTGCAAGATGGTAAAAGTATGTTACAAATTACTAAGTAACCGTGCACTGCAATTCTGGGCTTTTAACTCCAAGTCTGCACAATACCCACACCGCAGCTGACTTTAGGACTTTTCTTGAAAATGCATTGTCTAGATCATGAAGAAGAAAATAACTTTAAAATATTTTTGATTCAGCACTTCAAGAGGCTGGCCAGACCCCATCCAACTGGAGTAGGAATCTAAGCTTTCCCTCAATTCCCTTTAGGTCCGTGAGTAAACTGTAGTATATTTGACACAAAATCAGTATCTGTCATGTGCTCTTAGGCAAATGATAATTTTCTACTGAAAGCTATTTCCTTAGTGATGGTAAATCTTCAACTACTGTTGACAGATTCAATTTTTGCAAAGCACCCAAAAGTCAACACATAAGGAAGTAAGATTCAGCTTAGCGGATATTACTGAGCAGTCAACTACCTGTCGACTACCTGTCATTTGCTTGTTTGCGCTGATTCACCCCCTCCCACCAAACATGTTTGGCTCCCTGAGTCAAGTTCAGCCAGCGTGAGGCAGCTTAGGAGAGCAGCATGTACGGAATGGCACTCCATTCAGATCCCTGGGGGATCTTTTCAGTTTGGGGTGCCCATCCTCCAGCTGCTGAAGGCTCACATTTACCATCTTCTCTGCTGAATGACCCTTCAGAGGCTGGAGCACCTCACCCAGAAGTGCCTTGGAGCTGTACAACCTTCCGGAACTCTTATCCGATCTCTGACTTGCGTAGGGTATACAAGAGCCCGCGTCCATGCCTATGGGCAGGACAAACACTGGGATGCAATTAATTTGTAGCCAAAGTCCCCTGCAGGATCTGGCTATACTTAGACCTCACCTGGAGCCCTATCCCTGCTTGAGTCCCTCCTTTTTCCATCATGCTTCTCTGGCCATGCAGATTTCTCCTGAGAGGCTCTCCTAGTCGATGACCTGCACACAATCCCCTGCGTCAGGCTCTGCTTCCAGAGAACCCAGGCTGGGACCGGGGGAGAAACCCTTCAAGTTCTGCTTCAAGTGAGCCCCACACAGTGGTTCTGGCTCCTTCCTTAGTCAGCTCTCACCCTTGCAGCCTGCACTAGTTCCAGGTCCTCCTGGTCATTCTAGATCCTACCAGGTGACTCTGTTCTCCACGCCACTGTCAGCTACCTCCTGGACATTCACCTCTGCCAGGCAGCCTTGCCCGCTCAGCTGTTTGGCCAAATCCTTGGGAGGTCCCTCTGCCGATGTTCCGAGTCCCTGGGCAGTGCCTGCTGCAGGGCTTTGGTTCATCACGTGCTTTGGTTCCCAAGCCCTAGGAGTGACAGCAGCTTCCCGTGGTTGTGATTTTCCAGGTTACCCCACCTTCCCCTGGTTCTGCCTTCTCAACACCTCTGCAATTAGTTCTCTGCATTAGAGTCCCTCTGTTGAGCTACCTGGCGCAGGTTCTCTGTTCCTGACTGGATCTGGACTGTTACACCAGAATTCTGGCCTGTGCTGGTTGCAGAAGACAGAGCAACAATAAGACCTTTCTTTGCCTTCAGGTTATTCATAGGGGTTAACCTGACCCTTCCAACACAGGTGACCCCTGCTCTGATCAAAGGTCTATGGCAGGAATCTGGAGAAGTAGCACACAAGCCATCTTGAGTCAGGCTGGTAGTGAGGCGGGCACTTGGTAAGGAAAGATTCCCCTGGGAGGTGATGCTGGAGCTGAGTGGAGAAGAACAAAGAGGATGCAGGATCGCTACTGTCAATTATTTTTCCCCTAACTCAGAGCCAATTTTCCTCTTGAATAATAATAGAAAAGTTTGCTCATTCCACTGAAGCCCCACTTTATTACTTTCTCCTCTTGGCTGGTGGTCAGTCAATGAAGCTTCGAGCCATCCAGCACAGGGACGTCAGTGAGGAGGGGGCGGAGCTTGTGAAAGTGAGCAGAGGCTGTGACAGGGGCACCTGAGGGCTGAGATGGACGCGAGCAATTCTTGATGCTCGCCGGGGGAGATGGAGAGGTGGCAGGGTTGGAGAAAACATTTCTGGATTGAGTGGGAAAGCTCAATTCTACTCTTGCTGGTAGCCTCTGGTCACTCTTTCTCCCTCTCTGTGTCTGAGCGTTCCAATCTACTGAAGGAGTGGTTTTATGTACTCTAGTGTACTCCAGGTGTCGTCTGTGGCTGGACAGCACATGGGAACTTCTTATCTATTCACATACCTGAGCCCCTCCCCAGACCGACTGAATCAGCAGGTCTTGGTTGGGTCCCATCGGATTGTGCTTTAACAAGGCTCCAGGTGGCTCTGAGGCAAGCTGAAGTTTGAGACACCATGGTCTGGATGACCTCAAGGTCTTATCTTGTTCTAAGGCTCTATCATAGAGCAACACTTGGTATCTGAAGTGGGAAAAGAAGAGCGACTTCCCAGTGAAGGAGAAGCGCTTGTGGTTATGAAAAGTTCACCATGTGCGCACCTGGATCTCTCTGCTTCTTCTGGGTCTAATGATTTCTCCCTTTTAAAACTCCTACTTATGACACTGAACTCTCCTAATTTTTCCTTCTAATTTGCTGATTCTTGCTCTTGGACCCCACCCAAAAAGTTAGTTTTTTTGGTCAGTGCTCAAAGTTTGGTTTTCCCAAGTCACCTGGCCTTTAGTGTCTCCCCAGCTCTCCAGCCAGCTTCGGGTATCAGGCTTGGCTCCAGGCCCGCAGTACGCCTGCTTCACCTGTCTTCATCACAGGGCCCAGGCTGAAGGGGCAGGAGCTGTCCTGGACCTGCACTTCTCAAGGCAAATCACCAGAGGCCAGGAGGCCAGCCTAACTGTGCCAGCACTTCAAATAGTACCAGCACCACCTGCTCGCATTAAATATGCTCACTTCTTATTGCCCAAGCAAAAGTCAGTGAATCAGGAAAGTATAGTCCACTCTAAAGGGAGGGGAAGGGGAGTGAAAACGTGCTGGAAAATAATCTGATGAAAGGTGCGGAACTTCACAAGATTATCACTGTCACAGCCCTTGGTGTGAGGTTCTCAGTTTCCTGCCAGGAATACTACAGGCCTCATCCTCCTTCCTGCCCTGAAAGAGAGAGTTCAGTGAAGTCCCCTCCTTCCCAGACTCTGCATTTCTTTAATTTTTCTGTAGTCCCCAGCCTTCCCCATCCCCAGTGTGACACGAATTATGGAGGGCATTCCCAAGCATAACCCGCTCTCAGACTCTGTTACAGACAAGGCAGACTGTGACCCCCATGTCACCATGGCCTCTAAATCATGCTGAGCTAATTATAAGCCTACCCATTTCTCTCCCACACTATAAAGCATATTCATGATACGAGTGGAGGGATTCAAATTCGTAAGGGAAATATTCGTTCTAAAGCTTTGTGTTTTAACGGTAGTAGATAACTCCTAACACCTCTCATAACTGGTATATGCACATCACAGTATTTTCTCACAATAGCAGGTGTAAGTTGCACTGACCCGTTCCTCTAGGAAGACCTCCTTTTTTACTGAAGCACGTCTACCTGCACAGTGGGGGAAGGATGGAAGTTGAATCAGAGTCTTCCCAGGAGCCCAGTTGTCTCCAGTTTCATCTTTATAGATTTCACAATAACTCCTAGTTCAGCGGGCTGATCTTGCACAGAAGCCGACTGAAGCAGAGATGGCTGTCACCCTAATACTTGTGTTTACTTCCTCTATAGTCGCTAATATTTTAGCTGGGCATGTGGTTGGTTTCTTAGTTTATAATAGTCAGGATTCTTCAGAGAAACAAAACCAATAGGAGATGATAGACAGATAGAGAGAGAGAGAGAGAGAGAGAGGGAGAGAGAGAGAGAGAGATTATCTAAAAGAGATTTATCATAAAGTATTGGCTCAAACAATTATGTAGGCTGAGAAGCCCCATGATCACTCACCCGCAAGCTGGAGATGCGGGAAAGCTTGGTGATGTAATTCGAAGGTGTGAGAGCCAGACTAGTGATGGTTTATATTCCAGACTGGTTCTGAAGGCCTGAGAGTCAGGAGCATAGAGGACAGGAGCAGATCAATGCTCCAGCTTAACCAGTCAAGCAAAGAGAGAGAATGAATCTAACCTCCTTCCACCTTTTTGTTTTATTCAAATCCTCAATGGATTGGATGAGAACTACCCACATTGGGGAGGGTCATCTGCTTTACTCAGCTCACCAATTTAAATGCTAACCTTTTCCAGAAACACATATCAAACATACCGAAAAAGAAATATTTAATTAGATATGTAGGCATCCCCTGGCCCAATCAACTCGACACATAAAATTAACCATCACACACTTCAAGACTTTATTTGCCCCTGTCTCCTGCAGCTAGTTCCTGGGCCATTGGGAGGAGAAGCTGAAATAATGTAGTCACCTCCTCTTTCTCTTTCCCCATCCACTGGTACATGGGGTAGCATGGTGAGAGCTGGAGCAGCCATCATAGACCCAGAAATGGAAGCTGTGCTGAGATGGCAGAGCAAGAAGGTAAAAGGAACCCAGGTCCCCAGTGCCACCAAGCTGCTTTATCAACCCTACACTGTTTATGCGCAGACTTTTGTAGGAGATAAAAGTAAATGTCTTTCTCATGTAAACCACGTTTGTTCTATTTGGCCTTTCTTACTGCAGCCAGAACCTGTGTCTTAAATAATATACTAAACTTTGTGTCTCTTTATTCATAGCCAGTTACTTTGTATTCTCCTTAGGTATGAGCACTGGCCCTTCCATTTAACATTCAATGAAAAAATATTCATCGAGCAGCAAACACATGCAAGGCACTGAACTACGTGCTCGAGACAAGTGTGCCTGACCCTCCTTCCACCATGCTACCTGGGCTTTAGCCATGCATCCATCCCCAACACACTTTCATGTCTTTACACCTTAGTACACACTCTCCCATCAGCCTGACATGCCTCCCTTCCCCGTTTTAGCCTGAAGTCTCTTAACTGTGAAAGGAAAATCAAAATGGAATCAGCACTGCTAAGAGAACTGTCTGAAATGGAGCCAAAAGCCACTGAGGATGCGTGACTTATGCACTTCTCAACCAGGATAGAATCTGGACTCGTTGTCCAGATTCTGTCACCTGTAGAATCTGTCACTTGTTGTCTTAATGCAGGCGTCCAGAACATCTGCACAATGTTGCAGAAACTCAAGATACTTACGGGACCCTTACACCAAATAACCCGTGATAATCATTACTCTTGCCAGACAATTTTAACAACCTTGTGGCTTTTGCCTTTATAAGTGTCTGGCTCTTTCTCTTCCTTGAACACTCTTTTGGTTTTATACTAATCAGCGTCTTTTGTATTGCAATTCCTAAGATGCCAAATAAAGTTCTGGGTTCTTTGAAGCCTATATACTGGTTATTGTTGGACATACCTCACCTGAACTTTGGTTTCCTCATCTGAAAAATGATTGCAAGCAACTTCTATATGTAAAGCCCACAGCTCTGTCCCTGGCCATAGTAGGTTTCAGCGGGAACTGGTGTGGGTTCATCCTTCCCCCATATGCTGTCCCTCGTGGTGGAGGAAGTTTCTTTGTGCAATTCTGGAGAGCTGGAATCTCACACAACTATTTTTCCAGGTGAAGCCCCCAAGCTAATGGATGACTTACCCCACCTCCCTTCACAATGAAATGACGAAGATTTTTCTGATTGCTTTGTTTTTCCTTTTTATGAAGTAGTCAAGATAACAAACCTCATGCAATCTTGACTCCACAATACATTTCCATGCTAATTAATAGCAGCCTCAATGGGGCGAGTTTTTTAGGAAAATAAATTATGTATATTCAGGTGTCTGGTTTTTACAACCATTAAACTGAACTGTTTGTGTCTCTTTATTGCTCTTCTTTTATAAAGACCATAAAAAAGAAGCTACAATACTTTAGCCAGGGGCCAGGAAGAAGATGCCTTTTCATATTTCTAATAGCTTCAGATAAAATATGTTCAAGCACTCCCAGCCATCTGGCTGCAAAATCTTGTTTAGAAGGCCTCCTTCTTCCCCACCCCTCATTCTTAAAGCATCAATTCTAGTTTCCAGTTCCTTGGCTGGATTAAATTTATGAACTGTTCAGCCCTTTGGGTGATAAATTTGTTGACTGTGACCATTTCCTCTTTCCAGTTTCCAATTAACATGATTGGTATGGAATCTACAGAGACAGCTTAGGTCTTGAAGCTTTCATCTTGCGGCTCAGGAGCTGAGTCGGCAAAGATTTCAGCAACTCCCTCCCTTTCTTTGATTGTTTCCCTATTCACACACCTTTCGGAGCGTTTAACAATAGCTCAATATTATTTCCATCCATTTGGGAAAAAAGAAAACAAAACCCTGGATTTAAACTCTGCAGATGCAACTGGTAATTTTTCTTTAAAAAATTCCGTCGAGTACAAGTAATTTTCTATAACATTTTCATACTATGGACAACTTCATATTTGCATAGGAAAATAGACTGAGCCTCTAATCAGACGGTATTACAAGTGATGGCGATGCTTTTTACAAATGCACAATGACATGGGAAAGGTAGAGAGTAATAAAGAAACGGGAATAGCTCTAGGGTGTTCACGAAGAGCTGATTGCCTTTAATGTCTGTGTTATTCTAACAGCCCACATCCAATCCCAAGATGAGGGTGGAAGACCTAAGCAGAGGCCTGGGCTCCTCCTATTCCTTGTCATCCTGTCATCTTCCAAAATCTCTAGCCCACCGCTGTCATCGTCTCCACAGCTGGGCGCTGTGGAGGGAATCCAGGTACATGTTTGTAGCGCCAAGCTTGCCTCTATTCTTGTCTCTGCTGCTTATAACATTATTTTAGGTGGAGAAACTTCTAACCTTTACTTCTAGTTCCAGCATCTACAAAGAGAGAAAAAAACAAAACAAAACGTGGTACCCACCTCTCCCAGGTATGTCATGAAATAATACCAGTAAAATACCTAGCACAAAGCTGGCACACATGTTGCTACCCAATGACGCAGCAGCTCAGGTCTGAGACTCTGGGTTCAGAACACCTGGGTTCAAATCCCAGCTTCACTTCTTCCTGGCTGTAGAGCCTTGGAAAAATTACTAAAATTACTTTAAAAATGACTTCTCTATGAAAAGAGAAGAATAATCACAGAATGTCTTTTATTATTGTGAGATAAAATGAGGGAAAACGTGCTGAGGGCTTCAACGCTGCAGGGTAATGTGAATATAATTATCATCTGAGGCATTTTCAACAGTCTACTCTTACTTCCTTCAGCCAACATTTGTAGAACATCTGCGATGTGCCAAGCGCTCTTCTAAGTACTTGTCACGGCCCGAAGAGGAAGTAGAGCGTTCTGATTCAGCTCCGCATCGCTCTCATAGGGCAGCCTCTTCCGTGTGCTTACACTCTGGCCGGATTAAATCCCCTATCGGGAGTTCTTATTAAAACCGGCACCTCTTCTTTAAGTGATTGACACTGTTAGAAGTTCCCACTGTACAAGCTAATTCAATTCCTCTTCCCTGTACTAAACCATATATGCCCCATGAGAGCAGGAATCGTGTCAGTTTTGGCTCAGTCACTGGTGTTTAGTGCAGGGTTTGGGCACATGCCAATGGCTCAATCAATGTTTATTAAACATGGAATGGAGGCAGAGTCTCCTCTTTTGAGGCCCTTGTATTTTGGCAAATTGTATGACAAAGTTATACGTCCATCAGTGCTATCGAAACTCAAACGGGGAAGAACGCCTCCCTGGGAATTGAGGAAATCTTCTGTAGATGCAGGATTTTGTTTATCTGAGATTATTCTTGTTTCCTTCTGTTTTCTTTCTCTTTTTTGAAGAAGGGAAGAAGCATTCATTTGGCTTTGCCAGGATGCTGTAATAGAAAGAACCAGGTTCTATTGTTGGAAAGAGAGGTTCAGACCTTATCTTTGTTGTTCATTTACTGTGTATCATCGAGCAAGTTACTTAAACGCCACACCCTCAGGTTCTGACCTTATCTTTGTTGTTCATTTACTGTGTATCGTTGAGCAAGTTACTTTAATGCCACACCCTCAGGTTCCTCTTATGTAAAACAAGTAATAAATCAACTTGGCTTTCTGTGGGCTTCAAATGAGACAACACAAGGGAGAGTGTTTGGAAGTCTGCAAAGTCATCGTAAATGCTCAATAAATGTCCATCCCTTTCCCTTAGATGCCATCTCAACTCATAATATAATAATAGCTGCATACTAAAGTTCTCATTATTTTATACACATTTTATACAATTGGTTTCATGCCATGTTATCTGACCTGGTTTTCACCCCAATCTTGTGAGGCTGGCAGGACAGGAATCCCCGCTTGCACGCATTAGTAATCACTCTGAGGTGCAAGAAATAAAACGCCCTGTCTGAGGCCACAACAGCAAGTAGGGACGTTCCTAGGCCCCGTGCCCCGAGGTACCAGGCCCACTCACTTTCCTCACCCCACATTTGCTACGTTAACAATGCCCACCCGACCTTCTTCTATTCACACTGGCACCTGATACCTTTTCACTGCCCGGGTTTCCTCTTGTGCAAATGGAAACTGTAAACTCAGCTTTGCAGAGTTCAACAGACAGCGTATGCAATGATGCCAGCACTGTCACAGGCCCGAGACAAGGATTAAACTTCTTACAACTTCACATACTTGTAATTGTCCTGCGGCCAATACGTATCAGTGTGGCACTTAGCGGTGGTGTGAATATTTCCGTGTTTAAGTGTTCCCGTTGCCTACGTACATAAGTACAGACACACAGGATTGGGAGAATAATTTTTTAAAACAGGCTGTTTGGGCATATAAATGAAAAAAATCACCCTGAAAACATTTCTCTACTTCCTCAAATTGAGGAAATTTTAACAAACGATGCTGCAAACTGAAAGGATAATGCAATGTCCCCTGAGGAAGCATTTAGGGAGTTGATGGGTAACCATCACTCGACACAAAACTCTGATTTGCCGAATGGTATCTTCCTTCAGAAAGCAGGATTTCTCTCCAAAATAGGCAATGGAAGTGTTTCCACAGTTAACAAGGTGCTGACATGTTGGCCAATATTACAGAGAGTCAGCAGACACAGCTAACAGCTGGCCTGAAGACACTGGGCCAACAATTAATGAGCCCCTGCTCAATTCGGAAGAGAGAAGATGAGAGGAATAGCACGATAACCATATTTCTTACTGGCTTTGTCCAGAGAAAAAATCCGACCCCAGATTAAGGGGTTGTTTCTTTGATGCTCCTACATTCTGATGATCTCTGCAATCCAGTGGCTGCCGGAGAGGAGGCAGGCAGTCGTGTCCTGATGCCGTGACTATCGGTACAGTTACGGAGCAACTCTGCTGATTTTCACAGTTCAAAGGGCCCTGGAATCTGATTGAACATTTCAGATGAATGGTCATGTGACTTCTGATCAGCTGACTATTAGGCAACCACTGGAGCTGTGTTACAAAGGAGAGGTCAAACAGAAGGGCAAAAGGGAGGAAGGATGTATGTACCAGAAAGAGAGAGCACCTAACAAAGAGAAAAGAAGAGGACAGAGAAAGGGGGAGAAGCAAGGGATTAGAAAGAAGAGTAGGTCTCAGTTAGTAAGAATTTCTTATGTACCAAGTTGTCAAGGATCTCACAAACATTTTCTCATTTCATACAAATAGAATTAAAAAGAGAATTCTAAGTAGGGACTGTTGTTTTAGATAGGAGAGGGACCCAAGCAGGTTAAATAACTTAACCAAAGTCACCCAACAAGCAATTGGAGGAACAAGGATTAGACCCCAGGAGGGAGGCCAGGGGGAAGAAAAAGGAGAGGAAGGAGGAAAACTGGCTTTGGAGAGGGACTGATAGAAACCACCAGCTTCTTTGTTGGAAAATTAGTGGCTTTTCTGTCATAGGCAAATGGGCATAAACCAACAGCCACTTTAATTGCCCCAGAAAGTAAAAATTCCAATTAGAGGTGGGCTGGGCTAGAGATTCATGCTCACTAATAGGGATGGAGAACACCAGTTTGATGGGCCAGTTTGTTAGTAGGGACCACCGTGTGCAAATTCAAAAGACTGCAGAAGGATTTTATAAGCTGCCACAGCCCTGGGCTCTTTAACATGCTAGAAGGGAAAACTACAGGGAGCAGGGACATTAGTTAGGAATATATCAAAGTTCTAAGTAATCACCCTTTTCTTGTGGCGGGAACTAAATAAGACAATAATACTGGAATCACAGTAGATGCATTCGTTTTCCTAAAAATAAAGAAGAATGCAAGGAACAAAAGCAACGGGATTGCACAGAAGCCGCTCAGACTTCCTACAGTCCATGGAGGAAAGACTCTAATGGAAGGAGAAACACTGAAAAGGGACAAGGTGCAAATATGCCCCCTTATGTATTCTTCAATCACGCATGCCGGTCGCTATTGCAGGACCTGGGATCAGTCTCTGTGCTCAAGGATCTTATCATCCAGGTAAGTATGGAGCACCTGGGTGCTCGGACATCAGAGCTCGAGGATTTTGCTTCCTGACTGCCATTGTCTCTACTGACCCTAATGCTCAGCCTTGCTTCATCCAAATATTGTGGTTTGGGCATCTTTGACAGAAGCTTCTTCTAAAACGGAAGAAACACATTTTCAAATACATCAAGCATGAGTGGGTTTATTCATTCAGTGCATGTCTACAGAGCCCTGGACAACGGGGCCCCAGCAGTGGACAAGGTCCTTGTCTTCATAGATGGGGATGCACCAAGGGACCCAGACAAAGCCCGAGGATCAGAGGAAAGGAATCGCAAGCCTGAATGACATGCCCGCAGTTCTAGGATGGAGGCTAAACGGGGCAGGCAGGCTAAGTTAATAGGGTGGCACCGATCGTCTTTCTATGGAGGGGACATTTAATGGATGCCACTGGGATGAGAACAGAGGCTGGGGAAGGCCCCCAGGTCGCAGCAACAGCACGGATGTGGTCCCCAAGTTGGAGAGGTGAACACGTGTAGCAGGAGCCAGAGGCTGTGGCCCTTTATACATTTCTCTGCTATAGTCCTCACATCAATTTAAGCACAGTGGTCAACTTCAGAGATGACACTAAGTGAGGGGCTGATCAGAGTATACAAGTTTTCCGTGAACTCCCTGCAGATCACTAACCAGGCAATGCTGACAATTGGGAAGAGATTTTAGAAGCTGCTGCTCTGTCTGGGCTCCTTGATCGCCTCCAGACCCTAATACTGAGTTATTTCACATCAAGCAGCCCTGCCTCAAAGTGCTATGGTCATGTCACTGTACCGGTTTGGAATTTGGGGGATGCTGCTTCGGTCCTCAGCTGTTTCAGCCATCCCCTCTCCAGCCACACCATCTCAATTCCAGCCCTGCTCTCTTCATCTTCTCTGAGCGCCTTGTCTGCTCCTGAGTTCCAAACACGGTGCATGACTCACGGCTGATTTCCAGCACAACTTTGGGAAACGAAGAAATAAGAAGCATATGATCCACGACTCCACTAGCTCAGTCCCCTCCACCCCTTCACTCCCCATCTCTACCCCCAAGGCTTCATCCTCTAATAGGGAAGAACAAATCTGACTCCATATTAGATCTGTTCCTTTTGCTTTCACCTTTGTGCATTGTTGCCAGTACTTATTCATGCTGGCTCTGCACCTTTTTGTAAAAGAATGTTGCCTATAACCTAAAATATACAAGATAGCCTATTCTCAAGGCTCTGACCTTTAAGAGTCCAGTCACATGGAGGTCAAAACCTTTAAAACAGAGAATAACATTTGTTCTGTTGGAGGTTTACAGGACTTGACCTACAGTGGACTGCTGCAAGCAAAAAGGATTCTGGAATATGCAACAACTAACCCAGCCACTCCCTCACCCTGACTTTAAAAGTGCTTTGCTGAAACACTTCAGGGACTTCGGGATTTTTGGGGCACAAGGCACCCATCTCCTTGCACGGCCCTGCAATTAACCTTTCTCTGCTCCAAACTCCGACGTTTCAGTTTGTTTGGTCTCACTGTGCATCGGGCACATGAACTTGCATCTAGCAACGATCCTTCAGAAGCTCCTTCGTGCACCAGGCAGAGAGAGAACACTGGGAAGAATTAAGCATGGCCAGAACTCGTCCACCACCTGGACCTTTCCAGGTGCCTCCCCACATTCCCTCTATCTCTGCCTCCGAAGTGCAGGGCTGCCATGCTAATGAACATGTTCCCTTTGTCAGAATCAGCTTCCAAGTCGAGTGTCACATTCACATATTTTGATCTCTCACCTTAAGAGGTGTTGCACATCTGGTGGGCAGGTTAATGGCATCCCTGGGGACTCATTCATTTGTACCATTAGAGAAAGCCAGGAAGGAGTTCTTAGCACAGTCACAGGTTCAGGGGGTGAGACTCAGAGCTCAGCCCCTGCGAAGGTCTCGTAGTAGTACGTTGTCAAAGCTCTTTGCCCAGCAGGGTGGCAGGCTGGCCCCTTTTGTGTCATTGGCTGCAGGAGGTTCAGGAAGGGCTGTGGGCTGTGCGAGTTGCGGTAGGTAGAATAAAGCCCTGCCCCCACAGGTGTCCAGAGATGTCCAGGTCCTAATCCCCCAACCCTCCCAAAGGATGGTCTGGATGCCCAGAACCTCGGAATATATTACCTTACGTGACAAGAGGGACTTTGCAGATTTTATTGAGATGAGTAAGTTATCCTGAATCCTGATGCTGCTGTAACTGACCCCTGGCCCACACTCTGAGTAACAGTTAGATCATTTCACGTGGACTTCATCTCTAAACTGGGCGGACGAGTAGAGCTATCTCAGAACTCGGTCGATAACATGGCTAAGGTAACTGGATCCATTACTCTTTGGACTGGGCTGATTTTCAAAGTGAAGTTGCCATTAGCACCTGGGGAAAGCAAAACATGTGAATGAATCAAGTGCAGAAACTCAGATCTTGTCAGTCATTTAGATGTTGTCAGTTTCTCTCTTTCCTATTCTCACCCAGCTATAGGTGGTCAAGGCCTTTCCCCTGCAGACGCTGCCCCAGCTGGTCCCTGAGCCAATATTGAGCAAAGTGTATGCAAGATGGCAGTGATCTCCACGTCCCCAGCGGACGGATCCCAGAATTAGATCTCTGTCCTCAGACGGGGGCTGTTTGCTTTTGCTTGGCCTCTTTTGCTTGGCCTCTTTTGCTTGGCCTCTTGTGGTATGTCTGCACCAAAGCATGACCACCTGAATATTTCCCGAGGCTTTGGTGAGTTAGTTTCTAACTTGACTCTGTTTGCTTTGCCTCTTGCCCCTCTGCTGTCTGCACCTCCCAGCACAGGCCTATGTTCTCCACCAGGAGCCATGATGCTGCTTCGTGCCTTTGCTCAGAGCATGGATTCCCAGCTGCCGGAGTCTCTTGCTGCCAAGCTAGATCCATTATATCAACTTTCTACACTAAGGAATGTTCATGCCTCCTTGATACATTGTTACTGGGACCACCCATTCCCTCACCAACCCCATAATAAGCTGTGCCCAAGACACTAAGTCTACCCATCCTGGCTTCTCCCTTCTCCCCAGCAATGTAACCTTAAAGTTACAGCAGTCTTGGTGGTTGATGCCACATCCCAGGGTCTAAAGAAAGAAGCTTCCTTGTCCCATTGTGGCAGATCAAATGAAAAAAATTAGAAAAAATCCAAACTTCGATTCCTTTAATGGATGGAAATAGCTGAAAATCATTCTTAAACATGAAAGTAGTGATATGATGCATGGTAAGGTCTAAAGGAAGTTAAATTTCATTTAGATTTAGTTGCCATGACAAGTTTGTGTGCAAACAGAGGTTCAATTTGTTGTTTTATAAGATAAAGACATCTGAAGTCAGTACCCCTGGACATGATTGACTGCATCCCTTGCAGTAAAATGTTAATGTTGTTTAGACCAAAAAAAGGAAATAGGAAAGGAATGGTGTTTTTTAACTCTGTAGATACCACATCTCATCTTTGATTAATTTATGCCTAAAAGCAAATACGATAATAGGATGAAGAACTACTGAATGCCAAGCTACAAATCCAGAAATTATTTTAAGCTTAGGTAATTCTCACTCCACTCATTCAATTCAAGTTCTTAGTCATTCAGTTCAAGTGTTGTGTCCACATGGCTCTGCTTCCATGGTTTGGCCTCACAGGGAAGGAGAATAATAAAAGGATTAAGGGCTTGAGCCTACCTATCACCAGCACTTGGATTCAAGTCCTACCTTGCTTCTAGTAAGTGGGCTCATCATATCTAAATTATGTAACTTCTCTTAGCTTCAGTTTCCTACTCCTAAAACCCAAAATAATCATATAACCAACCTCAGTGGTCATTGTGAGCGTGAAATGAGATTTTTCTGCAGAAAGACTCCAGACCACGTGCTGAGACTTTGCTAAGCCCCATCTAAACGGTTTTGTTTGGATAATCAAACCATCGTTTTTTAATTTCTTTTTTCAGTCAGTCTTAAAGCCAGGGACACCTGAGGTGGGGTCCTAGATGTGCTGGAGGCGGCAGTGATGTGAAAGGCTCAGATGGGACTCTGACAGGGCCTAAAAGACAGCCAGGGTGAAATCTATGATCATTACTCTTTTTGACATGGATAAGCCATAGTTTGAGTTTGGGAGCTGAAATGTCAGAAGGCTTTTGCAGCACATTTAAAACATGGAAAAGCGCATTCTGGAAGACTGAGAGCCCGTGAGAGGTACGGAGCAATACCTCCTTGTCCAGCGGAATTCTGTGTGGACTTCTGTAAGCACGCTTGTGCTTGCCTATCTTTCCTTGCTTACTTTTTGTGCTCTCCCTTTATCTCTTAACTCATTTCTAGCAGCTCAGAACCACCTATTCACTCATCCAGCCAGTCAATGAATGATGATCGAACGTGCACTACCAGGAAAGGCAGTGTGGCAAAATGGCGAGGAACGTGGACTCTGGGCGCTGAGTGCCTGGGTTCAAATCCCACCTCTCCCAGAAGTTGCTGTTTGAATCCTTTTCAGTTGAGCCCCTCTGGGAGACCTTAGCAGGTGCGTTTCGCCACTAGCACCCAGGTGCCGTCTAGACAATCTCCAGACACACTGGGCCCCTTGTTGTTATTGAACACGCCCTCCAGGTGTATGTCCCATGTTCCCTCCTTTGGGGGACCCCTTCTTGCCTATTTCACCCACATGGAAATCCTCCTTTGCTAAAAGGCCCAGCTTAAAACCCTTCCTCTATGTAATCCTAGCCCTTGATTGAGTCTCCAGTGAAACTTTACCCTCATTGGGTGATGATCATTCTTACCACTGGGAACAATGTGTGCCACAGGGCCCAGTTCTTCTCACCACTGATCACACCACTGAAGCCATAGCACCCCATCATTTCTCTGTGTTCTCTCTGTAGCAGTTTTGTACAGCTTTTCACTAGACCAAGAATGATTTCCTTGTTCCTGTGTAGTGGGGTCAATAAGTTAATGAAGTACAAACTAGGGAGTTCAACAGACATATCTTTATTTTCCACATCTGATCCCCTTTTATTCTTGGCCTTCATCCCACTGGGTAGAGGAAACACACACTCACTTCACGCACTTACACTTGCCAATAATGGGTAATTCATCCTCGAATTTTCTAAAGTCTCTGCTATGTAGAAAACTCCTTAGTTTTGCCAAGTTCCCCCTTTTCTCCCAGCCACGACGGGGTCTTGTGGAGAGGGAGCATCAGTGTTTCAGTGGTGACGCAGGTAGAGAGAATTCTGGCCTTAGCTTGGGGCCCGGTGTTTCTCAGGGTCCCCACAGTCTAGCCGGGGAAATCCCTTTCTGTTCTCCTTACCAGGATGACATTTGTTGCTAAAATCCGGACTGGTGACACATAAGACACTAAGGAGGCTTTTTGTCATTCCCTGTCTTCTCTCCTCTGTTTGCTTAGGCCCGTCTCAACTCTGCTTCTCAGCGTTTGTCTCAGGACGTCAGCCAGCAGCCGGAGCCTCAGCAAGTCAGCCTCATGCTAGGCTCCTGGCTCTCCACCCTCAGCTACTATGTGCCTCACTCCCCTGGGAGCCAGCAGAGATGCAGCAGACTAAGCCCTCGGGGGTGCGCTCTCTAACCCTCCCCCAGCCCTTCCTGAATCTGTCACTCAGCCCTTGCCATCCTGCCCAGCTGCCCCTGGTGCTGGTGTGGGGATATCCTATGAGGAGTCTTGTCCCAAAGTTCAAATGGACCAGTGGGTCCCAAGACCTCTGAATCCTGCTTTCCCTTCAACCTCTCTGTGTTTTATCTCCTGGTATGGTCATCCTGGACTAAGTTCAAAGAAATGAGGAATGCTGAGCCCTGGGATATAGGCGAACCCTTCCCTGACTCTCCTCTGAATCCTCTGATACCAGAGGCTCCCCTCTTGTATCCCTAGCCTCCTTAGGGTCAGCAGATACAATTTAACTGGATGTGCAGTGATTTTCTTTCTGACATCTGACAACTTTACTCACCCTTCTGTGTGTGTTGGGGTGAGTGGGGGACTTCTCCTAAGTCCTATGCATCTTCTCCCCCGACTTTGTTCGAGGTGGCGTCCTTCTTTTTCTACGAGTCACTAAACTTCATACCTTAACAGTGGACATGATACAGGGAGAGAAACCAACTTCCTGAGAAGGTCAGGCACTGCTGGAGGTAATTACAAAAGTTGCAAATAGCCCTGTGCTGCAGTGCATGAAAGCTAATGGGTGGTTAATCTAAAGCTAACTCTTTGGAATCAGACACATCTAAATTCCAATCTCAGGCAAATTTACTCTTTTTTTCTGAGCCTCAGTTTTCTCAACTAAAATGGAGATAATAATAGCATTTATCTAGTAAGACTGATGCAGGAACTATATATATAAATTTAAAATAATTTGTTTTTTGTTTGTTTGTTTGTTTGCTTGTTTTTGGTACGCGGGCCTCTCACTGCTGTGGCCTCACCCGTTGCGGAGCACAGGCTCCGGACGCGCAGGCTCAGAGGCCATGGCTCACGGGCCCAGCCGCTCCGCGGCACGTGGGATCTTCTGGACTGGGGCACGAACCCGCGTCCCCTGCATCGGCAAGCGGACTCTCAACCACTGCGCCACCAGGGAAGCCCCATTCCATTATTTGAACATTCCCTTGAGTGGAAGAGTTAGTATCTGCTGCACCTTCTCCCTGCAATGCTCTCCTCCCGGTTCTTCACGGGGCCGGCTCTATCTCAGCCTTCAGGCATGCATAGAGCTCCTCCTAAAAGGCCTCCGCTCCCCCCGCTGTCTGAAGCCCTCCACTCCTCCCCCATCACCCTCACTTTATCTCATCATCCTACTTATTGCTACAGGCCCAAGCTAGTTCTGCCACCCTCACCCACAAGTTATATCCTTGGGGTTCACAGAATAAAACCTGCATTTTGAGCTTGTTTATTCACTGTTGTTTGGGCTCTGGGCTTCCGAGGGTCAGTTTCACACACTGGACTGTACCAGCGTCCAGACTTTGCCTGGGCCTCCATCTCTGCTTCCCACTAGAATGCACACCTGTAATCTCTCCATGTCTTTCGGGACTGTTCATTGGGACCCTTTCCTATCATTAGTTTTATGATTTTTGTTTTGGTTGGGCTGGCCAGATATATGGCTCAGTGTGTGGTGTGGTTTCTGGGACCTTGCGGGGAGGGCCTTATAACCGTCTTAGAAAACTCTCTCCTCCTTCCAGATAGTGCTTTGAATTCACCTTGCAAGGAACAGACTTCCTTTCCACAGTGGGACCTTACTGGGGACCTGAGATCTGTTAAAAGAGGGGGACCTCGTGACTATAACTGCACTGGGCTGTCAGTAATGTTCAGCTGATGAGATCCCAGAGCCACTGTAGGGACAGCCAGCTCTGTGTGAGACAGTAGACCCAGGTGTGATTCCCACCTTTACTACTTCAGCTGCTTCATGGAGGTATGAACTTGGACAAGTTACTTGATATTCTCATACCTCTGTTTAATCTTGTGAAGAACTTGTGAAGGAAAGATATTGGTTTCTCATCACCAGGTCTGTTCTCAGGGATTTGGGCTCTCCAATTTGAGAGATGTTCGGAACACCTCATCAGGACTGGAGAGCCCAGAACAGACCTACACTCCCCAGATGAGTGTTTCCAGAATGAACGGAAGGTGGATGGAGCGGTACTAGTGTGAGGCAATGTCTGTTATTTGAATTTAAAAAGACAAGTAAACACTTAGTTCACACTACAAATAAAACCAGAGACACTTCCTCATCAGCAATGTTCACATTGTGAAAGACATCCCACAAAGCACCTGGGAGACCTTCCCCAATCAGCTCTGACATAGAAATCTCTCTGCACGGACCACTTTTGTTTCCTCCTTATCACGTTACCAGAATGGAGATCAGGCATCAAATCTGAAGCTCAGCTAGTGGCATCCCCACAGGGAGACACCACGGACCAGGATGAGAGTGTAAATTCTGGGGTTTCACTAAGTTGGTCAGGACTTCCCAGGAGCAGTAGTGGGGCTTTCTGTTCCTTGTCAGTTCCCAGATGAAATGTTGCACAATCTACCTGTGTTTTCTGAAAGAGCTCCCAGGTGGGCAGTCTGGAGAATGGGTGGAGCCCAACATTTCTACAAAACCACAGGGGAATGTCATGGTCACCAGACTAGGTCTTCTTCACCTGAAAGTCAGAAGGCTTGTCTCAATAACATCAAAAATATCAAGTGGGAAATGCTTATTTTCTGTCCACACCTACCTTCTGTTTATATGCCTTTCAAGGAAAAATAAAAGATACTTTGGTCTAGATAATTATTATCATCTTCATCATTATAGGAATTAAAATATCACAGTGATGTATCTAGGCTGAGTCTTAATGACTGAGGAAGAAACATCCAGACAGAGAAGGCAGACTGAGGGCATTAGAAGGCTGAAAATATCCCAGGCAGATCGTACAGAATGAGCTAAGGCATGCTGTTCCTCTCTTTCTCTCTCTCTCTCTTTTTGGTTACTTATTTTTTCCCCACTTCATTTGCTCTTTTGTTTGCCCGTGTCTTTCAATCTCTGCTTCAGCTATTCAACCCACTTTCTTTAAACTAATATGTTTCTGTGTCGATACTTAATTCTTTGGACTCCAACTTATTTCTGGTTAGCAGATGCTGTACTTGCAATTCATTCATTCATTCATTCATTCATTCAACAAGACATTAGTGTCTGCTACATGTCTGTTACCTGTGAGGCACTGTGATAGGTACTTAAGGCAGACAGAAGAATAAGATCTGCTTTATGACCCCAGGAAACTCACAGTCTAGTAGAAGAAGCTAACCTGGATCTGCTAACTGTGATTTATATGAGCCAGCCAATCAGTCATTCATTTATTCATCAAGTACATATTGAGTTCCTACTGTGTACTGGGGATTCGATGCATGGATAAGAGTTAAAGTCCTTGCCGTTGTGGAGTTTACAGTCTCCATGTGGAGAAGCTCAGGGGATGACTGGGATCTGGGAAGATTCCAAGAGGATAGGTCATGGAGAAGTTGTGGGTTGTGACAGAAGATTCTCTTCTCCTTCTTTGCCCATCTTTCTGTAAGCACTAACATCAATTTCTGGAACAGATATTGGTTACCCATGGCAACGTCTTAAGGCAAGCAATGAAGAGTGGAGGAAAGCACATGTTCAATCCTAACACTAAATTATCCACACGGCCCTCTGAGTGTGCTGATCAGGAACATCAAATGAGCTCTTGGTTAATTAGAAATGCTCTAGTGCTTCATCACTAGAGTGGGTGTGTTCGTGTTGGAAGAGATCTTTAAAATTTTTATTTTGTCCTAAAATTTTCAAAATGTGTTATTTGCATAAACTAAGTTATTTATAATTTTGGAAGAAGAAAAGTACTTGGATTTTTTAAAAGTTTAATACAACGATTCTTTATCCTCTAGTTATCTTAGAATGGAGTCCAAACTTCTTAACAAGACTTACAAGTGCTTCTATGATAGAAGCTCAGTCATCTCTTGATCCTAACCCTTTCCAATGGCTTCTTTTGCCCTCATTTTATCAAAAAGCTTTCATATTCCTTGGTAGAGTTTGTTCTCTCTTTCTCTTGGGACATTTCGCATGCTCTCCTTTCTTTCTCCCTGTGACATCCTTTCTTCTCATAACTCTTTCTCCTTCCCAAGTGTCCCCCTCTCCTGACTAACATTAATATCATTCTCTCCTCAGGTTCAGATGAGATTTTGCGTCTCCCAGAAATCTCTCTTAACCATAAACCCACAATAGGATGGTGTCCTTGCTACGGTGTCCATACCCTCTTATGATTCCTCGTCAGAGCTCTAACAATATGTTTTTATAATACTTTATTGAAATACTTCTTTCCCCTACTAGGCCACAACGACAGGACTGTGCCTATCGTATTCATAAGTTTATTTCTAGGCCCACTACAGTAACTGCTAAATAAATATTAGTTGAAATTATCAGTGAATATAATTTATACTGAAAATAATGGCACCAGTCAGCTACTACTGCATAACAAACTACCTCAGAACTCAGGGGCATGAAATGGTAAGTGCTCATTCACACATTCACACCTATGCAGGTAGTTGTGGCAGCCCTGCTTCAACCTGCAGGTCACGGGTCAGTTGGAGCAACTGTTCTCCACACGTCTCCCACTTGTTTGGGACCAGCAGGTCTCCTAGGACAGGTTTCTCTAATGGTAATGGTAAAAGTGCAAGAGGAGAAGCCCAACCATACAAGGACATTTCAAGCCTTTGTTTGTTTCACGTCTATTAACATCCCAGAGTCAAAATAGGTCACATGGCCATACCCAACGTTAATGGGTAGGAAATACACTCTAACCACAGTGAGTGGATGAGGAGAATAGATAATGCTCAACAACAACAGTGCAACTTATTCCAATCATGAGGGCTCAATCTATGATCTAGCCAACATTTACTCAATAGAACTTCCCTTCTTCATAGGCAGTTATTAAGCAAATTTCACTCATAATGTACTATGCTAGGTTGCATAATTAATAATTAGAAAATACGTTTGGAATCTGCCACCAGCGGCATGCATGGAGGATAAAACCTGTGTACAAATTATTGTTCTACAAGAAAGTGTAGTATATCCACAAAAAAGACTACATAGCATAATCATCATAGTGGAGATGTAAAGACTTTAGCATCAGGCAGAATCTTGGCTTCTGTCACTTGCCCCTTTCCCTATAAAAGGGATATGACGACAGCACCTATCTCCTAGGGTGGCCCCAAGATGAAGTGGCCCATGGTGTGTGTGATGCCTAGCCCAGCATAAGTACTCTGAGCACATCCTTTCTCTCTTTGCATCCTTCTGCTCTATAATGCTCTCACTAAGGTCCAGCTACAAAGTGCATAGCCCATAATATGGGAGAAATTGCCGTGTCATTCCCTGCTTTGTTTTATCCCTGTTCTGGGGACCACTTTGACCTGTAGTTCATTGGGATGAAATCTTCAAAGAACAAGACCTCATTTCTTAGAGTCTATTATCTTAAACATCTAATTTGGATTGCTTTCCCCCAAGCACATTAACTATCATTTAATGACTTCAAAGAACTTCTAATACATCTGTTTATTTATGTCTTTGTGTGTTCACCTTGCCGTCTCTCCCTGGGTGGTCTCACCCACCACATATTTTCAATTCTCACCTTCAAGTATGTGATCCCCCAATCTGTCTAAATCCAGAGACCCGTCTCTATTTGTCAAGTCTGCTGGGACATGATCACGCCCCTCAGATTCGTCCACTGAAGGGTAAGGAGGCTGAAGGATTCAGCTACAGGATCCTACCCACACTTCTGGACTGCACTTGCCTTCAGGCTAAGAAGGTTCCTGCAGCATCAGAGAAGGCCTGGGTCAGAGAGTATGCAGACTTGAGCTCTGTTGGGCATAGTACTGAAACGTGAAAACACACCCTTAAATGGGCTTTTCCTTTTCTTCCTTTTCATTCTCCCTACTTCCTCACTTCTTCCTGGAAGAACGTTCCAAACTACCCTAACCCAAGTTCTCATCTCAGGCTCTGCTTTCAAGAGAAGTCAAATTATGACAGATGACATGAGGATATGGTTTTTAATCACCTCTCAGCTCTGTAGTCTCAGTATTGGTCCCATTCCAAGAGGTCTCTTCTCAAGAGCACCTAAAAAATAGTGTGAGTCACTCTGATTGGTCCATGCCCATCCTGAGTTGAGTCTGGTGGCCAGGGTATTGGAATATGGTGATTAGCCAAGGCTGAGTTACATGCTCACCTAGAGTTAGAGGTTGTGGTCAACTCCGTCAAGGTCACACGTGCAGATGTATAGGGTATGCCTCCATGGAAAATCAGAATTAGATGACTAGAAGGAGAGAGAATAAATGCCGGGTAGATTAAAAGACAGATATTCATTAAGAAAGTCACCAAAGAGTCCCTTCATAGATGGGTACCACAGGTGACTCTGATAGCAGAAATGAATAAGGAGACCACAACATCTTTACCAGGGGAGTGATATTATTGGAGACTAAGGTTTGAAATGACCTTGAAAGTAATTTCATCCAAACTTCTCAAGTATTGAAGAAGTTCAGAAAGACATTAAGCCCACTCGTTTGATGTTGTCCAGCCAACAACTGCTAGTTCTGGATCAGGAATGCAAGACTCCAACCTACCAATGCTGGGCTAATTACACGGCAAAAATTGAAGTGCTTACGATTACGCATCCCTCCCTTACACTGGCTGCTTCCTCAGTGAGACTGACAGCTCTGAATTGTAAGGACTGCAGAATTATGCTTCAAAACTACCACATGGTTAAAAAATGATAGACCTGGCTCGAAAACAGGTCCATTTCTGGATTTGCTAATTCAGCCCATTAAGTCTAATCTGTGTCTACAAAGAAAAATTTTGACTCCTGATTTCCCTAGCTTGCAAAACTATATTTCTTTTCCTACACAGAGTGCCTGGGACAGTCCCTGACCCAGCTCTCAGCTTTCATGATGTACTTTCATGATAATTTAGGAAATAGTAGAGAAAGGAGGACAAAACAGATCTGGCTGGAAGCTTTCACAGCAGAAAAAGGTTTTTCTTTGCTTTTGAAGGACAGGTGAGCAATGGATTAGCTGGGGAGGAGATGTGTATTGGGGATGGGGAGACATAAGTAAGAATGTTTGGGGTGGGCACCTGGTGTTGCTTTCAGAACAAAGGAATTGGGCTGAATGCATAAATCAATCAGGGAAGACCTGATTAGGGTGAAAATGTAATATACATATGAACATCCTTGTCAGCATAAAGTGTAGTCTGCAGAATGAGGCTATGGGGGAGGGGGGAGGGAGAAGGGGAGGAAAGGAAAGGAGAAGCTAGCTTTAAGAGACACTATCAAAGGAACAGAAGAAAAAAGGAATTTGAGCTTTTTCTTAGAGTTATAAAGGCAACCGACAGAACGTAAAGCACAGGAATAGCACCGTCAAATGCTGGGAAGAGGATAGGGAGGAGGAAGGAGAACAGTAAAGCAAGAAATACAGTTCCAGGCTTCCCTGGTGGCGCAGTGGTTGAGAGGCCGCCCGCCGATGCAGGGGACGCGGGTTCGTGCCCCGGTCCGGGAAGATCCCACATGCCGCGGAGCGGCTGGGCCCGTGAGCCATGGCCGCTGAGCATGCGCGTCAGGAGCCTGTGCTCCGCAACGGGAGGGGCCACAGCAGTGAGAGGCCTTAAAAAAAAAAAAAAAGAAATACAGTTTCAAACATTGTACTTAGGGTAATGGAGGCCAACAATAGAATAAATAAAAGTGGAAATTGTATGAAAAAGAGGCTGTTTCTGAGTAGTGGCTCTTAAAGTGAAAAGGGGGGAATATTCGTTCCACCATGAGTTTTTCTGTGTTATTTGAATTGTTAACATGTGAACAAGTTGCTTTGTGATTTGAAAAATAAATCCTATACTTCAACAGCTTCCCCATTAGCATGGAGTGTGCCCCTCCACTGTGTCAGGCACTGTACTGGGATTTGAGAATTCAAAGATAAATAAGACAGAACAAAAGATTAAGTGTTAGAATGGAGAAATCTTCAGGGAGAAATACAAGACTGGCATTGGAGAGATTTCCCAAAAAGGTAAAATAGGAACTGGGTATTGAAAAATGAACAATTCGGGAAGGACACTCCAGGCAAAGAGACCAGAATATTCCAAACAGCAGAGGCGTGGAACGCAATGAAACCTTTGAGCAACTTCAAATTATTCAATATCGGGGGTGCATTTGGCGCTGGATTTTATGGTCGCAGGAACAAATAAGCCCAAATCAGGAAAGATGCATTATGCCACCCTTGAGGGTTTGAACTGTATCTTGAACTGTAGCCAGGGGTTACAAACTCAGATACATAGAACAATAGCTGGACAGATAACGAAAATAAGAGGAGAAGGGAAAAGACAAAGTGGATGAGAGCACAAGGCCCAGTGGGCACAAGGGGCGGCACATTGCTGCCTTCTGGGTGTTCAAACCCAGTGTCAGAGATTTTCTAGCTTTTCATTAAAGCTCAGAATCAAGATTTTCTGTGACTTTTTAAATGTTAGCAACTTTATTAGTCAGGCTATGCTATGCTGTGCTGTGAAAACAAAGAGGCCCCCCCATGCTCAATGGCATAACCTCTTTTCTCATTCCTACCAAGTCCAATATGGGTAGAACATCTCCCTTCCTTTTTGTACTTTTGTCAACAGAATCTCACGGTCTTCCAGGTCATTGAAGCAAGAGAGGAGGAAGTACGCTGCTTCTTAACAACCCTGGCAGCAGACGTTCATTAGCTGGAATGAGTTACTTGCCCTCAATATAACTTAGAGGAAGACTAGGAAGTATCACAGCACCCAGGGGTATTGCATGAGCACTTAACTGACAGAGCAACTAATGCAACTTTTATTCTTAAATACCACATGACCCTATTTATAATGACCAGTGCTGGCAGAGAGGTGGCAGTTGAAGGAAATCTCTGCCCTAGTCAAAGATCAAAGTTTTTAAAAAAAAGTCACATTTTCATTTGCCAAAAAATGATTCCAGGAGCGATGTGAAGAGTTGACCGGAAAGGGTAATACTCTACAGGAAGGATAGTTTTTGAGATTGCCTTGAGAAGCAATATTGAGGACCCGAAACAGGACGGGAACAGTAGGAAGAGAAGAGAAGGATTAACTCTCTCACTTTACAAATAAACAGTAGGATGCCTAGACATCGTTTCTGTGAATTGCTCAAGGTTGCAAAGTTAATAAGCAGCTGTCCAGCACTCTTTTTGTTACATTGGTAGAATGGTAGAAAGGAAAACTAATGGAAATGTAAGACCTTTGAGAATTAGGCTTTGGGGAGCTTATCTAATGCAAACACTCAATACCATCAGATTTTGTTCATAACTGATTTTAAATGTGAACCCCCTCAAAGATATTACTTTCTTCTTAACTTATAAGACCTTCCAATGGGTAAACATCAAACAGATAATGTATTCTTTTTCTTTTAAACCTTGATTTAGACTCCTTTCCTATTACCTTCTGGGAAATCGTCCACTTAAGAAAGAAATGTTTTTATCTTTCTCACCTCTAAACGTGTCCTAGCACTGGAACAGTAAGCGTTCTAACCTGCCTGGCTCCGGACCATCTGTAATGAGATTTTCTACTGGAGGATTCATCTCAGTCTCTAATGCTCAGAAGTAGTTAATCCATTTGAGCCTAAAGCAGAAAGAAAATAGAGAAAAAAGGAAAACTGTTGGAAAGAAGGGAGTGTTTGTGTGTGGGCGAGAGGAGATGGATTAAATGGAGCAGTGCTTTTCTGCCCTAAATCTTCAGAAAATGAGAACATAATGCATCTGTGTAAAGGTATATTTTAAAAATTAATGTTCATTAAAAAGCTCTAGTATTAATTAACTTCATAGCCAGCACTGGACTGGTCATTTTGCGTGATCACTTCAGCTCATCTGTGCTATTTCCCCATGCGGTGGTTAACGCTATCCCCATTTTACAAATGAGCAGAGACTCAGAAATGTACCACATCACAATTTAAACCCCAAATCTGAATTTTTTCTTCTTTCAATATCTTAACAGTAACAGCCTTAATATTCGGATTCAATAAATGTTTATCAAGTATATACCTTGAACTCACAAACCCCAAAACTGACACAATTTATTTCACTTAATCCTTAAAATAACCTCGTGAGGTCAGTGTTATTCCAATTATTACAACAAAGGAAATTCAAGTGCAAACTAAGGAGAATGAGATGCCTGGTCTTTGTTCTGGGTGCCAGTGGAGATACAGGACTGGACTCAACTTTCTCAGGAAATGGGACTCTTCATTGTGGCATTTTTCTACTCTCTTTGGGGAAAGTCTTTCTGGTAATGAGTCTTTCTAAGTTTCCTAGTCTTTCCTGGTCTTTCTGTCTTTGCCTAGAAGACCTACCGAAAGAGAATATTTGAGAAAAATCATTTTGACAACCATTTGGGGACATATATGTCATCAGTGTGTATCTTTACAACAACAGCATAAGGCATATGTTAACAACTTCCAGTATATTGATGTCCTTAAGGGTCATTGCTTGGGTGAAAAAGTAAATAGATTTGAGGGTGAAGTTGGTCTCTGGGGTATCTTTGTTATGAGGGTTTGAGCAAACATTTGAAACTTTATGATTCTCATATACAAATATCCTTGTTGGAACATAATCCACATGGATTAGACACCTGGATGACGTAATCACAAGGTCAAATATACAAAAATATTTACTACAAATGTAAAGAAGTGGGAAAATGTGACCCAGAATCAAAACATAAAGTAGTCAATAGAAAGAGTTCTGAGATAATTCAGACGATGGAATTAACAGACAAGAATACTGAAACAGCTATTGACGTTATGTTCACGGAAAGGGTGAACATGTGAGTAAATGGGTGGGGAATCTTAGCAGGAAAATGAACATTATAGAAAAGAGCCAAATGGAAAATCTAGCACTGAAAAGTATAATACCTTATCAGAAGTGGAAAATTCCCTGGATGATTATACTGAGACCCTTATCTACTTATTGTACAAAATACAGAGAAAAGGGCGATCACGTCTCCAACTATCATTATAGATACGTATATTTTTAACTTTAGTATTACCATATTTTGCTTTATAAAGTTTGGAGCCCTATTGTTAGATGTCTAACTGTGATGGTTAATTTTATGTCAACTTGGCTGGACCATGGAGTGCACATATATTTGATCAAGTATTACTCCGGTGTTTCTGTGGGGATATTTTTGGATGTTTAACATTTAAATTAATATACTGAGTAAAGGAGGTTGCCCTCCTTAATGTGGGTAGGCCTCATCCAATCAGTTAAAGGTCTGAATAGAACAAAAGGGCTGAGCCTTCCCTGAATAAAGGGGCATTCTTCCTGCCTGACTGCCTGATCTAATTCATATTGATCACAAGAGACACACCTAAAATAAAACTAGAGACAAGTTAGAGCTATAGGTAAAAAACTGTGTCCATATTCTAAGCAATGGGATGTAGACATAGGCATACCACTATTTTTAAAGTTGAATTTAAAACAAATAGCGTCAATAAGAGTGAAGATGTTCGCTCCTTAATACTGAAAATTACGAGACCAGTATTTGACACATAGTGGACATCAATTAACATTGCTTAAATGAATTAAAAATATAGCAAGAAGAAATAAAGAACCATGATTTTTTTTACATCTTTATTGGAGTATAATTGCTTTACAATGGTGTGTTAGCTTCTGTTGTATAACAAAGTGAATCAGCTATACATAAGCATATATCCTCATATCTCTTCCTTCTTGCGTCTCCCTCCCACCCTCCCTGTCCCACCCCTCTAGGTGGTCACAAAGCACCGAGCTGATCTCCCTGTGCTATGCGGCTGCTTCACACTAGCTATCTATTTTACATTTGAAGAACCATGATTTTTTAATGCTTCCATAAAGAAACAGGTCAAGAACACTGAAGAGCTGGAAAGTATGTAAACTATGTAAACAATAGAATTAATGTAAGGTAAAATTTTATACCCAACAAATAGAAACTAACAGGTTTTATTTTTAATGTACACATGTCTCTCCAAAAATTGACCATACACTAAGTCACAAAAGGAGTCTTATAGTCTTAAGAAATTCAAATAATCAATATTATATACACCAGTGTTTCTCAACGTTTATTGTGAAAAAAGATCATCTACTAAACTTGTTAAAACACAAGATATCTGGCCTCAATCCCTAGAGATTCTGATTCAGTAGACCTGAGGTGCAGCTTTTTAACTTACATTTCTAACTCTTACCTGCTGACAATGGTACCAGTCCCTGGACCATAGTTTGATAGCACATTCTCTGACAACAATTTACTCCAAAATCAATGATGAACAAAAAATATTTTTTAAATTAATATTTATTTATTTTTGGCTGCATTGGGTCTTCGTTGCTGCGTGTGGGCTTTCTCTAATTGCAGCGAGCGGGGGCTACTCTTCGTTGCGGTGCGTGGGCTTCTCATTGCAGTGGTTTCTCTTGCTGCAGAGCATGGGATCTAGGCACGTGAGCTTCAGTAGTTGTGGCACGCAGGCTCAGTAGTTGTGGCTCACGGACTCTAGAGTGCAGGCTCAGTAGTTGTGGTGCACGGGCTTAGTTGCTCTGCAGCATGTGGGATCCTCCCGGACCGGGGCTCCAACCCGTGTCTCCTGCATTGGCAGGCAGATTCTTAACCACTGCACCACCAGAGGGGGTCCGGACGCGCAGGCTCAGTAGCCATGGCTCACGGGCCCAGCCGCTCCACGGCATGTGGGATCTTCCCAGACCGGGGCACGAACCCGTGTCCCCTGCATCGGCAGGTGGACTCTCAACCACCGCGCCACCAGGGAAGCCCAAGGAGCGTGGTCTTTATGATTCTACCAACATATTTTAGAAAAATAGGCAAAACTAACTTGTTGCAAGAAGTCAAGATGGTGGTTACTTTTACAGAGGAGGAAAAAGAGTGATTGAGAGGAGGTACAAGGGCTATTTCTGGGGCTGGTGATGGTCTGGTTCTCTTTCCTGATCTATGTTTGCTGTGGTTATTAGCATATCTTCATCTTTTGAAAATTCATCCACCTTGCCTTAATAATTTATGCACTTTTCTGTATGCATGGTATACTTCCATAGGAAATAAAATGCTAGAAAAAGACGAAATCTAAAGGATGCAGAGAAAGAAAATGGTAAAGATATGAGCAAAAATTAATGTGAGGAATAAACAAAAAGTATAAAGAAAATTAATAACCAAAAGTTGCATTTTGGAAGAAGAAGAAGGAGAAAGAGAAGGAGAAGGAGAAGAAGGCAAACTTGTAGCAAATCTGCTCAAGAATTTTTTTTTTAATTTAAAGAATAAATTTTGTTCCAGAAATAAAGGAATATTTATTTTTAGAAAGAATATTTCTTGGCCCTTCCCAGTTCGTGCTATAGCTGTATTTATTTGAGATCTATTTTCAAGTGCTTTTTTTTTTGTGTGTGTGGTACGCGGGCCTCTCACTGTCGTGGCCTCTCCCGTTGCGGAGCACAGGCTCCAGACGCGCAGGCTCAGCGGCCATGGCTCACGGGCCCAGCCGCTCCGCGGCATATGGGATCTTCCCCGACCGGGGCACGAACCCGTGTACCCTGCATCGGCAGGCGGACTCTCAACCACTGTGCCACCAGGAAAGCCCTTCAAGTGCTTTTAAACTATAGCTAACTTTTATTTTCATCCTTGTCACTAATCTGAAAGGCAATGGTCTATTGTTCGGGACTCAACATTCTGGATTTGCATAATTAGAAAACATGATTTTCTTTAGATCCTCAAGATAAATATTTCAACACATTTGTCTTTTTCAGCATCATTACCAGTTTTGACACTGATGTCATGAAAAATACTAACTCTAAAATAGTCACAGATATTTAATTTAACCTGCAATACATTTGCATCTAATCGGCAATAGCTATGCATTTAGCTCCTGGATTTCATTTGTAATTTATTAATTCCATCAGCATATACTGAGCTTCCAGTAAATGCTGGCCACAGGTCTAGACCCTATGATGCAGCAGTGCATAAAACATGACTCCTTCCCTAAAAGAGCCCTCATTCTATGGGGCAAAGACATCAACATACATAAATAATTACATTACAAAGTATTACGTGCCACCATAGAAATTTGTGTGGGGTCATGTTGTGGCTCAGAGGGGAAAATAAGTGTTTAGAGGATGAGCTGAGTACTGCAGGAAGAAGAATTGGCATGCTGTCCTCAGCGGGTAAATGGTGTGCAGGAAAGCTCAGAGATCATTACAGGAATGTTCAGAGGACTGCATTTGCGAAGGACCTGGCAGCCATGCTAAGACACTCAAGTGCAGCCTGCAGGCAGAGGACAGCCTAGAGGCTCCTAAATAGGTGGGAGAGAAGGTCCAATGTGATTTTGAAAGATAATGTTCTGTTCATTCTGTTCTCCAGGCCCTGTGCGCGTCTCACCATTACTAGTCTACACTAGGAACTATCTTCCCTTCTTCCTCCTTATGGCCATGCAATGGTCTGTGATTAGTCTGCTTTTTAACTATCAGCTGCCTGTCAGCATAAAAGTCATACATCCAAGCAACTATTCCTGAGCCTCCGACATTGTCTCTCCCACCAGAGTATTTACATGTTGTCTTATACCTATGCTTTGACAAGACCCACCCCACTGAATTGTATTTCTCTATTAGTCATCCTCGCTGGACTTGGGATCTCTGACGATGGTAGGCTGCCTTTTTATTTGTAGTCTTAGTGCCCTGAAGAGTTCTAAGTACATAGTGGGTGTTTGATCAAAGTTTGTTAAATGTACATGTCAATCATACAGTTTAAGCAAACGTCCTCTCAAATAACCATAGTCAGCCAGGCAAATTTTTATATCCTGAAATATCATTCAACAATAGTTTTGTCTGATGATTTTGAGTTCTTTTTAAAAATTCAGTATCTGTCTATATTGAAAGAAATTCATAAAGCTTTGAAAAGAAAGTCAAGAAAAAACTCTAACATTTACTGGACACTTAGTAGAAGCTAGCACTACGTTAGGAATATTGCATGCTGTGTGATGGTTAATTTTATGTGTCAGCTTGGCTAGGCTACGTTGATTGATTAAACAGCAGTGTAGATTTGCCAGGAATGTATTTTTCAGAGGTAATTAACATTTAAATTGGAAGATTTTGAGTAAAGCAGATTATCTTCCATATAGTAGGTGGGCTTCATTCAATGAGTTGAAGGTCTTAAGAGAAAAGACTGAGGAAAGACTTCTGCCTTCCAACTCAAGCTTGCAATATCAAAAGCATGGCCTCTTACCAGAAATTCCAGCCTGCTCTGCCAAGTTTGGACTTGTCAGGACCCACAATTGTGTGAGCCAGTTCCTTAAAATCTCCCCGACACATCTCTTCTCTCTTTCACTCTCCCGGTTCTGCTTCTCTGGAGAATTCTGACTAAATCAACATGATATCTTTTAACCATCACTACCAACTTGTGAGAGCAGTATTTTCACTTGTCACACAAGGTCAGTGAGGCTCAGAAAGTTTAGGCATCTTGCATAGTGAGTGTGGCAGACTACTATTCACCAGTATCCATTTTTCCCAGGGTGACTAATGATTCTGGTTTGCTTGAGACTATCCTGGTTTTTGGATACGGGACACCTTCAGTCCCAGGAATCCACCCCCGCCCCCATCAGGTCATCTGGGAAAAGTGTAGTCCCTGCCCCTTGGCAAGGCCACACAACTCACTTTGGCCAGTGCAACAAGAGCAGAAATAGCTGTGAGTCGCTTCTGGGTGGAAGTTTAACTACCAGTGTTTAACTCTCCAGCTTCCTCTGCCGCAGTGGTGATAGCTGATGAATGTGTTGCATTGGATGCGAAGGCTGAGCCGTCATGGAGGACAACTGCCCTGCAGTAGCTCCTGGATCACCACTTATTACTTTGTGATCAGCCACGGAGATTTTTGTGTTGTTACTTCAGACTATGCTGCTCTACCTTGAACGGTGTAGTGGAAGTCTCTACAATTTTTCCGTAGCTATTCTATAATCAAGAGAAGGCAGTTTTGTTTATTTTAAGTAAATGTGTTGGGGAAGAAAACATATATTTTTGTATACAGCGAGAAAGGGACTAGTAGAAAAACAGAGACCACAGATGCCAGAGAAAGGAAGTGTTGGAGGGCAAATGTAGTTAAAGGATGTGGTTAAAGAACGTAGTTAGAGAAGGGAGTGTGGAGAGAGCATGGGCTTACACCAGGGTTGGAGGACTGACAGCTCTTTCTCTGAAGGTCTGGGGAACAGCTGAGAGATAGTGACCCTCTTAGGATGAGGGAGGAGAACTTGCCATAAATACCAGTGTGCTCAGATGAGCACTGGATGGGGAATCCTTGGTAAAAGCCCTTAACTAATTCTTTTCTTTGTGAAAGTCTAGGAGGTAAAGGTGCAGACAATGTGCTCACTGATATTTGACATTTTATGACTGGCAAATATTACCCTGGTATCATCACATATATGCCCCCTAGATTTCCTTTATCACTGGAAGGCAAAGGAGAAAGTTTAAGATCAGTTCACAGAGCAGACACACACAAAAGATATGGACAGCTGTGTTATAGGGATTTTTAATCAGCAGAATTCATTATGGTAACTGTGAGTGGCTCTGTAGAGTTCCTGATTTCCTGCTTATCCCATTAACTACAGTATATTTGAATCATAAATGACTTGACTTTTAGTTTGTCGACAAGAATAGACGAGTAATTAAATAATTACAGACAGTAAATGCTCTTTACTGCTGGTGAGGCAGATGTGAGGCAAAACGATGTGAAGACAACACAACACCAGCAAAAGCCCTGTGGCTCTTTCATCCAACAGTTGGGAGAGAGTCCATGTCTGGAAGAAGACAGCTTTATTTGTCTTAATCTGAGAACCCCATCTAAAGGCAGGTGTCTTTCCTTGTCCCCTTGCTGCCAGCACCCAAATAGATTTGAGCTTCTTCTGTCATTTTTGCATGTTAACAGCATTTTTATTTACTTATTTATTTATTTATGGCTGCATTGGGTCTTCGTTGCCGCGCACGGGCTTTCTCTAGTTGCAGTGAGCGGGGGCTACTCTTCGTGGCGGCGCGCAGGCTTCTCATTGCGGTGGCTTCTCTTGTTGCGGAGCATGGGCTCTAGGCGTACGGGCTTCGGTAGTTTTGGCTCGCGGGCTCAGTAGTTGTGGCGCACGGGCTTAGTTGCTCCGCGGCACGTGGGATCTTCCCGGACCAGGGCTCGAACCCGTGTCCCCTGCATTGGCAGGCGGATTCTTAACCACTGCACCACCAGAGAAGTCCCTTAACAGCATTTTAATTAACAATTTTCTAAAAATGTAGTTGAATTTTTCACACTATGTGCTTTTATGTTGGGATATGCAGATGTACTCAGGTTGAATTCCTGGATGTCAGAGTTGGAAGAGTTCTTTCTAGATGGGTCAACATACTCGGAGAGTTCAGTATTTCATCTAAAGTCAAGTAGCCGTTTATTTGCCAGTACTCGATGTCTGCGCACTTCCATGCCAGGGGCTGGAGATGGAAGAGGCATGTAGCATGTTTTCTACCCAACTCTGAGGCTAGTGCTGTAGTATCTTAACTAAGAACCAGTTCTCTGGGCCAGGAAGAGAGATCCACTGCCTAAATTAGGTGGTGTCAAAAGGAAATTTGGAACATGGAAAAAAAAACTTGAACACAGCAGAGAGAAGGGCATTTCAAGCAAAGAGGGGTCATATGCAAAAGCCCACAGCTGAAAAGAGCATGGTTTTCTTAGGAGGTAAAGAATTTTGACTATGTGTGAGAACTTTGACTACACATTGCAATAACCTGAGAAACTTTAAAACATATGGATGCTGGGATCATCCTCAGACCTTCCTGCTTTATTGACAGGTAGGTTGAGATTCAAACTTCCTCATACTTCTCAACAATAAAGATTGAGTATATAGGGCTTCCCTGGTGGCACAGTGGTTGAGAGTCCGCCTGCCGATGCAGGGGACACGGGTTCGTGCCCCGGTCCAGGAGGATCCCACATGCCGCGGAGCGGCTGGGCCCGTGAGCCATGGCCGCTGAGCCTGCACATCCGGAGCCTGTGCTCCGCAACGGGAGAGGCCACGACAGTGAGAGGCCCACATAGAAAGAACAGCCCTCCCAAAAGTCCCAACTATGTATAAAACTTTGAAGGCCTTCTTATCGACTCCTGTGATTTTACAGAAAAAGAAGATGAGAACTAAAGGGAATTGATCTGCTCATAAACATACCAAAAATTTCAATCAAACCTGACATTTTCTGAAAGACATTTTTTGCCCTCTCCATTTATAGGATTAAGTACATTAATTTGGGCCCCATAAGTATTAGCTGATAAACAATATTTATTGTAGAGCATAAAATATGTAATCTGATAACCATCCACTTTAGCCAATACCTATGTTCTAGGTCAGCTGTGCTTTTCTTGGTCTTGACTTAACCCCGCTTCTCTTGGAAAAAGTTGTTTCCACTGTGTATTGGTCAGCTCGGCCTGACAGAACAAAATACCACAGACTGAGTGGCTTGCAAAACAGGCATTTATTTTCTCACAGTTCAAGCCCGTGTATTTCATAGTGGATACAAGCAGATCTTTCAGCACAGGACTTTAAAAGGAGGCAAGGGTTAATTTTATTTTGATTATTGATTGTGTGATTTACCAGCTGTATATGATCGCCTTCCACTTGATGGATTAGGGTGTGTTTTGCTTAAACACACCTTTGAAGTCTGGCTCCTGCCCGACTGGCAGGAAGCAAGATGTGAAATAGACTCTATACACAACAGATCCATTTGGCTTTTCTTTCCTGGATGATGGAGAGTTTAAAAATAAGGCTTGAGTTATGAAATGCTCCAAGTATTCAATACCAGACTGTTTAAGAAATTAAAGATTCATAGGACTTCCCTGGTGGCGCAGTGGTTGAGAGTCCGCCTGCCGATGCAGGGGACAGGGGTTCGTGCCCCGGTCTGGGAAGATCCCACATGCCGCGGAGCGGCTGAGCCCGTGAGCCATGGCCGCTGAGCTTGCGTGTCTGGAGCCTGTGCTCCGCAACGGGAGAGACCACAACAGTGAGAGGCCCGCGTACCGGAAAAAAACAAAACAAAACAATAAGGCTTGAGTTATGAAATGCTCCAAGTATTCAATACTAGACTGTTTAAAAAAATTAAAGATTCATAGCAGGCAACACAAAATAGAGAAATCATTCTGACTTGGGAATAAACAAAACAGATTTCTAATCCTGACTCCCTCCCATACTCTGAAAGAAGGTGGAATTGCATGTCCTCTTTGAGGCTCAATTTCCTTATCTGCAAATTGAGGTAATAATATTAACTTCATTTGTACTATGAGGATAAAATATATTCATTCAACCCTCCTGGATACCTAACCAGTAGCAGTGTTTTAAATATTTAAAAACTACTAAAATATGGGCACTGCCCAATCAGAACAGATGCTGCCCATTAAAAAACAACACATACACACTACTATATATAAAACAGATAATCAACAAGGACCTACTGTATAGCTAAGAAACTCTACTCAATACTCTGCAATAACCTATATGGGAAAAGAATCTGAAAAAGAATAGATACACGTATATGTATAAGTAAATTACTTGGCTGTACATCTGAAACTAACACAACATTGTAAATCAAATATACTCCAATGTGAAAAATAAATTTTAAAAAAATTTAAAAAAAACAAATAAACAAAAAAACCTCAAACTCCAAAAAACTATAGGTCAATTTCAGCTGACTACAGCCCTGGCCTGAATGAGCGTAAGAATAAGTGCTGGAAATACAGAAATTAATGGGACAGGGTCCATAGCTTCCACACCTCGAGACACTCAAAGTACTTGAGAGAACATCAGACACATGAGAAAATCAATGCAATATAGTATTCTAGACAGCAGGAGAGATGCCGTGTCACGGGTGAGAGCGTCTGGCACAGATCTCGTTACATAGCAGGCAGTCTTCCCTCCACACAGGCCTCAGTAGGGAAATCAGTCTTTTGCATGGTGAGATCAAGTATCATTTTATGTAACATAAATGGGAGGAAGAGAGAAAAATGAGGAGGTGGAGAATACTCACTTAGATTTTGAATAAAAAGAAACCCATTAAAAAAGTTGAACCATCCAAGTCTTTACCTTGCAGCATAGTGTATTAGCAGGTTACTCCCCACTCACATGTAATTTGCCACCGTTACCCAAACACAAGTTGTCTCAATAATCTAAAATTACGAATAACCTTTTATTACTAGTGATCCAGGCATTGCACTATTTTATATACATCATCTCGTTTAATCCTCTTTGAACCCACAATGAAGGTACTATTTTCTCTTGTTTATCAGATGAAAACTGAAGGTCAGAGAGGTAAGGTGAATTGGCCAAGGTCACTTGACAGAAGCCATTAAAGATGACTCCGGGGAACTTCTCTGGTGGCTCAGTGGTTGAGAATCCACCTGCCAATGCCGGGGACACGGGTTCGAGCCCTGGTCCAGAAAGATCCCACATGCCACGGAGCGACTAAGCCCATGTGCCACAGCTACTGAGCCTGCGCTCTACAGCCCGTGAGCCACAACTACTGAGCCTGCATGCCACAGCTACTGAAGACTACGCGCCTAGACCCCGTGCTCCACAACAAGAGAAGCCACCGCAATAAGAAGTCCACGTACCGCAACAAAGAGTGGCCCCCGATCACTGCAACTAGAGAAAGCCTGTGTGCCACAGTGAAGACCCAACGCAAACAAAAATAAATAAACAACTAAAATAAATAAATTTCTAAAAAAAAGAAAAAATGGCTCCAGGTCACCATAGTGGATAGACCCAATGACCTCCTAGAGGTTTCAGGGCAGCCTAATCCCTTGCCTTTTTCTCATATAATGAGGATCTGTTGAATCAAAAGACAAAGACTCTTCTCTAAAATGGGGCAGAAGACAGTGGGATTCCAACCTTAAAGAGGAACCGTGTCCTACGAGGAAAAGTTGTAAGGAAATAAATATGTTGTTTTATCAGAGATGATGACTTAATTCCTCCCATTATGTGAATACACAGGAAGGGAGAGAGGGAGGGAGGGAGAGACAAAAAGATTTGTTAGGAATGGGGGGGATTTTATCATTATCCTTGTATGTAAAGTGATTTATAATCTGCCCTGCTCCAAAAAATTATCTGAAGTACTACCAACTTGGATTTCTTGGGTTGAATGTAGCACAGAGATACGCCTTTTAAATAAAAGTGCTACTAAATAGGAAAAAAGCACTCTTTATGGTTGCATGCTCAGACACCAAGATAAGTCCAGAAACTCTTCATCTTACGGTCTGTTGTGGACATCAGGATGCTGCCGGCAGGTAGCAACGCAAGAGCACTGCCTCCTATTGATTCTAATCCAGATGTAAAACCAAAGTTCCAGGTCCAAGCCAAAGTCCATTGCCGCGTATAGGGCGGAAGACGCAAAGAGCAAAGCCGAGCTAGAGTTGGCATAGTAAACAGCGGCAAGAAGAAATAGGGTTGGGAAAATATTTGGGGGGAGAATCCCACCAAAGGCCGGCTTGGCTGAAGGTGTAGCCTTACCATCTGAGGTTTCTTGCTGCAAGAGGTTTTCCGGTTCAGCCGTGGACTTTGTCAAGCCTGCTGCCCATCAGCTGATAGCAAAGGGGAAACCAACAGTACCAGGAGCTTCCATTCCCAGCTGATTCGTCCATTCATCGAAGTGATGAAATGATGGGAACATTCTGTCTTTTGGCTGTATTGTATAATACTAAAATTGCGCAAGCAGGGATGAATAATGATGAGCAGTTACCTTCACACACATTATACCAAACAATGAGCGCCCTCCAAAGCGGCGTGAAGCTGTTTAGAGTAAACATTCCAGCTACAATGAGTCTATTCAAATAGGATAAAAATGAACACTAGAAAATAACGGACTAGCCTTAGAAACAGAAGCCCAGAGGGTGTTTCAGACCTGAGCTTTCTGGCAGCACCCACAGAAGAGATGATGGGCAGAACTGCCAATTAAAGGGAAGCATCATTATACCTGGCAAAAGGGAATCGTACTGATGGAAAAACTACTACATGCCAGAAACTGACTACTTTATGCAATCATCTCATCAGACCCATATTTTAAAAAAGAAGATGGACCATTTGTCCTAAGTCAGAAGAGCAGTAAAGGAAGAGATAGATTTGAGAGAAGAGCATTCTGATTGTAATGTCTAGCTGCTTTACATCACACAGAGGCTGTCTCTTCACAGGGATGTAACCCAGCCATGACACAAAAAGCAGCTTACAAAGGTTAATTCAGTGATCCTAGTTGTCTTAATCTCATTGACTTTCAAAAGCCCATCTGTTAATTCACTTAACAAATATTCATTCAGTTTCTAATATTTGTGCAAGGAATACATGGATGAATAAGACAGTTTTGGCCTCTACCCTCAAGGAACTTAGAGTGTAGTGGAAGGAGAGACACAATGAATCAATTAGAACAGATAAGAAGAGTATGCTTTTCCTGATGATGGCAAAAATGAAGGAGAAGATGGAGATAACAAAGGAGAAGGAGAAAGAGAAGGAGGGGGAGGGGAAGAGGAAGGGGAAGGGGAAGACTTTCTGGGGTCTCTCATTCACTTAATTTTTCGTTTGGATTCCAGCAACAAATATACAGGCTCAAGCTCAAAACACTATCTCAGCATAACTATGTGACGTCAGGTGGGACAAAATTCTCAAATATATCGTCCCTACTTTGCTTGGCTTGGGCCAAAAGCTTTCAGAAACCCTCTCTGTGAACCGGTCTTGTGAACAGGAGGCTGTGCCGTGGCTGAAGCAGAGCCTGGAATAGATGAGGATGAACCTCAGTTGAGGACAAGCTTGAGACACGGAGGAGAGTCTCCTGGCTGGCATCACCTTCTCACCCCTCAGCTGCTGCTGAGCGCGGCAGCATCTGTTCCTCGGTGGGGAAGGATGTAGCAGAGGTCAGAAGCAAGTGAACAAACACGACTTTGACAAGAAGAAAACCCAATTTCTTTCCTGGCACCCAGGCAGCTGCATCAGTAATGGCAAAGGGGATGGATAACCAAGATTCATTTGCCGCTTGAGAAAGTGCACACAGAATGGTCAACACACTTGTTTGCTTTTAATAATGATTAGACGCAAAGTGGAGAATGTAAAGCCCTTGAAGCTGCAAAGAAAACAGTTGACATTCTACCTGCTGTGAATTCGCAGTGTTTTTATTTCCACAATCTCTTTCGGAAAGAGTCCAGAAACAAGTTGGAAAGCAGTGAGTTCTTAGAGCCCTGCAGGGAGATGGGCTGCCCCCCTTCCTCAGAGCAGCCAGAATGCTGTTGTGTGGTGCCATGTCTCTGACCCTAGCGCCAGCCACCACCTGCACCCCCCGGGAAAAATGGTACCCGGCTGAATCTTGAGTAGACAGAACTGCCTTTTAATTCTGGGTCTACTCCCTGCTGGCTGTGTGACCTTGAACAAATTACTTGACGTCTCTGAGATAAGATGAGTCCAAAATCCATGGTAGCAGTGGTGCCGGAAAGAAGAAATTACAGAAGTGGGAAGCAAAGTAATAATAGTATGCAATTAACTGCCTCGCAGTTGGCTTACTGCCGTCCATTTATCAGTTATAATAATCCTTGTACCTAAGATAAACATCTTTAGCTTCATTTTATAGAGACTGAGACTCAGACAGGGTCAACAGTTGCCCAAGGCCACATAGTCAGTGGTACGGTCAAGATTCGAGCCCCAGTTAAAAATATTTTCCCTTGTTCCATCCACCCTTGTCTAATGTTCCTGCTTTGGGACTTGGTCACTGATTGAATATGGAGGGAGTGGGTGAGAGGGAAGGGCCCAGGATACCTCTCAGGGTTCTGGGGTCAGTGGGGCAATTCTCTGGGAGGACGGGAAGGAGAAATGCAAAGTCCACATGGGCACCTCGGGTGTGTTTTGCTGTCTGACGGATAACCATGTCTCCGTCCTCCTCTTTATTTCCCTAGCTCGCTTCTCCTTTACCATCAGCCTTCCCCAAAAGTTAGCTGTGCTTCTGGTCTCTACTGAGGCAGCTCCCGCTGTCTCCTCAGTGGAATGTAGCCTGGTTTGTACGTCCATCACTCTACTAAAGGTACTCAGCATCCCCAATTATTGGAATATCATTTCCCTTTAGGTTGCCTGAACCACACTGTGGTTTTCTCTTTCTATCTCTCTGACTCTTCCAATGTCAGTCATCATCTGTAGCTCATCATCCGGCTGCATTTGATCATCATCTATAGGGTTTTGTTGTGAGCTCTCTCCTCTTCTCTCCCTTCTCTCCTTTTTTCTCTTCCCTTTTCTTCTGTTCTCTTCTCCACTCCTCTACCTCCCCACACGCTCTTACTAAGTGATCTCATGCCCTTCTATGGAGGCAATTGTTATTCAGTTACATGCTAAAGGATCCAAAACTCTGACAGTCCCCAAGTGGAATATCATTTCCCTTTAGGTTGCCTGAACCACACTGTGGTTTTCTCTTTCTATCTCTCTGACTCTTCCAATGTCAGTCATCATCTGTAGCTCATCATCCGGCTGCATTTGATCATCATCTATAGGGTTTTGTTGTGAGCTCTCTCCTCTTCTCTCCCTTCTCTCCTTTTTTCTCTTCCCTTTTCTTCTGTTCTCTTCTCCACTCCTCTACCTCCCCACACGCTCTTACTAAGTGATCTCATGCACTTCTATGGAGGCAATTGTTATTCAGTTACATGCTAAAGGATCCAAAACTCTGACTCCTTGTCATGTCTAATTTACTTTTCCATCGTACAGACACAATGGACCCTCTAAAAGGCAAATCTAATCATGACTGCCCTTAGCCCCAAACAGATCATGGCTCCTCATTGCTTAGAATAGAGTCAGTCCCTGAGATCTGGGCCAGGAGTCGCAGAACGGTCATATACTTCCCCACGTGCTCCCTTGCACCTTGCACTCTAGCCAGCTCGGTCGTGTTGCACACCAGGTCATGTGCATGTACCTTTGCGCTTCATGTGTGCTGAAACCATCTTTATCCCCATCTTCATCTGGTTAATGTCTTTCAGGTCTCAGCTTTAAGGTCATTTCTTCTGGGAAGACTTCTGCCCCCACCTTTCTCCAAGACTTGGTTAGGGCCCTACGTGTGCTTTCTTATCCCAACACAAGTAATTGTCTATTGTTTTCCAACCAAGGCAACTGTACGTTCTTTTATAACAGGGATTGGGCATTCCCATCACTGCCTCCCAATGCCTGTCTGGAGTGAGAGGTCAACATCATTTTTTAATTTAAAAATAAATAGGACAATAATCAGTAGATGTTAAGGACTGAATTGTGTTCTCCCAAAAATTGTATGTCGAAACCCTAACCCCAAATGTGACTGTATTTAAAGCTAGGGTTTTTAGGGAGGTAATTCAGGTTAAATGAGGTTATAAGAGGGGGGCCTAATTCAATATGACTGGTGTCCTTAGAAGAAGAAGAAGAGAAACCAGGAAAGTGTGTGGACACAGAGAAAAAGGAAAGTGTGTGAACACAGAGAAAAACGTCATGTGAGAACACGAGAAGCTGGTCAACTGAAAACCAAGGAGAAAGGCCTCAGGAGAGACCAAGTCTGGGAGCACTTTGATCTTGGACTTTCAGCCTCTGGAACTGTGAGATAAATTTTTGTCTTTTAAGCTGCCTAATCTGTGGCATTTTTTAAAATGGAAGCTCTGGCAAACCAATACAGTTAGTAAATGGATAGAGAAGTCTGACAGCAAGAAAAGGGCTCCGAATCAGAGACGTGCAGTGGAGTTCCCTGTATTGAGATGATGACTGAAGCCAAAGAAGTGGCTGAAATGACCCAGGCGATATGTGTGAAGTGGAGAAGTCCTCGGGAATGCTGACGGTTACAGGTAGAGCAGAGAAGGAGGAGTCTCCTTGGACTCCTTCTCCCTTGGAGAAGACTGAGCCGTAGATTCCAAGGTGATAGGAGTGAAACCAAGAGGGTATGTCATGTTAGAAGACAAGGGAGGTAAGGGCTGGGGTTGGTGGCATCTGAATCCCCAGGAAAGGCACAGAAGCATGTCCTGAAGAAGGCTGATGGGAAGGACATGGCTGCCTCAGAGTGGGTGGTTTCAGTGTTTGTTCTTCTCCCAAAATCCTTTCACGCCACTAAACCTTTGCACATCCTCTTCCTTGTACCTGGAATACCTCTCTCTGTTTGTTTTCCTAGCAAATTTAAACTCATCTTTCAATGTGTGCTCATTCAGTCCACAAATACTTGTTAAATGTCTATAATGTTATGGATATTGTTTCAGAGTCACTTAAATGTCATTTCCAACATGAGGCCAATTTCGTGCACATGGAAAGTCCTGTTCCTCTGTGCAGTCATAGAATCCCATCACAACTTCCAACCCCCAGTCCACTGAAATATGGACAACTCTTTACTCACTGTCTCTAGAATAAATTCTTGTTGTTGTTGTTGGTTTTTGCTGTGCCATGCAGCTTGCAGGATATTAGTTCCCCAACAAGGGATCAAACCCAGGGCCCTGGCAGTGAAAACGCCAAGTCCTAACTACTGGACCGCCGGGAAATTCCCTTCTAGAATAAATTCTTGACGGTAGGAAATTTCTTTTATTTATCTCTGAATTTTTTTATGGGTTGAGTTGTGTTTCCCTAACATTCATATGTTCAATACTTAAAATGCAACTTTATTTGGAGATAGGGTCTTTACAAAAGCAGTCAAGTTAAAGTGAGTTCATGAGGTTGAGCCCTTCCAATCACAACTGATATCCTAACAAAAAGGGGAAATTTGGAGACATACATGCACACAGGGAGGATGTCATGTGAACATGGGACCCGAGCAAAGGAACAACCAGGAACTAGAGGAGCGACCTGGAATAGATCCTTCCCTCACAGCCCTCGGAAGGAGACAATTCTTTTGACACCTTGATTTCAGACTTCCAGCCTCCAGATCTGTGAGGCAATGAACTTCTGTGCTTATCCACAGAGTTTGTGGTACTTTGTTATGGCAACCCTGGAAAGCTAGTGCGGAATTTATGACACTGTACTGTCTTTAAGTCAATTTACCTACAGACTCTGCCTTTTTATTTCTAAAGAAAATGTTTTTGACCTCTTATTTCATAACAGGAGTTGAGGAGGTAATGATGACCATCCATGGTTCCTGTTACAAAAGTGGTTACATTTACCTTGGTTGGAAAAAAATAAACGTTATGTTGGGAGTTATCGCTGAATGGAGGAATGAATGTGAGTCTACACATGTAAGGCAAAGAACTTTCCATCGTTCTCCAGTTGTTATCAGTTAGAGAAAGAAAGGTCAGTTACCTCTCTCATGATAAGAATGGCAGTCTCATTTTATACTCAGCAATTAATTAACTTTATAAATTGGGCAGAGTTTCCTCCAAAAAGTTCTGCAGTGATCCTGCCCAATTCCTACAGGTCAGAGCTTTTGTGGTTCCAACGTCTACCCAATCAGCTCTTCCTAAAATTTGGAGAGATTGTAAATAATGGGGGTAGAACCACTCACAGAGGCATGAAATGACTGCCAAATTGCTCTTCAGTTTTTAAATTGCTTTGACATAAGCAGCAACTTTGAAAAGGACAAGCTTAGTACGTGTCAGACCACCAGTGTACCGCAAGAAGATTTCAGGGAACATTTTACGTATGACATACCACGGTGTAACTGGCACCTGAAACGCGGCCACAGGAGCACCTGGCAGTAAGGGGAATTACTAAAGTGCTATGATTTGAGATGGATGGTTTACTCTCTTCTCCTCCTCCCATTGCAGACTCTGCTAACCAACAATTTGAGTTTATCTATTTATCCCCTGTACCAGGAGTGTCCTAAGGGAGAGCTAAAGAGTTCCTAGGAGATAATCTCATCCTTTGCTTCCTTCCTACCTGATTGCTTTCCACATTTACTAATTTTTAAAATACCTACCGTAAGGTTCTCTCTGTGCCAAGTTATGTGGACACAAAGGCAAACGTGACCGAGGGTCTGATCTCAAGCATCTCATAGTCCAGTTGGGAAGCAAAATCGTAAGTTTTCTCCCACTCTTGCCTCTGTGCGCCTGTGGTGAGGGGCACGTAATTGTGTTACAGCCTCATTCATCTACCACTTTACGTGTGGTAGAGCTACGGGGAGGTGAATCCACTGGACAGCACATTCCCTGCCGCCTGGAGACACCTGTGAGAATAAAGATGATCTCTAAAGAAAAGTGGTGATGAACTCCATACAGAAAGATATCAACAGTATCAAGTCACTTGTCCCTGTACTGATATACCTGGGATTCTCTAGTCGGCATTCTTTTTTTTTTTTTTTTTTTTTGGCGGTATGCGGGCCTCTCACTGTTGTGGCCTCTCCCGTTCCGGACGTGCAGGCTCAGTGTCCATTGTTCACGGGCCCAGCCGCTCCACGGCATGTGGGATCTTCCTGGACCGGGGCACGAACCCGTGTCCCCTGCATCAGCAGGCGGACCCTCAACCACTGCGCCACCAGGGAAGCCCTCTAGTCGGCATTCTTACAATAAATTTTTGGTTTTGGTTTTTTGGGTGTTGCGGTTGTTTTGTTTAATTTACATTAGGCTGACTTTTTTTTTTTTTACATTTCCAGTTGAAGAACCCTGGTTAATATGAGGATTGTACTGGAAGTTGGGATAAAAGCTTTCGGAACCAAATTGTGCAACCGGCTTCGTCCAGATAGGATAGGGGAATCTTCATCCCTCCTTCCATCCTCGGCAGGGATGCTGCAAACATTTTATTGCAAGATAGCACAGCATCTGGCTACAGGTTTCTTGTAGTATCTTGGGAGCACAGTCTTGTGCCCCCCCGCAAACTGGAACTTGAATGACTGGGTAGAAAACTGTCAGCATATGGGGTTGTAGGCTCTGTTTCTGAGTCTTCAGTAAACTTCCACAACAAGGAGACAAATTGGCCCATCTGAAGGCAGAAAGAAAATTGTATGCATCTTGGTATAAGAAACACTTTCTTGACGGCCTCAGCATGTGAAACGGTAAAGGTCAGACAGGAAGGTATCCTGTAGGATTTTGCAAAACTAAGTTTTCTACCCCATGATAAAGTTAGCAAGAGCAAAATCAGGGCAGTGAGAGATGTGACCATCTCTCAAGATGAGTTTCTGAGGCCAAGGAGGATGGCCAGAATGCCAGGTCTATTGATAAGTAGTCAAAAGGGTAAGGTCCTGCTTCAAACATAATGACCAGACGCAGTTGCTGGCATCAGTCCTATAGTCTTTAGAAAATGAAACAGTCAGATAGCTGGCTGGGATTTTAAGGGATATTTATGGCAACAAGTATCATACAACTAGGCCTGGATTGCTAGTCCCTAGAATAAACCCCAGGCTCATTAAAGTATATCAAGTAAAGGTTCAGCCTCAGAATGGGAATTTTCATAGTACTGCTCCTTTTAGAAAAGGCCAGAAATGATGCTAGGTGAGAGACTTCACCCAGTAGGCAGGTCCTGTGGCAGCCACGTTGGCTGAACGAGGAACTTAGTCTATTGCAGACAAGGCAACAAAGGATGAGCATTGCTATCTCTATGCATTGAAGTATTGTGGCCACTGCATTTCACTTCCTCTTTCTCCTTTTTCTCCATGGGATTCTTATTTTGACTATTCTCTTTTACCTCAGACGTGTATACTACAGGAAGCAAATAGTTATATTTGTCGTCTTAAAAGCCTAACATTTGCAAAATCTTTGTAAGCTCTAACAAGTTAGAGAGAGAAGGGCAAACCGTTTGGACTTGGGGATGTAGGCAACATCTGGACATGGTCTTGGAAGCAGTGATTCTGTCTATACTCAGTGTAGCTGCATTTTAGTAGGTGGGAGCATCTTGGGAATTTAATGCATGCTAATAAGTATTTGTAAATATGCTGGGGGGGGATCAAAAACTAGATTGTATACACTACATAAGTGTTCTTTCCTTCTGGTAATTAGAAATCACTTCTTTTGATCACCACAGATAGGGGCACAAGTCCAGATGGAGTCCTCTCTTATTATTCTTCCTCTCTCGGATTATTTCAGGACCAATCTGAGTCTTTATTTGGGATTTTCCTACTACAACCATTGAGGAAATTTGTTTTCTTGTTTTCAGGAGCCTTGGAGCTTCAAGGATGAATCCCTGGACAATTTGATGACCAACTTATCTTTTTAGGGAAAGACAGAATTGAGAAAGGGACAGAGACAAGGTGAGTCCAACGTTGAGTTTCCAATTCTGGTCTCTGATACCCTTGGAACCTTTTTAGTTCTTGTGGCTCATCCTATAATTATGTGAACCAAGCAAGTAGCTTTCCAGTTAATTCCCTTTTTCATTAAGTTTGTCACTCCCAGGTGAAGGAGTCTGGAAAGGTACCCTCATATTTTCTATGGTGTCATTGAACATTAGCGTAACATACTGGATTTTTTTTTTAACTAACAGAAAAATTTAATCCAAATTTGTAACCCATGGACCACTGTTAATAAAGAGAAAAGCACCATAAAAGGAAGAATTTATATAAATCCTTATTAACGGTTTTCCAATTTAAACACTTATTATTCTCCCAAACATTAGGACTCAGTGAGGTATCCTATACATTCACTCAGATAATAATATAATATTATACGGCTGAAAGGCAGGAAAGCATAGTGGTTAAGACCCTGGGCTTCACAGCAGACTAGCCCTGGGCTGGATCCCTACTCTACCATCTACTTGTGTTATGGCTTTAAACAACTTAATTATCCTCTCTCAGCTTAATTTTCCTCATCTTTAAAACTAGCATGCTTTATGAATGTTGCAAGGATTCCCACATAACATAAGCAATACTTTTAGCATCACTGTTGCAGAGTTCATGATGAATAAATGGTATCCTCATGAGACTCTGTCATGTATTGAGATGTTGCATACACTGTCAGAGATTCCCGCGTGCATCAGCAGCCACACATCCCTTCACGCAATGCTCTCTGGTCGTTATTCTGAGTTTTATAATATCTAGGTACTAATCGATAACAGAGCCTCTGCAACCCCTCTGTGCAATGCTGAGTGCTATGGGGCATCTCCGGATGATGCAAAAAAGGCCTGAAGCCAGTAGAGGCGCAAATAATTTAGACACTCAAGGACTTGCTTTCCAACGCACCCCTTCCTCCTTTTGCATTTCATGTGTAACCAGCATAACACAATTATGAAAAACTCAGTTAAGATAAGCTTGTCTTTAAAAAATAAACACACATTCAGTTTATACCATTCCTTAGAACTAGTTTAGCAGAGGAAAAGTGTTTCATAATACTATTAAATTTCCCATTCAACTTTCAGCCCGAGAACAAGAGCTGCTGGCAACAATTGCTTTTTTAATGGCATGCTGCAACAGGGTAAACTCTGCTGTAATTATAGTCTTGCAGGGGAAGTACCTGATGATGAGATTTGTGGACAGAGCCAAAATATGATTTGTGCTTTCTGCCTCTTTCCATGAAAGACTTTCAGTCTTTTATTTCTGACATTTATCTAGTTAAGTCCATTTAGAGAAATTATCATTTTCCCCGAAAAGCTAAGCAGACGAATTGTAAGGTAAGAGGGCCACAGAATTGTTCTTCGACTCGATTTGGAGAAGCTCATTTACCTGCAAGTCGCACGCCTGCCCCACTCTGCGTGTCTGCTTCATCTCACTCTGCAAACCTGCTTTTCAGGTTTCTCTGTGCACATGGCAAGTGGCCTCGTAGCCCAGACATGAAATGACCTTAACTCTCAGTAGGCATATGCATCCGACTACATGGTTTCCAAACACAATGTTCCAGTTCTAAATGCCAGGGAAAGAGATCTAATTAGCCCTGTGTGTGCTAGGACCTCCGCTGTTCAATCAGTTCTGGCCAGGGGGGAAAGCTGATGGAGTATAAACATGTCTGCTTCATGAACAGCAGGAGAAATAGTCGTTGGATAAGAAGGTACGAGCTGAACAGATTCCCCAGAGATGTCTCTTTCAACAAGGTTATCCCAGTTCACTAAGGAAGAAACTGACACCCAGAAAATTTCAGTAAGTTATCGTCACCCAGTTGATGAGTATGTAGATTTGATCTCAGGTCTCTCTGACTATGAAGCTTGTGATTCCTATTAAATTAGTAGTGTTTGAAGGACACTATAATCCATTGGATTTTAAAAGATTTATTTTTAATGGATAAGTAAAAAGTAAATTAAGGTTTACATAGATTTAATATGCAGACTCACACTGAGCCTTTGACTTGGTTCTTATATCCAATGGTAACGGTATCATAGAGACAGGGCACAGATCTTCCGCTTAGGGAACTTAAAAGCGGCACCCATGGAGAATTCCCTGGCGGTCAGTGGTTAGGAGTCGGCTCTTTCACTGCCGGGGTCCGGGTTCAGTCCCTGGTCAAGGAACTAAGATCTCGCAAGCCTCGAGGCGTGTCCAAAAAAAAGGTTGCACCCACTCATTTATTTGTCTACAGGTTATTCCAACGTATTTCATTTGTGTGCCTACAAAGAGGCTTCACAGATTATATGTAGTTTTGAGTAACTCAGCACCATGGATAAATGATGTAAAAAAAAATCCCTGCAAAGAAATCATAACTTGAACATAATGATAACAATGCCCAAAAAGGAACCAGTGAGAAAATGGCTCAGTTATTTGACATATGGATTGAAAAGCCACTATTCTTAATGGTAAATCAAGTGTAGAGTGAGCCTTGAGATACCAGCTAAAAAGAGCATAACGCCATCACAGTTAGGAAAACATTTAACATCTAAGGGTGCAGAGATTATTAATAATAACATGCTTCAGTGAAGAAAGTGTCTCCCTGTACTAGGAAAAAATTAAGTAAAAGGACATTATTTTTAAAACATTATTTATTTCATATTTACATCATTCATTTTCCATTTACATTTTGGGCATTATTATAGCATATTAGGTTGAACTAAATGAAATGGCCACTTTTCATAGGTCAAAAAGGTTGAGCATTGGCAATTTCATACTGTTCAACCTATAGATATGTATATACATACATAAAATAGTTGTTACATATGATTTGGAGTAAATAAATATGCATCTATTGAGGGAATTAATAGAATTTTTAAAATTTATTTTATATTGGAGTATAGTAGATTAACAATGTTGTGTTAGTTTCAGGTGTACAGCAAAGTGATTCAGTTATACGTGTATCTATTCTTTTCAAGGAAGTAAGTCAGAGAAAGACAAATATCATTTTGTATCACTTAAATGTGAAACATAAAAAAGTGATACAAATAAACTTATTTACAAAACACAAACAGACTCACAGAATTTTTTGGATAGATGAGATTTAGGACTAACCAAGTTTGTGGACCCCTGTCTTACCATGTTAGACTGGGGGAAGATTCACTGAGATGACAGCATTGAATGAGAACTTAAAGAATGAGCAATTAAGGTAATCCTTTCTTTACTACAATAAAGTGTCGTCTTTACCATAAATCAGATAACTGTCCACATGTTGCTATGTTTTTAGAATCTCACTTCTATTCCATGGTCAGTTTTATTTACCATTAACATAGTTTCTTAACTAATACAGTTTCATATTAGATCTTGATATCTGGTAATGAATAAACTCTAGTTTTGTATTCCTTCCAAAATAAATAATTTCTGAAGAGATGAAGAATTACTAAAAGTCAGAGAGAGGACATAGGTTTCGGAGCAGTGGTTAGAAACCAGACTGAGAGATTCACATTCATCAATATAAGAAAGCATAAAAGTACATGTGGGGCTTCCCTGGTGGCGCAGTGGCTAAGAATCCGCCTGCCAGTGCAGCGGACACAGGTTCAAGCCCTGGTCCGGGAAGATCCCACATGCCGTGGAGCAAATAAACCCATGTGCCACAACTACTGAGCCTGAGCTCTAGAGCCTGCGAGCCACAACTACTGAGCCTGTGTGCTGCAACTACTGAAACTCGTGTGCCTAGGCCCGTGCTCCACAACAAGAGAAGCCACCTCAATGAGAAGCCCACGCACTGCAACTAGAGAAAGCCTGCGCGCAACAACAAAGACCCAGTGCAACCAAAAATAAATAATAAATTAATTAATTTTTAAAAATATAGTACATGTGGACAGGGAGGCGGGCAAAAAGACTAATTCTCTTTGGCAAAAATGGAGAAGGTAAGGAGACATCTACTGTTAAATAAAGCTTCTTTCCTTACACTGAGGACAGTCATCAAGAGGTCAGCGGGAAGGAGGCAGATGTTAAAGGCATATTGTCACTGTTCCCGCCTGGGTCTTAGCACAGCTCGTTGTCCACTTCCTGTGCCACTGGGGACCCTCTAAGTCATGTGGAAGGACAGTGGTGGATTTCAATGGTGATCCCCTGCTTTTCCCATAAACATTAGAAGTTTTGCATATTTATCTGGATAAGATACAAAATATGTTTCTCACTGCCCTTCTAAGATCTCTTCCCTTTGGTGCCCACCAGTTTTCTGCCCTCTGCCGATATACCATGCAGATTTAGAAAAGCAGGAGTGAGTCTATTTCTGTGAAAAATTAGGAAGAAAAAAACAAAAAGCTAAATGTTGTTCATTACCTTTAAAAGTGAAAGAAGTGCTATGAAAAACGTATGCCCGGTGGCATGAACACACACACACACACACACACACACACACACACACACAGCTTTAAGATGTAATTTTTTTTTTTTTTGTCACTGGTGCAGAGCTCAAGTAGGTAAGACATTAGGGGAATGCATCCTAGGGACATGGTTACTATTTTTGGGAATGGAAAGTGAGAGACTATTTAAAAGGAAGCAGAAATCTATGGGGGGTTCTACATATTGATGACGACCCCTCCCACCCCCCAACATACATATGCACAGAAGTTTGCAGCAGTGCAGTACTTCACATCTTTCCTCTAGCACTAGTAAAGCATATGCCTCTCATGCTGGTTAATTTTAATTGCTTATATATAATAGTAAGATGAAAAAATCCTTATTTGGAATTACTTGGAAACGACTACAATATAACTTACAATTAGTGAAAAGGCTCACCTTTTGTCCTTGGCTGAATTTTTTTTTCCTTAATATTTTTGTGTGTCTGGATTACTTTGTTTTATTATTAAGAAGTACAGTTAAGTAAGTTCTGTGCTTTTCCACATCCTTCATGAAAAACACTGATGAATTATTGAGTGATTTTGCCCAACTTCCGCCTGTTATCCGTGCTTGAAATAAATCCAAATGCTTTGCCCACATTGTCCTAATCAGAAGGCACTTAATCCCTAGTGTCAACTAGCAGAATGATTCATAGGAGTGCAGAGGAATTAACCAACTGTTCCGCAGAAGACCAAGCTTCCTCAGAAGACCTAGCCCTTCCCCGTGACAGAAACATCACCTTTAAGAATCATAAGCATTGGGCTTCCCTGGTGGCGCAGTGGTTGAGAATCTGCCTGCTAATGCAGGGGACACGGGGTCGAGCCCTGATCTGGGAGGATCCCACATGCCGCAGAGCAACTAGGCCCGTGAGCCACAGCTACTGAGCCTGCGCGTCTGGAGCCTGTGCTCCGCAACAACAGAGGCCGTGATAGTGAGAGGCCCGCGCACCGCGATGAAGAGTGGCCCCCGCTTGCCACAGCTAGAGAAAGCCCTCGCACAGAAACGAAGACCCAACACAGCCATAAATAAATTAATTAAAAAAAAAAACAATTATAAGCATTATGATTTCACAGGAAGATTTATATCGAAGACATGGTCAATTCTTCCAGCATTTACAGAGCTCTACTTAGTCTGATTTGGGAAAGAAGCTCCAATAACTGACAACTGAATCAGTATTTTCAAATGGCTTTCATTTGCATAGTCTCTCATTTAACCCACAAAGCCTCTTCATGAAAGAGGTTGTTTATTATTCTTATGGTAATTATTCCCATTTGGATTTTACAAGTAGAAAAACTGAGGGGCCAGAGAAGCCAAGTATCTGTTTTTTGTTTGCCTAGTATCTTAAATAATGTTACACAGCAAGAAACTGGCAGAAGCAGAACTCTCACTTAACCTTAGACTCCTTCCCTTCACTATGTTTATAGGTACAAGAAGAATGTGCCTAAAATTAGCCTCCTAAAGGAAATACACATGTACATATTCGATATGGATACCTATGTGTATACGCATGTACATATTCGATATGGATACCTATGTGTATACGCATGTACATATTCGATATGGATACCTATGTGTATACGCATGTACATATTCGATATGGATACCTATGTGTATACGCATGTACATATTCGATATGGATACCTATGTATATATACATGTATATATATCTTGAAAACATATGTATATCTTAACCATATATTTATATCTTTAAAAAGCCACAATTTTTGAAGTGTAGAAAACAGATACAACCTAAAAGTTTGTCATAAGGAAATAGCTGAATATCTTTTGCTATATCTAGTGTCAGTCAGTTTTCGGTAGGTTATGATATAGTAACAGATGATCACAGAAATCCTGGTAGCTTCCAACTACAAAGATTTTGTGCATATTCCTGTCCATGGGAGTAAGATACAGCTCTGCCCCACCTCTTATTCCAGGGTCCAGGCTGAAGGAGCAGCTTTCAGCTGTGATTTGGCGGGCGGAGGCAAAAATAAAACACCAGTCACGGAACCACGTGATGACCCTGGAAGGTTCTGCTTGGACATGGCACAAATAACTCCCACTCATTCAATGAGCAAAAATAAGGCATATGGATAAACCTAATGCCAATGGGAGGTGAAATCTTCTCCTACGAAGAGGGGCTCATATCTACGAGGTTGTAGATATGAACCTCGTAGAGTACAGCAAATATTTTAATCAACTGAAACTATATTACACATGTACATATTAGGTAATATTACACAGGCTTTTGAAAATGAGATATTTAATCTGTATGTAACGACCTGAAGATATTTAATCTGTATGTAACGACCTGAAGAAATATTTACGATGAATATTCTTCCATGATAATTGCCATTTGTGTCCCCCACAATGAAAACTCTATGGGGGTAGAATTTTTCTCTGTTTTGTTCACTAACGAATCTTAACTGCTTTGAGCAGTCTTGGAAAAGCATAAAAATGCTAAAAATGTACTGAATGAATTAATAAATGAATTTTCTTCTAAGCACAATTTTATATTCATATCAATTGTATGCAATATTTAAATCACTTCTTAGTCCTAAGTATTTTCTTATTTCTCTCATTTTATTCTTTGACTCATTTGTTATCTAGAAACTGTATTAAATTTTCAAATGTATCATTATTTTAATTTATACATTAATTAAATCAAAATTATAAAAATGATGTTTGCTAAAGAACTTTTGAAATATGTTGAGGGTTTCTTCATAGTCTCATGGATTGTGAATATTCATAAATGTTCCCTGTACATTTTAAAAGTAGTGTATAGTCTCTAATTTTTGGATATAAGGTTTCTTTCCATGTCCAGTACATCATTTTATAAACTGTTATATAAATCTTCTATATTCTTGCTTAATTTTTTCACCTTGAATATAATTTATTAAGAAAGTGTTGTTAAAATTTCACACTATTTATTTCACACTTGTACATGTGCTTTGTAATTCTGTTTTATATATTTTAAAGTTATATTGCCAAGTGCACATAAGTTTAGAATTGTTATAACATCCTGCTAAGTTAAACTCTTTAATGCCGTATAATAATGTCTCTCTACTGATACTTTATCTAAAAGTCTCTTTTGTTAGATATCACTTTAGCAATAGCATTCCCTTGGTTTTTGTTTACCTTTTATAGCTTTGTCCATCCCTTTCCTTTTTTTTACTTCATGTGTTGTTATCTTTTAGATCAGTCTCTGTTATAATATTGATGGCTAGTCTTGCTTTTTCATTCTATCTGGAAATTTTTAATAACTTGTAAGCTTTGTCCATTATTAGAGTAGGCCAATCACATAGTAGGCTCTTAACAAGAAGTATGTTGAAAAAGTACGAGTAAATAATTGAATACATTTTTGTGATTACTGATATACATATTTTTAAAATATTTTATTTTATTTTTGGATGCGTTGGGTCTTCGTTGCTGCGTGCAGGCTTTCTCTAGTTGCGGTGAGCAGGGGATACTCTTCGTTGCAGTGCGTGGGCTTCTCCTTGCGGTGGCTTCCCTTGTTGCGAAGCACGGGCCCTAGGCGCACGGGCTTCAGTAGTTGCGGCATGTGGGCTCAGTAGTTGTGGCTCATGGGCTCCAGAGAGAAGGCTCAGTAGTTGTGGCACACGGGTTCAGTTGCTCCGCGGCATGTGGGATCTTCCTGGACCAGGGCTCGAACCCGTGTCCCCTGCATTGGCAGGTGGATTCTCAACCACTGCACCACCCGGTAAGTCCCAATTACTGATATATTTGAATATATTTCTATTATTTTATTTTTTATTGGCATTATGTATATAAATGATATCTATATGCATATAAATATTTGGATTTATTTCTACTATTGTATTTTGCTTTCTGCTTGACTTGCTTTTCTGTTAATTTTTTCCCTATTTCTTGCTTTATTTTCCATTAAAATAATATTTTTACTATTTTTTATTCTTTCTACTGCTTTAAAATGTTTGTATTATATTTGCTTTCTTTTAGCCATTACTCTTAAAAATTCGACTTACATAATAAATTAAAACCATATCAGTTTAATCATGTATCTAGTATTCTATCACACAATCCAAGAATCAGTTCATCTCCTTCCATATTTTTTAAAATTTTGGATATTTCAGTTCCACCTTGTTTTTTCAAGCCACTATTAACTGCTGTTATTGTTGTTTTGTATAACCAATGTTGACGTAGATTTGCCCACAGACTTATACGTTCCTCTCATCACCATTCTTTGTCACTTCTTAGGCCTTCTTTCTGAGATCAGGTTTCTCTTCATGAGTTATCATTCCCACATTTCTTTCAGCAGTAGTTTGTTCATCTCACCTTCACTTTGGAATACTAGTCTCGCTGGTATAAAATGTTACAGTAGTAGCTATTTTATTTCAGCACTTTGGACAGATTTTTTTTCACTGTCTTCCAGATCCCACAGAGAAAACTATGAGTCAAACTGCTATTCCTTTTTTGTAATCTGACTTTTTTTTTTCAGGTTATCTTTAAGACTTTTGTCTTTATCCTTGATGTATAGCGATTTGACTCTAAAGAATCTAAGTTTGGATTGCTCTTCCATCAAATCGACTACCTAAATCTGATGATTTGTGAATTTCGTCACCAATTCTTTTTAAAGAAAATTTTCCTCCATTGTCCTTTTTTCTTTTTTCTTTTTTTGCAGTATGAGGGCCTCTCACCGCTGCGGCCTCTCCCGCTGCGGAGCACAGGCTCCGGACGTGCAGGCTCAGCGGCCATGGCTCACGGGCCCAGCCACTCCGCAGCATGTGGGATCCTCCCGGACGGAGGCAAGAACCCATGTCCCCTGCCTCGGCAGGTGGACTCTCAACCACTATGCCACCAGGGAAGCCCCATTGTCCTTTATTTTTTTTTAATTCCTGTAATATCTAGATTAGGCTAGAGTTTTTCATTCTACTCTGCTTTCCTTCTAATTCTCCTTCATATTTACATCCATCTCTGTTCCACACTCTTGTTAATTTCTTTGTCTCCATCTGTCAAATTCCTGTTTTAACTCCCTGAACTATGCCTTATCCACTGCTCTTTACATTGTCTAAAATACTTTGTAATTTTAATGATCGTGTTTTCTTCCTTAGAGGTTTAAGTCGTTCTTTTTAAACATGCCTGAAATTTTATTGGTAGTGTGTGATTCCTTTCTCACGTTTCTCATCTTTTATTTCTTTCAACATTTTAAACATACAATTTAGGTTACTAATGATTTTACTGTATTTCTAGGGAGTCTAATTCTGGTATTGTTTCTGTGACCCACTCTCACGGGGTGATGCATATCCTCCTGTGTTTTGCAGTTTGGGATTGTGAGGTCATCTTCTGAGAGACTTTATCTTCAAGACTCCTTGGAGGTCTGGGTTGCAGAAAGCGTTTTCACTTGTTTCTGGCAGGTACCCAAGGGTACTACTAACCCAAGATGACTTTACTTAATTTCTTAGCTTATGTTCTCCAGTCCACATAAACAAAGGATAAACAAAGGGAAACACAAAGCACAAACAAAGGGTAAACTGAAATCCAAAACATACATGAATTGGGACTTTAGGAGCCTTTCTCCCCTCCCATAGATAGATAATCTTGCTTGTTCTTTTGATTTGCTGGTGAGCAGAATCTTTTTCGCTAGGAGCTCTTGGAAATCCTGGCCTTATACAGGAGATCTCTTGTTTTCTCTCTCTCTCTGACTCTGCATTGCAGGCTCCTTTCCTGCTTCTGGGCTCCTCATGGTAAGCGGGCTACTTGGGGTCTCCACCTGGTGGTCCTAACCAAGGCTATGTTCCTCTATTCCTATTTCTCTAACTGTCACCAGGACTAAAGTTCAGATCAGCCTTTCTGCAGGTCTAGTATCTGGAGTTTGGTAGGCTGAGAACGTTTGTCTACCCCTATTTTGTCCCCCATTAAGCTTCATCCTTCACATAGCTTAGCAAAATAATATGTGTGGCAATACTCAGTTGGCTCAGTTTTCTTCTATTTTTATACAGCATGTTCTAGAAAGCATGAGGAGAAGAGGGGTGACTGACACCTATAACCTCCATCTATTTCACCTTTAACAGCCCTGAGGAACAGGCAATAGATTTTAATATCAGTTTTTCCTTTTATCCCTTTCTGCCATTATTTGAAAATGATAGAGAGCCACGTAAAGATGAATGCACGAATGATAGGAAGTACATAGCCCTTGAAGGCAGAAGTAGCTTCCTGCCACTCAAGCGTCTGCCTCTTCCATGAAGTGTCTGTGTTCTTTCTTTCCCAGTTTATAAAATGATAAATACATGAGAGATCCTGATGGCTCCAGAGGGAGCAGGGTGTCCAAGGTGAAAACAGATAATCTAGTTCATTTTTTTCCATTCAGCATTTACTTACTGATAATGTCTTATGGGACAGACAATGGGCTAAATGCTATGGTGACAAAGATAAACACGACATCTCTGTCTCTTGAAGAGATCTCAGTCTGGTGGAGACAGGGACATAAATAGATAATTTCATACAGAATCCAAATTGCTAAGGAGAGAAAGGTATTTTCTGGGATGTGCAGAAGACCTTCTGGAGGATATGAAGCCACAAATGAATCTCCAAACATTACTGAGAGTCAGTCCATTCCTTTATTTATTGATTTTTGATGATGTGTTGGGCATTAAGATAGGCCCTGGACATACATCTGTTAATAACAAAGACATGGTCTCATCCACATGGGCTTGCATGCTACAACCCTGTACTTGCACTTCTGAACATTTATTCTACAGAACTAAAGATGTACACTCACAAAAGCCTACGCATAAATGTTTTATCAGTTTTATTCATAACAGCCCCAAACTGGAAGCGACTGTTTTGCCCTCGAATGAGGGATGGGTTGAACAAAGTGTGGTCCATCCACACCGTGGAATACTACACAGTAGCACACAAGAATGTACTATTGATAAATACAACCACCTTGATGAATCTCCAGAGAATTACGCTGAATAAAAAAAAGGCCAATCTCAAAAAGTTACATACGAGTTGGTTCCATTTATATAACATTTGTTAAATGACAAAATTACAGAAATGGAGAACAGATTAGTAGTTGTGGGGTAGAGAGAATGGAAATGGGTGTGATTTAAAAGAGGGCAACAGGAGGGATTCTTGTGGCGATGGCCTTTCTGTCTGTTCACTGCGGTGGCGGATACACAACCTACACAGGTGCTAAAATGACACAGAACTATTCAACGCATGAGTAGACATAACACTGGGGAGATCTGAATAAGTTTAGGGATTGAATCAATGTCAATATCCTGGTTGTGATACTGCACTCTCTTTTTGCAAGATGTTATCCTTGAGGGAAACTGGAAAAGGGGTACACAGGGATCTCTCTGTATTATTCCGTACAACTGCAGGTAAATCTGTGATTATCTCAAAATTAAAAAAAAATAATAATACAATCTTTGAGGAAAAGCGACAGGGCTATTCCAGCTTAAGCTGGTGCCTGTCCTGAGCTGACATTTCGAGCTCATCTACAAGGCTGTCACCCTCTGTGAGCACATCTTCCTCCTGCTGCTCTTGGGAAACACTGGGCCCGTAGAAATGTTTTGCCCGAGGCAGAGAAGGCAGCCCTGAAGCTCAGTCTACTGCAGGGCTGTTTCCCTGCAGCCAGAATTCTGTCCGAGGTCCTCAGCACTCATGGATGGGTCCAACCTCACTGCACTGCAGGACTGTAAGGCTGGTGGATATACCCACCCATCGCACGTACAGTAACTTCCTTGACACGAGTGGAGAAGCTGACCAGAAACAGGTTTCCTGCTTAGAAATGGCAACTGCGTGTCCTGTTCACCAGTGGTCTTCAATCTTGGGGACCAGGCTGGACCCCTCAAATTTCTCCTTTGGGGTTCATCTCTCTTGCTCTCTCTGTGGCTATTGTTGATAGACACTCTGAGTTTGGAGTTTGTTGCCTCTTAGGTAATGGGAATAACCCCCTTCCCCACCCTTATGGTTTACTTTGTGACTTAGCTTCCGCCACATCAGGGTTGTCTCTGGCTAATTTTGATTCAGCATCTTGGCCTGTGTGGGCTGCTGTCCTTTTCTCTCCTTACTACCCCCTGCACTCGTTCCCAAAGCAACATGCTTGGCTAAAGGCAGTGATGTCCCCTATCAATTTGAGGTGGAGCCCTAGTGAAGCATACGGCTGCATTTCTCTTTTCTGCAATCATTGGAAACAGAAGACTGGCTGTATGAAGGTGACTACGGGTGAAGCACAGGTCTTGACTCAGCACAGCAGGATGAGACGAGGGAGACATTTTGTGTGGAGAAGGGTAAGCTGGTGCTAAAGCTCCATGATCAACGATAAAGACCGAAAGATCCAGAAGGCGAAGGGAAGAGTCCCATTAAGTTATTTTTCTGTTGTTTTCTGCTCAAACATCTTTCTCAAGCTCCTTTGTACCTAAGTGCTCAGAGATTGTCACTACCCGAAATGGTCAATACTTCTCAATTCTATTTAACTGAATCTTGGAAACATTTACAGCAAAAGCTCTCCTCAACTCGCTCTACTTAGCTACCTGTCTGGTTAACCAGTATAAACCCATCCCCTGTAAGACATTCCTGACTGAAGCTGTCAGCAGAATGAACTTTAATACTCATCTAAGTTGCTTTGCTACTCTCAACTGGTCTGCCATGTGCTAAGAATCCCGTATTTTTTTGAAAACTGTTTTGCAAACCGAAGACATATTAAGGCAGAAAGAGATAATGTTGTTTCTAAGAGAACTACAATGAAAAAGTTTGCACCTTGCAAAGACTTCAAAAAATAACGTACATATATTGCTTTAAAAATTGCTGGACTATTACGTGTGGTCATTATAACTAGAAAAAAAATGGAAGTGGGAACAAGAAAATCTAGAAGATGTCTGCATTGAGATTGTAGCTCAAGTGTCTTAAATTCTCTCTTCACTCTAAAGGAAGAAAAAATGGAAAGAGTAGAAGATACTTCGTGCAGGTCATTTATGCTAGAAAGACAAAGCAGAACCCTAGCAGAGAGCCTCAAAAAAGCAGCCTTGGTCTGCACCGCAGTTGGTAAATACATGTATATTTACATTACAGTTTATATTTATATATTTGTATAATGTGAAATAAAACGTTTAAGGTATGTAGTCATATCATTTGTATTATTTCCCACTTTATTCTTTTCCTGTAACCAATGAACCCCTGTTTCCAGTCACTTGTATCAGAGGTTCTGTGCATTTTCTTTATTCATGTCATTAGCTGAGAAGCTTGGTGAAGTAATAGTTAAGAGCAGGGGCTTTGGGATGGGAACGGGGCATGTAACTTGAACCTTCAAAGCCTCAGTTGCCTCACCTGTGAAATGGGTATAATACATGCCTCATTTAATACATGCTGGTGACAATTAAAATTATGATATTGATTAATTAGTAAGCAGTTACTAATTGCCAACCACTGTTCTAGGTGCTGAGGCTACAAGACGAGTGGGCACAGCCCCTGCCCCACAAAGCCCACCAGGACAAATGGACCCAACGGAGATCTCAGTAGATGTGTTCATTCAGCAACTATTTATTGAGCACCTATTATGCATCAATAAAGTACTACAAAAATTGCTATAATGATCAAAATCAACCCTGTCCTTGCCATCCTAGAGGTTAATTCTAACGGAGACAGCTATTTCATATTTAGAATCCATACAGTGTAGTACAAAGGAACTTACTGTCTTGTGGGGATGCACAGGTCAGGACTGGCTTCCCTGAGGAGTAAACCCATAGTGGAGGTTTAGAACTTGCTGGAGAATTAACCAAACAAAAGGTGGAAGGAGGGCCAGCACTCCAGTCCGAGGGCACCACGGTGGGAGGAGAGACCCACTGGCAGGGGGACACCCTGATAGACCTGCTCGGGAAGGTACAGGGAAGGGAAGCACCGTGTTCATCTGGGTTTGGGGAGGTGGTGAAACCCAGGAAGTCTTCACAGTGGAGTGACGTTGGGCTGACTCGTGACAAACAGGTAGGTGTTATCCAATTAAACAAGGTAAGAAGAGCTGTCCAAGAAAGGTTGCTGTGTGTACAAATGTCGGAGGTCAGGTTGGTGACAGGGGCGAGGCGAAATGGCCTGGGACTGGCATATTTTATCAATGCCGACTGCACAGGTGGGAATGTAGTTTGAGCTCAGGCTGATTCTGGAAGGGAAGGGAAGGAGGGAACTCCACCCACCCCATCTCTCAGTCCAAGAGTGATGTCACTGGAGCCCCAGGTGGACCTAGGCAGGACATCCGTGTGCGGTGATCAATCCATGGTCCTGACAGCAGTTTAATTATGAAGAAAGGATGAGTCATGCAGTTCTGTTTCCCTTCCGGAGAAAAAGGGCTCGCCCAAAGCACGAACATTTTATAGACAATTTACCAAATGTAAACAGTAGAAGAAACAGACAAATATGTGAAAATGAGGATTCGGAGACCTGAGGGCCCGAAGTCCCCCAACTCCTCCTTGACTGCACAGTGGATGAAATTCCTCCTTGTGTCTTCAGGGGAGTGGGAGGTGACGGGAGGGTCCTGGAAATGGGGGTCAGGGAGGTGAGGGGACCTGACCTCTGGCCTCAATTCTGTCACTTCCCGACCACGTCACTGTGGGCAAGACATTTTAGTTCTCAAGACTCAGTCTCTCCAACGGTCAAATGACGAAACCAGAATCACAGAACTTCAATGTTTGAGTTGATTTTTGAGATCTTCAGGTTTGAGTTGCCTCATTTCCCAGGTAAGGGAATTGAAGCTCAGAAATGTCAAGTTATCTCTCGCGGGTCACACAGCCAGTGCAAGATCAAGGGGCATGACCCCAGGCCCTGATAACCCAAGGTCAGTTTTGGTTCTATCTTAATTCCTGGGAGCAATTTTCAAAATGTTTTTCTGTGTTAGCAGAACAAGCTTGAAGCCTGCAGAGTATTTTCGGCTACAGTGGCTCTGGCCCTGTTATCAGCACCACTTGTTCACCCATCCATCCTCTCTCTACAGTTAAAGAAAAGGTTCCTATGTATCTTGACTGACTTCCTCGTGCCCCAAACCCCAGTATGGGCATCTTCTTTAAACTCACAAGACCACAGGACAGTGGATCCTTCTTATATGAGCTGCTCTCTGAGGACTGGATGGGAGCCCATCGCGGACATAGTTGTAAAAACAATCACTCAAGCAAGGAAATGCTTAATGGATACTAAAGGAAGCCTCACATTTATTTGGCTATGGCTGAGTCATTAGACCCCAGAGAGTGACTTGTTTAGGGAAATGGTGTTTCCAAACAAAGAATCAGGAGCAGGTAGAAACCAGGAGATTCAGATGTGGCGGGGGCGGGGGAGGGGGGTCACAATTTTTGCCAGCTTCCAGTGCTGTCATGTCCCAGTGATCCCAGGACTTGCCTGATAATAAGTGTTCTTGGATAACAGAGAGGTGAAAACAGAAGTCACTTGTGCCCTGGGATTAGGTTTTGGTCTGTACCTCCAGAGCCAGCAAATATTAATAAAATCAAATAACATTTCCAGAGTCATTGAAATGCCTTGTTTGGGGGGTGAATCAAAGCTAAATCCTTTGAAATCCCTAAGCTTGAGACTGGTGGGCTGTTCAGTCACATCATGTTCTACTTTAGAACTATCGCCACATTTTGGTAGGGAAGAGGCCTTCCACAGAAAGGCCCTTGGGGAGAAAACACAGCAGAATGTGTTGTCAGGATGGTTTCATCAGTGATCTGAGATACAGCATTTCACTGGCTAAGGCCAATTTGAACTTCAAACTTTCTTTCCTGTTCACATATTTCTTTTTCCAATTGGATACACACTATGAACAATTCAAACCCTTTCCTTAGAGCAACTGGCAAACGCTCAGCCTTGGAGAAGCAGTGTGACCCTAAATTATGCCATGAGGCAGGTGGCCTGCGGGATCTCTGAGGTCCTATTTAGTTCCAATGTTTTATGATTAGTCAGAGGAATATATAAATTCTGATTTAGTCAATAATGATTTAGGAATTATCAAACTGCAGCACTTAAAAGCCTGTAAAGACATGCCCTCTGGAAGAACCAGGATTACATTTAGTTTTTCTTAATTAAAAAAATGTTTTTGCCTGATTTTGGCAATTTTTTCAAAGAAAGCATGAAAATAATGCACTGGTTTCGCTCTTTTTTTTCCTCATTCCTTTTCACATTCAATATACATACATCCAAAGAGCATCTGTCATGTGCTAACACAGTTCTGCTACAATGGGGTTCGAGATCCCAACTGTGTACAGAGTCCAAGATTCCCAAACTTTAAATATCATCACAAATACAGTCAGAGACTTGTAAGGCCCCAGAAACACATGGCAAACTGGTCCTCAAATCTTCTCTGGAAAGCATACTCTCAATCCAGTTCATTCAGGATTCACAGAAACGAAATCAGAATGAATGAGCTCAAAATTAAAATTATAAAACACAAGAGGATCTAGCCAGTGAGAGTGACAGTAGCAGAATACAAAGCAAACAAACAAGCAAGCTATTTAGACTCCCCAGACTTTAAGATAATATTTTGATATAGATTAAAAATAAATATATTTTAAAAATTTTAAATTATGAATGACTAAACAAGTGAGACAGAATTGAGATCTTATCTGGAAAAGCCAGTCATTTTTGTAAAAGAACCAAACAGCACTTGCAGAAATGAAAAATGTAGTCATTGCAATTAGAATCACAATGGACAAATTAGACAGCCCAAATGTACACAACTGAAGAAATAATTAGGAAACTAGAACATGGAATTGCATGTATTTACCCAGAATGCAACACAGAAAAACAACATGGGGAAAATATAAAAGAGAGGTCAGGAGATGTGGAAACTAAAATGAGCAAATCCAACATATATCTTACAGGAGTTCAAGAAAGAGCAGAGTGGGAGGGATTAGAGAGAGTGGGGCTGAGACGGGCTCCAAGGTTGTGAACTTCCAAACTGATGAAAGAGAAGAATGCGTCATTCAAGAAGCGCATCAGGTCCCAGGCAGGGATGGTTAATTTGATTTTATATCCGCAGACCTGTTTTATAGGACTTACATAGAGCCTGACTCTAAGCAGAGAACATACATTCTTTACTAAAACACTTGGACAAAAATGACTACCGGCCAAAGAATCAGTAGCGTGCAGACCATTTCTTGTGACCTCAATATGATTAAGTTAGAAATCAACAATTAAAGTATAACTTGGTAATTGAAATTCTAGGGATATTAGTATTGTTAATGTTTTTGCAACAAGCTTCCCACCGATGGCCCACAGACATGTGATGCTTAGGATGTATTGCTGTCACTCAGGCTCACCAAGCTTGACCTTGATATCTGGTTATTGGGAAGGTGGGGCTTGGGAGGGTTTGTTTATTCCTTCCTAGATATCTTCCTCTCACTGCTTATCAGTTGAGAAAATGTTTATATTGGAGCTAAATTCCATATATTTGAATGTATATAAAAGCACTACCACTTACCGGCTGTCTTACCTTGGGTGAGTTAATTAAATTCTCTGTACCAAGTTTCCTCCTTCGTAAATGGGAATGATAAAGGTGCCTACCTCTTAGAATAGTTAAAAGAATTAAATTAAATACTATGTGTAAAATATTCAAAACAGTGTTTGTCACTACTTTAAAAATATTGACTATTGGGGCTTCCGCTGCAGGGGACACGGGTTCGTGCCCCGGTCCGGGAAGATCCCACGTGCCACGGAGCGGCTGGGCCCGTGAGCCATGGCCGCTGAGCCTGCGCGTCCGGAGCCTGTGCTCCGCAACGGGAAAGGCCACAACAGTGAGAGGCCCGTGTACCGCAAAAAAAAAAAAAAAAATTGACTATTATTTTAAAGTGACATTGATTGATTCACCCTTTCCTGCAGTCAGAGATTCTGGTGAGGATGGCCTGCAGTATATGGGGAAGAGGTGAAAGAGGGGACTGGGGTGGGGAAGAGAAAGGGACCACGAACGAGGTGGTGCATATTCTCTGAGCTAAACCAGCAGAAAATCTGGGGGAGAGGCTTTTACAGAGGTTGCAGAGAACCTGACTGGACAAAGCTCCATGTTGGGATCCATGATGGCCAGGGTTAAGGTGACAATCCCTCCATTCCTCTGCCTCCCTGAGCCTTTTGCTAGAAACAGAACCTGCAGATAACATGTAGGGTCGCTCCAGGAATGCCTTCTGCAGCTTATGAGTTAAAAGTCACAGAGCGGAGAGGGTGAGGATCTGGCCGGGGGAATAGATGAATGGGTTGGGTTCCAAGAACAGCAAGGGTTGCAGAAGAACGTGGAGAAAGGTGAAGGGGAAAGAAAAACGCACGACGTCATTGCGGAAGGAAGTCAGTGATGAGGACAGACAGCCAGGAAAAATGTGTTCTCATGATTTGTTCAGTTTTATAAACCTTAAGGCAAGTTGAAATAATTAGGATTCATCACACGTGTATTAGTCAAATTTTAAAAATTAAACCATAACACCTGCTTATAACATGAAAGATTAAAGACAAGACACAGCAACAAAAATCTTTCCAAATGTTAACTTCCTCGCCTGTGAAATGGAATATGAAATTTACTCAGCCGGGTTGTTCCAAGCTAACATGTGGATTGTATCTGGAATAGATAAATTCTCAGGAAATTTTGGTCATTGCAATTAACAATAATCCAAGCATCCATTCTTAACAACATATGGTGAATTTTCTCATGGACTTTTCCCCACTGCATTGCTTTTTTATATATAGTTGCCATCATGCTATAAGTGTAAATTTAGATGATGCTTTCTTCTTTTAATGTTTTAAGTCATGTCCTACTCTTGTTTTTAAAAATGCCCATAAGCCTTCCTTTAAACTCTGTCCTCCAATTTCAACTTGCCCTTTGTACTTCTGCTCTCTGCTGTCTGCCCTTTTTGCCTGAATAAAACAATATTCCTTCAGAAAGAAATGATTCTCATTTTCGTCACAATGCGCTGTTTGTTCTCAGGAGTGGAGGAATTCTGTCTAGGAAGTTAGCCAGCCAGGCAGCGAAGGCTCTGTCCTAACTACCCTTCTGCATTTTCATGAAAGATTTACTTCATCCGTGTCCTATTTTCCACTTGTGTTTCTCCCTGCTGTTTGCATGTTCCTTCCCCTGAGCAAAAGGCTCAGATACAAATTACCGACAGTCGCTGCCATCGTTCATGTCACAAGGAAGAGAATAATGCTAGTAGCTTATAACGTACAATTCAGTGTATTCTCATGGAACGATTCACATGTTTATTACCACATTAGATTTCCAAAAGCTCTATAAGAGTCAGAGAAAACAATACTACGCACCATTTAAAAATAAAGAAATATTAAATATATACACAATACTATATATAAAATAGATAACCAACAAGGACTTACTGTATAGCACAGGGAACTATACTGAATATCTTCTAATAACCTATAAGGGAAAAGAATCTTAAAAAGAATAGATAAATATGTATGTATAACTGAATCACTTTGCTGTACACCTGAAACTAACACAACATTGTAAATCAACAGTACATCAAGAAGAAGAAGCAGGAGGAAGAGGAAGAGGGGAAGGAGGGAAAGGGGGGAAGGGG